>NC_052078.1:1058125-1383750 GCF_015852505.1 Tachyglossus aculeatus | reverse complement strand
GCCCCGGGCGCGGGGCAGAGGCTTTTCGGTGGGCAGATCAGATGGCGCCCAGCTGCCCCGGCCCTCACGTCACGGGTGCGGCCAGTGGGAGCCGCTGACCTTGAGATGTCCTCTCTGGAACGATAGTGTTCCGACCGACTGACGCGTGGCCCAGCCTGAGCCCGTGAGTCAGGAGACCCGAGTCAGAGTCCCAGCTCCGCCCCTGGCCCTCCGGGTGACCTTGGGCATGTTGCTCAACCCTCTCTGGGCCTCTGTTTCCCCACCCGTACAATGGGGGCAAGGTTCCCGCCCCGCCTCCCCCTCAGACTAGGAGTCCCGAAAGGGGTGGGGCCATTCCGATTCTCCTGTGTGGCCTAGAGGAAAGAGTCCGGGCCTGGGATTCAGAGGACATGCGTGCTAATCCCAGCTCAGCCACATGTCTGCCATGTGGCCTTGGGCAAGTCACTTCACTTGTACCTCAGGGATATCATCTGTAAAATGGGGATAAAAAAAGAATGGCATTTATTAAGCTCTTACTATGTGCAAAGCACTGTTCTAAGTGCTGGGGCGGTTACAAGGAGATCAGGTTGTCCCACGGGGGCTCACAGTCTGCATCCCCATTTTACAGATGAGGTAACTGAGACACAGAGAAGTTAAGTGACTTGCCCAAAGTCACTGTACTAAGCACCTGGGAGAGTGCAATATAACAATACAAGCAATCCCAGATTGCTTTCCACATACTTCTACTTTGATGTGCCCTGCCCTCCACTCTGAGGATTGTAGCAGTTTTGGGGGGGTCCCATGTCTGCTGAGGGGTTCTGTCAATCCATAAGAGTCTGGACAAGGCTTGGGACACCAGGGGGGCTAGGGCACAAGTGGAGGGGATCTCTCTGGAGAATTTTGAAGGGCTTCTTGGTAACCCCTATGGGAGATCTGAGTTCTGGCTGTTCCTCATTCACTCAGTAGTATTTATCAAGCCCCTGCCAAGTGCTCTGTGGAGCGCTGTACTGGGCGTCTGCTGCACGCCAGAGCACTGCACTGGGCACCAGCCACGTGCAAAGCAGCGTGGCTCAGTGGAAAGAGCCCGGGCTTTAGAGTCAGAGGTCGTGGGTTCAAATCCTGGCTCCGCCAACTGTCAGCTGTGTGACTTTAGGCAAGTCACTTCACTTCTCTCTGCCTCAGTTCCCTCATCTGTAAAATGAGGATGAAGACTGTGAGCCCCCCGTGGGACAACCTGATCACCTTGTAACCTTCCCAGCACTTAGAACAGTGCTTTGCACATAGTAAGTGCTTAATAAATGCCATTATCATTATTATTAAAGCACTATATTGAGCAACGGCTGTGGGCAGAGTATGGTACTGCATCCTAAGTGGGCACCCAGTTCACATCAAATAAACGCCCTTGAACCAACTCCAGGGCCCCCAACCCCTGGGGTCAGCAGGGAGAGGGTATCCGGGTTTCCCTATGGTGATTTCGTCTCCCCTGATTGCAGTCTCTCTCTGTGTCTCTTTCTCTCCACCCGCATCTCTCTCACAGCCCCACGGAAGCCCCCCGCCCACCCTCCTGGCCACCCCACGGTGACAGATAAAACAGACACCTCAGTGACCCTGACCTGGTCCCCGCCGGAGATGGAATGGCCCGTGGCCATCGATGGCTACCTGGTGGAGCGCAAGGTGCTGTCAGGTCAAACCTGGCAGCGGTGCCACACGACGGACCTGGCGCCCGGCCCCGAGCTCGTGGTCAGCGGCCTGGACGAGGGGGGCGATTACCAGTTCCGCGTCTGTGCCGTCAACAGCTTCGGCCAAAGTCCCTACCTCGAGTTCCCCGGCACCGTCCACCTCAGTAAGGGCTGGGGCCGGGCGGGGGGGGGGGGGGGGGGGGCGGCCAGGCCGGACGGAACCGAGGCTGGAGTAGTGAATCCCGTGAGGCCCGGGATGCCAGGAAGGGCTTGCATGGAGGGAACTTCCATGTGTGGGGCTTCATGGGGAAGGGCGGGGGATTGGTGGCATCCATTGTGTTGTTGTTGGGGGTTGGGTTGGGTTTCAGGGCAGGGCCTGGGGGTTCTCCCTGTGGTCCAACCCTTCCGGGAAAGTTGGGGGCGGCTTCTCGCCACACCTTCCAAGGCGACTATGATTTGTCCGGGTCTCAGATTTCCCATGGCGTCGTTCCCTGCCCCGGGCCACATGCCTTCCGGGCGGGGTCACCCTGCTCCTGCCCAGATTCTGGGGGGTTCCCTCTTCATCCGCACTGGGCAGCTACTCAGTGACTCGGGCAGGAGGGCAGAAGGGAAATGAGCTGGGCCGTTCCCCAACCTTGCCCTCCATAGGGCCCGAGTAGGGTTTGGCTCCACAGTGGGGGTTCGGGTCACTGTTGAGGGGGCCCCAGGGTCGGGGTTGGGGCTTTCCAGACCCCCCAGGCTCACATTAGAGTGGCCCTCTCTCTGCCCCCTGAGGCCCTGGAGAAGGGTCACCCCTTGACCTGCCTCCCGAGGGTCCTCAGCTGGGGTAGGCCAGCTCCCTGGAACCACAGCCAGAGGGGACTGACCCCGCTGCAGGGGAATAGTGGCGAGTCTGCCCCTCACTGACTCCAGCCCAAGGCCATTTGGCCGCGGCTCTGGTTGCCACTGTCTGTGTGGGCTCCCTGGCGAGAGGAGGGTGAACACGGGGTTCCAGAGTCCAGTGGTAGCGCTGGTCTGGCGTCTTTCAGCGGGACCACTTGGTCTTCAAGGGCCAGAGAAAGTGCACTGGACATGATCTGCTCCCACAAGGAGCTTACGCTCAAATTCTTCTTGACCCATCGGGCAGGCTGGGGGTTGCCGTCTGTTTGCCTGTGTCTGTCGGGCCTTGGGCCGACTCCAGCAGAATCCCACCAGGACAGCCCAACTGACCGCTGTCCTCTTTCTGTCACCCCTCACCTTCAGAGTCTTCAGCAGCATTCTCCAAGGAGGAGCCGGCTCAGCGCACGGTGAAGGTAGCGGCCACGGAGACGGCCATGCTGAGCTGCCGGGTGGCCCAGACCGAGACGACCGTACAGTGGTACAAGGATGGGAAACTGCTGAGCTCCGGCCAGAGGGTGCGCGTGGAGGCCCAGGGCCGGGACCGGAAGCTGGTGGTGCAGGGGGCCGGGCCGGCCGACGGCGGGGAGTACACCTGCGAGGCGGGAGGACAGAGGCTCACCTTCCGGCTGGACGTGGCAGGTCAGCTCCTTCTCAGGTCATCGTGTCCCCTCCCCTGCATCGAGCCCTGATGGCAAATCTTCCCTGGATGTGTCTAGTCCCAGGTGGGAAGAGTCTCCAGTCTCCGGCAATGAGGCATTCCTGTGTCTCCAGTTCTCCCTGTCCATCAGCCTTTCCCATCACCTCCTCATTCATTCAATCGTATTTATTGAGTGCTTACTGGGTGCAAAGCGCTGTACTAAGCACTTGGGAGAGTACAGTATAACAATATCATTAAAATATCCTCCCCAGGCTCACCTCTGATCCCCTAATACCAATTCCCCCATTTCTCTTCTCCCTCTTTCCCCCTCCATTTCTCTGATTTCTCCACATCCCCTTCTGGCTCTCCCCGAATATTGTACTTCCAGCCGGCTGGCTGATCAAGTTTCACTCCCTCCATCTCCCCCAGCTCAGGTCCCCAGGCCCAACTCTCCCAGCTCACCTCCCCTGGGCCCAGCTTTCCTCGGCTCAGCTCCCCGAAGCTCAGCAACCCAGGTGCAATTTTTCCAGCTCGACTGGTCCAGACTCAGCACCCTGGACTCGGCTGCCTGGTCTCAGCTCCCCGAGATCATTCATTCATTCATTCAATCGTATTTATTGAGCGCTTACTGTGTGCAGAGCACTGGACTAAGCGCTTGAGAAGTACAAGTCGGCAACATCTAGAGACGATCCCTATCTAACAACAGGCTCACAGTCTAGAAGTTGGAGACAGACAACAAAACAAAACATGTGGACAGGGGTCAAGTCATCAGAATAAATAGAAGTAAAGCTAGATGCACACCATTAGCAAAATAAATAGAATAGTAAATATGTACAAGTAAAATAAATAGAGTAAAAAATCTGTACAAACATATATACAGGTGCTGTGGGGAGGGGAAGGAGGTAGGGTGGGGAGGATGGGGAGGAGGAGAAAGAATAATGATGGCATTTGTTAAGCGCTTACTATGTGTAAAGCACTGTTCTGAGCGCTGGGGGGATACAAGGTGATCACTTTGTCCCACGTGGGGCTCACAGTCTTAGTCCCCATTTTACAGATGAGGTAACTGAGGCTCAGAGAAGATAAGTGACTTGCCCAAGGTCACTCAGCAGACATGTGGGGGAGCCAGGATTAGAACCCATGACCTCTGACTCCCAAGCCCGTGCTCTTTCACTGAGCCACGCTGCTTCTGTCGATCAGTTCTCAAGGCTCATCTGCACAGGCTCAGCACCCCCGGATTCGGCTCCCCCAGCTCTGCAAGGCTTCCTTAGATGGGCAGACTTCAGGCTGCCATGGAGCGGTTTGGTCACAGCATTGATTGATGTTGCTGCAGTGTCCACCCCTCCCCTTTCCTGGCCAGGAAGAGATCTTGCTGGGTTTCACCCATCTCCCCTTGATAGCCCTTCTGGGCTAGCAAGTTTCCTTCACAGGCTGGTACTAGGTGGTTTGTCTGTATGGTCGTCAATTCCTCCACGATTCTTCTCCCCCCTTTCTCCCACCCACCTCCAGAGCCCCCGGTGGTATTTGCCAAGGAGGAGCCGGCTCAGCGCACGGTGAAGGTGGCGGCCACGGAGACGGCCACGCTGAGCTGCCGGGTGGCCCAGGCCCAGACGACCGTGCAGTGGTACAAGGATGGGAAACTGCTGAGCTCCGGCCAGAGGGTGCGCGTGGAGACCCAGGGCCGGGACCGGAAGCTGGTGGTTCAGGAGGCCGGGCCGGCCGACGCCGGGGAGTACACCTGCGAGGCGGGTGGACAGAGGCTCACCTTCCGGCTGGATGTGGCAGGTCAGGACCTACCCAGGTCATTGTATCCCCCCATAGTATCGAGCCCTTCCTGGGTTGTTTCTTGTACTGGGGCGGAAAGTCTCTCCAATCTCCCCCAGTGACCTGTTCTAGTCCACTGGGGATCATTTTTCCCTCCCCAGTTTCTCCCTTCACCTCCTCCCCCAGCTCAGCTCTGAGCCCCCGATCCCTAGCCCTCTTCTGGCTTCCTCTTTTCTCACCCCTTCCCCCTCCAGGTCTCTGATTTCCCCACATCCCCTCAGGCTCTCCCCCAGTATTGTGCCTCTGGCCTATCAACCCCTCGGGCTCCACTCCTTGGAGATCAGTTTTTCCAGCTCACCAATACCAGCTTCCCCAGTGTCGCTAACTTGGGTTCAGCTTCCCCTGCTCACCCTCTGGGGCTCCGCTTCCCAGGCTCAGTTCTCCTGGGCTCAGCCCCCTGCAACTCAGTCCCCTGCAGGCTCACCTGTCCCAGACTCACTTGCCCCAGGCCCAGGTCCTCCCAAGGCTCAAGTCCCCGGGCTCGGCTCTCCTGGCTCAGATCCCGAGGTTCAGGTCCATGGACTCGGCTCCCCAGGCTCTGTGAGGCTCCCATTCATTCATTCATTCATTCATTCATTCATTCAATCGTATTTATTGAGCACTTACTGTGTGCGGAGCACTGTACTAAGTGCTTGGGAAGTACAAGCTGGCAACATATAAAGATGGTCCCTACCCAACAGTGGGCTTACAACAAAACAAAACATATTAACAAAATAAAATAAATAGAAGGCAGACCCTGGGCCAGGTTGCCACATTGGACTTGTGGCCAGAATGTTTGCGCAGCTCCCCCAGTAGCCACTCCTCCCCGCTCCTGGCTAGGAAGAGATCATGTCTGGGTTTCACCCATTATCTATCACTCGACTTTCCTAGATGGCCCTTCTCTGGGCTGTGGGCTAGCAAATCAGCTTTACGGGCTGGTTATGGTTGTGGTTTGTCTGTACGGTTGTCTGGTCTTTCCCTGCTCATCTCTCCCCCTTCTCCTGTCTCTCCCCACCCAGAGGCCCCGGTGGTATTTTCCAAGGAGGAGCCGGCGCAGCGCACGGTGAAGGTGGCGGCCACAGAGACGGCCACGCTGAGCTGCCGGGTGGCCCAGGCCCAGACGACCGTGCAGTGGTACAAGGATGGGAAACTGCTGAGCTCCGGCCAGAGGGTGCGCGTGGAGGCCCAGGGCCGGGACCGGAAGCTGGTGGTGCAGGGGGCCGGGCCGGCCGACGCCGGGGAGTACACCTGTGAGGCGGGCGGACAGAGGCTCACCTTCCGGCTGGACGTGACAGGTCAGGACCTTCCCATCCCCTCCCCTCTGTCGAACTCTGACTCCAAACCTTCTGGGTGTGGGTCTCAATCTTTTGCGGGAAGAGTTTCCATTCTCCCCCAGTGATCTAAGCCAGTGTCTGTAGTCCCTCCTGTCCACCAGAGTCATTTTCCCTCCCAAGCTTCTGCCATCACCTTTTCCTCAGCTCAACTCTGATCCTCAATACCGATTCCCCTATGACTCTGGTTTCCTCCCCTCTTCCTCTTTCCCCAAGTTCCCTTTCGACTCTCCCCCAGTATTGTGCTTCTGTCCGGTCATTAGCTCAGGTTCCCGATCTCGGTTCTCCTAGCGCACCTCCCCCCGGCTCAGCTCCCAGAGACCCATCTTCCCCGGGCTCAGCTCCCCAGGTTTAGGTCCCTCCCTAATGAGCACCCCAGACTCAATTCAACTCCTCAGCTCCCCTGTGCCCAGTTCCTTTGGGTTCAGCCCCCACTCCCGGGCTCAGCACCCCGTGTGCAATTCTTTGGGCTCAACTCATCCAGACTCAGCACCCCCGATTCAGCTGCCTGTTCTCAACAGCTCCCCGACTTCTGTTTATGAGACACAAGTGTGTGAGTTCAACCTCCTGGGGCCCAGCTCCACTGGGCTCAGTTCGTCCAAGCTCAGCTCCCCCAGGTTCAAGTTCCCCAGGTTGAGCTTCCCAGGACTTAGCTCCATTGACTCTGTGAGGATCCCAGCTCCACCACTTGTAAGCTGTGTGACTTTGGGCAAGTTATTTCACTTCTCTGTGCCTCAGTTACCTCATCTGTAAAATGGGGATTAAGACTGTGAGCTCCCCGTGGGACAACCTGATCACCTTGTAATTTCCCCAGCACTTAGAACAGTGCTTGGCACATAGTAAGCGCTAAACAAATACCAACATTATTATTATTATCCCAGGGACCAGCAGACCCTGGTTCAGTCTGTCACACGGGGTTTTGGCCACAACATGCCCTGATGCTCCCCAGTGTCCACCCGTCCCCGCTCCTGGCTAGGAAGAGATTGGGCTGGGTTTCACCCAACTCTCCTTGGTGGCCTTTCTTGGGGCTTCAAGCTAACAAATCTTTGCAGACGGGTTATGGTTAGGGTTTGTCTGTACAGTTGTCTGGTCTTTCCATGTTCATCTCCCCTTCTTCTTCTGCCTCTCTCCATCCAGAGCCCCCGGTGTTATTTGCCAAGGAGGAGCCGGCTCAGCGCACCGTGAAGGCGGCGGCCACGGAGACGGCCACGCTGAGCTGCCGGGTGGCCCAGGCCCAGACGGCCGTGCAGTGGTTCAAGGACGGGAAACTGCTGAGCTTGAGCCAGAGGGTGCGTGTGGAGGCCCAGGGCCAGGACCGGAAGCTGGTGGTGCAGGGGACCAGGCCGGCCGACGCTGGGGAGTACACCTGCGAGGCGGGCGGACAGAGGCTCACCTTCCGGCTGGACGTGGCAGGTGAGGACTTTCCGGGATCATCATATGCCCTCTCCTGTGTCGAGCTTTGGTGCAAAACCTTCCCAGTGTCGGTCTAGTTCTGGGTTGGGAAGAATCTACAGTCTCCTGCAGTGTCCTATTCCAGTGTCCCTAGGCCCTCCTGTCCATCAGAGGCATTTTCCCTCCCCTGCCTCTGCCGTCACCTCCTTCCCCAGCTCAACTCTAAGCTCCCAGTCCAAATTCCCCCCATGATTCTGGATTCCTCCTTTCTCTCCCTTTCCCCCTCCAGCACTCTGATTTCCCATATTCCCCCTGACTCTCCCTCAGTATTTCGCTTTTGGCCAGTCAGTACTTCCAGCTTCAGTCCTCTAAGATAAGCTCCCCCAGCTCCTTTTCCCTTGCTCAGTTCTCTCGGGTGGCCTCCCCTGGGCTAGGCTCGGCTCCTTTGGGCTTAGTTCCCTCTACTAGGCTTCTCTGCACTCAAGACCTTCAGGCTCAAGATTCCCAAGCCCAGCTCCCCTGCACTCTGCTCATCCAAGCTCAGCTTTCCCGGGCTGAGAACTGTAATCTCAGCTCTTCCCACACAGGGATCTGGGCTCAGCTACCCAGATAAAGTTGTCTAGAGTCAGCTCACTGGACTCAGTTCCCCGGGCTCAGTTCTGCCAGACCTACAAGACTTCCATGAATGGGCAGACTCACGTCCAGGTTGTCATGTAGGGCTTCAGCTGCAATGCTGGCTGCTTTAACCCCCGTGTCCTCCCTTCCAAACCCATGGCCCAAAAGATGGTGCCGGGCTTCACCCGTTTCTCCTCGATGGCCCTTCTCTGGGCTACAGGCAAGCAAATAGGCTCCACGGGCTGGTTGTTGTGGTGGTCCGTCTGTAGGGTCATCAGTCCTCCCCGGCTCATCATGCATCTCTTTCCCTCCCCACCTCCTTCAGAGGCCCCGGTGGTATTTGCCAAGGAGGAGCCGGCTCAGCGCACGGTGAAGGTAGCGGCCACGGAGACGGCCACGCTGAGCTGTCGGGTGGCCCAGGCCCAGATGACCGTGCAGTGGTACAAGGATGGGAAACTGCTGAGCTCCGGCCAGAGGGTGCGCGTGGAGGCCCAGGGCCAGGACCGGAAGCTGGTGGTGCAGGGGGCCGGGCCAGCCGACGCCGGGGAGTACACCTGCGAGGCGGCCGGACAGAGGCTCACCTTCCAGCTGGACGTGGCAGGTCAGCTCCTTCACAAGTCATCGAATCTCCTCTCCTGCATCAAGCCCTGATGCAAAACTTTCCCGGGGTGTGTCTGGGATGGGAAGAATCTCCATCCTCGCCCAGTGACCCGTTCAAGTGCCCCCAGTCCTTCCTGTCCTTCAGAGTCATTCTCCCTCTCCAGCCTCTGCCGTCACCTCCTTGCCCAGTTCAGCTCTGAGTCCCCAATCCTGATTTCATCTGTGACTTCACCTTCCTCCCTCCCCTCCCTTTCCCCCTCCAGCTCTCTGATTTCCCCACCTCCTCATATGACTCTCCCCCGTTGCTGTGCGGCTGGTCAGTCAGTTCCTCAGACTCCTCTCCCTCGAAAACAGGTCCTCAGGCCCGCCTTCCTGGGGTTTAGGTCCTCCAAATGCAGCTCTTCCAGATTCCAGTTCCCAGGAACAGGTGCCCCGGATTTAGCTCCCCGAGCTTGTGAGACTCTTCTGTCCACAATGTTCCCTGATGTTCCCATTGTCTTCTCCCTGCTCCTGGCCAGGAGGCAATATTTCCAGTTTCCAGTCATCTCCCATTGATGACATTTCTCGGGGCAGCAGGATGGGGCTGGTTATGGTTATGGTTACTCTGTATAATCACCAGTTCCTTCTCCCCTCATCATTTATCTTCTTCCTTCCCTTTCTCACCCAGAGCCTTCGGTGGCATTTGCCAAAGAGGAGCCAGCGAAGCGCACGGTGAAGGCGGCGGCCACGGAGACGGCCACGCTGAGCTGCCGGGTGGCCCAGGCCGAGACGACCGTGCAGTGGTACAAGGATGGGAAACTGCTGAGCTCCGGCCAGAGGGTGCGCGTGGAGGCCCAGGGCCAGGACAGGAAGCTGGTGGTGCAGGAGGCTGGGCCGGCCGACACCGGGGAGTACACCTGCGAGGCGGGCGGACAGAGGCTCACCTTCCAGCTAGACGTGGCAGGTAAGGACTTTCCCGGGTCATCATATGCCGTCTCCGGTGTCAAGCTTTGGTGCAAAACCTTCCCAGTGCCGGTCTAGTACTGGATCGGGAAGAATCCAAGTTCACCTTCCCCAGGCTCAGACGTCTAAGCTCAGCTCTTCCCAGTCACATACCTGGGCTCAGTTCCCCACTTGCCATTCACTAGACTCATCTCCTCTGTCGGGGCTTCACTGGGCTCAGTTCCATCTGACATACAGGGCTCCTGTGGAAGGGCAAACCCAGGTCCAGGGATTTGGCATGGTTTTGGCTATAACATAGGCCACTGTAGCCCCAGGGCCTGCCCTTCCCTACTCCCGGTGAGGAAGAGATTGTGCCAGATTTTACTTGTCTTAAACTGATGGCCTGCATTCGGGCTGCGGGCTAGCAAATATCATTCACGTGGTGCTTATGAGTGATTTTTCTTTAGGGTTGTCTGTTCCTTCCCCACTTGTCTCACTTCTTCCTCCCATCCATTTCTCCCAGAACTCCCGGCGGTATTTGCCAAAGAGGAGCCGGCTCAGCGCACGGTGAAGGTGGCAGCCACAGAGACGGCCACGCTGAGCTGTCGGGTAGCCCAGGCCCAGACGACCGTGCAGTGGTATAAGGATGGGAAACTGCTGAGCTCCAGCCAGAGGGTGCGTGTGGAGGCCCAGGGCCAGGACCGGAAGCTGGTGGTTCAGGGGGCCGGGCCGGCCGACGCCGGAGAGTACACCTGCGAGGCGGGTGGACAGAGGCTCACCTTCCAGCTGGACGTGGCAGGTCAGCTCCTTCACAGGTCATCGAATCCCCTCCCCTGCATCAAGTCCTGATGCAAAACCTTCCCGGAATGTGTCTGGGATGGGAAGAATCCCATCCTAACCCAATGACCTGTTCAAGTGCCCCCAGTCCTTCCTGTCCATCAGAGTCATTTTCCCTCTCCAGCCTCTGCCGTCACCTCCTCCCCCAGCCTAGCTTTGAGTCCCCAATCCTGATTTCACCTGTGACTTCACCTTCCTCCCTCTCCTCCCTTTCCCCCTCCAGTTCTCTGATTTCCCCACGTCCCCATATGAATCTCCCCCTTTGCTTTGCGGCCTGTCAGTCAGTTCCTCAGACTCTTTTCCCTCAAGAACAGGTCCCCAGGCCCGGCTTCCTGGGATTTAGGTCCTCCAAATGCAGCTCCTCCAGATTCCAGTTCCCAGGAACAGGTGCCCCGGACTTAGCTCCCCGAGCTTTGTGAGGCTCTTCTGTCCACAATGTTCCCTGATGTTCCCAGTGTCCTCCTCTCCCTGCTCCTGGTCAGGGGGCAATCTTGCCGGTTTCCATCCCATTGATGACATTTCTCGGGGCAGCGGTATGGGGCTGGTTATGGTTACGGTTTCTCTGTACAATCACCAGTTTCTTCCCTGCTCATCATTTATCTTCTTCCTCCCCCTGCTCACCCAGAGCCTTCGGTGGCATTTGCCAAAGAGGAGCCGGCGCAGCGCATAGTGCAGGTGGTGACCACAGAGACGGTCACGCTGAGCTGCCGGGTGGCCCAGGCCCAGACAAAGGTGCAGTGGTACAAGGACGGGAAACTGCTGAGCTCCGGCCAGAGGGTGCGTGTGGAGGCCCAGGGCCAGGACCGGAAGCTGGTGGTGCAGGGGGCCGGGCCGGCCGACGCCGGGGAGTACACCTGCGACGTGGCTGGACAGAGGCTCACCTTTCAGCTGGATGTGGCAGGTCAGCTCCTTCACAGGTCATCGAATCTCCTCCCCTGCATCAAGCCCTGATGCAAAACCTTCCCGGGGTGTGTCTAGGATGGGAAGAATCTCCATCCTCACCCAGTGACCTGTTCAAGTGCCCCCAGTCCTTCCTGTCCATCAGAGTCATTTTCCCTCTCCAGCCTCTGCCGTCACCTCCTCCCCCAGCTCAGCTCTGAGTCCCCAATCCTGATTTCACCTGTGACTTCACCTTCCTCCCTCCCCTCCCTTTCCCCCTCCAGTTCTCTGATTTCCCCACGTCCCCATATGACTCTCACCCGTTGCTGTGCGGCCAGTCAGTCAGTTCCTCAGACTCCTCTCCCTCGAGAACAGGTCCCCAGACCCGGCTCCCTGGGGTTTAGATCCTCCAAACGCAGCTCCTCCAGATTCCAGTTCCCAGGAACAGGTGCCCCGGACTTAGCTCCCCGAGCTTTGTGAGGCTCTTCTGTCCACAATGTTCCCTGATGTTCCCAGTGTCCTCTCCCTGCTCCTGACCAGGAGGCAATCTTGCCGGTTTCCACCCATTTCCCATTGATGACATTTCTCGGGGCAGCAGGATGGGGCTGGTTATGGTTATGGTTTCTCTGTACAATCACCAGTTTCTTCCCCGCTCATCATTTATCTTCTTCCTTCCCCTGCTCACCCAGAGCCTTCAGTGGTATTTGCCAAGGAGGAGCCGGCTCAGCGCACAATGAAGGTGGCGGCCACAGAGACGGCCACGCTGAGCTGCCGGGTGGCCCAGGCCCAGACGACGGTGCAGTGGTACAAGGACGGGAAACTGCTGAGCTCCGGCCAGAGGGTGCATGTGGAGGCCCAGGGCCAGGATCGGAAGCTGGTGGTTCAGGAGGCCGGGCCGGCTGACGCCGGGGAGTACACCTGCGAGGCAGGAGGACAGAGGCTCACCTTCCAGCTAGACGTGGCAGGTGAGGACTTTCCCGGGTCATCATATGCCCTCTCCTGTGTCGAGCTTTGGTGCCAAACCTTCCCAGTGATGGTCTAGTTCTGGGTAGGAAAGAATCCAAGTTCAGCTTCCCCAAGCTCAGACGTCTAAGCTCAGCTCTTCCCAGTCACGTACCTGGGCTCAGCTCCCCACTTGCCATTCACTAGGCTCAGCTCCTCTGTCGGGGCTTCACTGGGCTCAGTTCCATCCAATATACAGGGCTTCTGTGGAAGGGCAAACCCAGGTGCAGGGTTTTGGCAGGGTTTTGGCCATAACGTAGGCCACTGTAGCCCCAGGGTCTGCCCTTCTCTACTCCTGGTGCGGAAGAGATCATGCCGGGTTTCACTCATCTCAAACTGATGGCCCTCATTCGGGCTGCGGGCTAGCAAATATCATTCACATGGTGCTTATGAGTTTTTTTTCTTTAGGGTTGTCCATTCCTTCCCCACTTGTCTCACTTCTTCTTCCCATCCATTTCTCCCAGAACTCCCGGCGGCATTTGCCAAAGAGGAGCCGGCTCAGCGCACAGTGAAGGTGGCGGCCACGGAGACGGCAACACTAAGCTGCCGGGTGGCCCAGGCCCAGACGACGGTGCAGTGGTACAAGGATGGGAAACTGCTGAGCTCCGGCCAGAGGGTGCGCGTGGAGGCCCAGGGCCAGGACAGGAAGCTGGTGGTGCAGGGGGCCGGACCGGCCGATGCTGGGGAGTACACCTGTGAGGCGGGTGGACAGAGGCTTACCTTCCAGCTGGACGTGGCAGGTCAGGACCTTCCCTGGTCATTGTATCCCTACTCCTTCGTTAACTCTGATGTCCAACCTTCCTGCTGTGGGTCTCCTTCCAGGGTGGGAAGAGTCTCCTTCCTCCCCCAGTGTCCTATTCCATTTTCCCAAGTCTTTCCTGTCCATCAGGGTCATTTTCTCTCTGCAGCCTCTGCCGTCACCTCCTCCCCCAGCTCAGCTCTGACTCCCAAATCCCAAATCCCCTGTGACTCTACCTTTCTCCCTTCTCTCCCTTTCCCCCTCCAGCTTTCTGATTTCCCAAGTCCCTCTGGGACTTTCCCCAGTATTGTGATTCCGCCTTGTCTACATATCAGGCCTCCTCTCCCCTAGATCAGCTCCCCTGACTTCAGTTCCCTCTGAATTAGTTCCCCCAGGCTCAGCAGTCTTGGCCCCCTCGCTTAAAAAAAAGGTATTTGTTAAGCCCTTTTTATCTGCCAGGCATTTTACTAAGCGATGGTGTAGATGCAAGCTAATCGGGTTGGACACAGTCCATGTCCATGTGGGGCTCACAGCCTTGGTCCCCATTTTCCAGGAGAAGTAACCGAGGCCCAGAGAAGTTAAGTGACTTGCCCAGGGTCAACAGGAGACAAGTGGCAGAGCCGGTGTTTGAACTGCAGCGTGACTCAGTGGAAAGAGCCTGGGCTTTGGAGTCAGAGGTCATGGGTTTGAATTCCGGCTCCGTCAATTGTCAGCCGTGTGACCTTGGGCAAGTCACTTAACTTCTCTGGGCATCAGTTACCTCATCTGTAAAGTGAGGATGAAGACTGTGAGCCCCATATGGGACAACCTGATCACCTTGTAACCTCCCCAGTGCTTAGAAGAGTGCTTTGCACATAGTAAGCACTTAATAAATGCCATTTTAATATAAAAAAATAACTCAGAACCTCTGCCTCCCTGGCTTGAGCTCTTTCCTGGGATCAGCTCCCCAGGTTCAGCTTGCTGGCCTTAGGTCCCCCCACCTCGGTTTCCTGGGCTCAACTCCTCCAAACCAGTTCTCCCCAGTTCAGCTTCCTTGGACTCAGTTTCCCCTAGCTCACTGCACTGAGCTCAGCTCCCCTGGATTAGATCCCCTGGGTTCTGCTCACCCACAGCTCAGTTGCCCCTCAGGTTCACCTGCCCCAGACCTAACCCCCCACCTGCTCAGCTCCCTCTCAGTTTCTCCTCCTCACGTTCAGGTTCTTGAACTCAGCTCCCCCAGGTTGCTCTCCCCCGGCTCAGCTCCACAGTCTTTGGTTCCCTGGGTTCAGCCTCCCGGGGTCTGCGAGGCTCCCAAGGATGGGTAGACCCTACTCCATGTTTTCAGGGAGAGCTTTGGTCACCACGTTGCTGAGGCTGCCCAGGTGTCCACCCCTCCCCACTCCTGGTCGGGAAGAGATCGTGCCTTGTTTCCCCCATCTCTCCTTGATGGCCCTTCTGGGATCTGCAGGGTAGCAAATCTCTTTCATGGGCTGGTTACGGCTGTCAGTTCCTTCCCCTCTCATCTCCCCTCCCTCCCATCTCCCCCAGAGCCCCCGCTGGTGTTTGCCAAGGAGGAGCCGGCTCAGCGCACGGTGAAGGTGGCAGCCACGGAGATGGCCACGCTGAGCTGTCAGGTGGCCCAAGCCCAGACGACGGTGCAGTGGTACAAAGACGGGAAACTGCTGAGCTCCGGCCAGAGGGTGCGCGTGGAGGCCCGGGGCCGGGACCGGAAGCTGGTGGTGCAGGGGGCCGGGCCGGCCGACGCCGGGGAGTACACCTGCGAGGCAGGCGGACAGAGACTCACCTTCCAGTTGGACATCTCAGGTCAGCTCCTTCCCAGGTCATCGTATCCCCTCCCCTGCAATGAGCCCTGGTGCCAAAGCTTCCTGGGTGTGTCCAGTTCTGGGGCAGGAAGAGTCTCCAGTCTCCTGCAATGAACAGTTCCAGGGCCTAAAGCCTCACCTGTCTGTCAGTATTGTTTTCCATTCCCAGCCTCTCCCATCATAATAATAATTGTGGCATTTGTTATGTACTTACTGGATGCCAAGCACTGTAATAAGCACTGGGGTAGATTCAAGATGATTAGGTCCCTCAAGGGGCTCACAGTCTAAAAAGGAGGGAGGACAGGATTTGAATACCCACTTAGAAGATGAGGGAACTGAGGCACAGAGAAGTGAAGTGACTTTCACAAGGTCACACAGCAGACAAGTGGCAGAGCCGGAATTAGAATCCATATCCTTCTGATTTCCAGCCCCGGGCACTCTCCATCAGGGCACACTGCTTCCCATCTCCTCCCTCAGCTCAACTCTGAGACATCAATTCCAATTCCCTCATGTTTCTGACTTCACCGGCTTAGCTCCCTGGCCTCTGTGAGTCTCTCATGGACAGGCAGACCCTGCTTCAGGTTGCCTGCTACCCTATATCCGTCCCTCCCTGCTCCTGACTAGGAAGAGATTGTGTCAGGTTTCACCCATCTCTCCTTGATGGCCCTTTTCTGGGGTGTGGGCTAGCAAATGGCCTTTACGGGCTGGTTATGGTCATCAGTTCCTTCTCCACTCATCTCTCTTCCTCCTCCTGCCCCACCATTCCCAGAACCCCCAGCGGCATTTGCCAAGGAGGAGCCGGCACAGCGCACGGTGAAGGCGGTGGCCACAGAGATGGCCACGCTGAGCTGCCAGGTGTCCCAGGCCCAGACGACGGTGCAGTGGTACAAGGACGGGAAACTGCTGAGCTCTGGCCAGAGGGTGCACATGGAGGCCCAGGGCCAGGACCGGAAGCTGGTGGTGCAGGGGGCCGGGCCGGCCGATGCCGGGGAGTACATCTGCGAGGCGGGGGGACAGAGACTCACCTTCCAGCTGGACGTGGCAGGTCAGCTCCTTCCCAGGTCATCGTATCCCCTTTCCTGCGTCAAGCCCTGATGACAGATCTTCTCTGGATGTGTCTAGTTGTGGGGCGGGAAGAATCTCCAGCCTCCTCCAATGAGCTGTTCTAATGCCCCCAGTCTTTCCTGTCCATCTGTGTCATCGTCTTCCATCACCTCCTTCCTCAGATCAGCTCTGAGTCCCCAATTCCCCTGTGACTCCAGTTTCCTCCCATCTCTCTCTGCCCCTCCAGCTCTCTGATTTCCCAACATCCTCCTGTGACTTTCCCCAGTATTGTGATTCCAGCCCGTCAGCACATCAGGCTCCCCCTCCCCGTGACTCAGTTCCCCTGTTTTACCTACCCCAGACCCTTCCCCCAAGCTCAGCACTCTCAGACCCCTGTCTCCCAGGCTCAGCTTCCACAGGTTCAACTCCGCTAGATTAGCTTTCCTGGGATCAGCTCCTCATGTTCAACTCCCTGGGATCAAGTCCCCCCAATTCAGTCACTTGGATGCAATTTTATTCATCTCAGTCTTCCCCAGTTGACCCTTCTTGGACTCAGTTCCCTTTGGTTCATCTTGCTGGGCTCAGCTCCATGCCCCTGCGACTAACTCCCTCCAGATTGCTTCCGCTGGGCTTCGCCCACCTCCACCCCCTCAGACTCAGTTCCCTCTAAGGCTCACCTGCCCCAGACCTAACACTTAGCCCCGACTCAACCCAGGCTCAGTTACCATGGGTTCAAATTTGGGGCTCAGAGCTCTAGGTTTGGGTCCTTGGGCTCAGCTCCCCGAGGTTTCTCTCACCTGTCTCAGCTCCATAGTCTCAGTTTCTGCCGGCTCAGCTGCCCAGGATCTGTGAGCTTTCCATGGACAGGCAGACCCTGGTCCAGGCTGTCACAGAGGGGCTTGGCCACAGCATTCACTGATGCTCCTCCCGTGTCCCCCCTCCCTGCACCTGGGCAGGAGGAGATCATACGGGGTTTCACTCATCTCTCCTTGATAGCCCGTCTCTGGGATGTGGGCTCGCAAATCTACACGGGATAGTTATAGTTGTGGTTTGTCTGTACAGTGGTCAGTGGAAATTTCCTTGCTCATCTCTTCTCTTCCTCCTGCCTCTCCTCCCCGCAGAGCCCCCCGTGGTATTTGCCAAGGAGGAGCCAGCTCAGCGCACAGTGAAGGTGGCAGCCGCGGAGACGGCCATGCTGAGCTGCAGGGTGGCCCAGGCCCAGACGGCTGTACAGTGGTACAAAGATGGGAAACTGCTGAGCTCCGGCCAGAGGGTGCGCGTGGAAGCCCAGGGCCGGGATCGGAAGCTGGTGGTGCAGGGGGCCGGGCCGGCCGACGCCGGGGAGTACACCTGCGAGGCGGCCGGACAGAGGCTCACCTTCCAGCTGGATGTGGCAGGTCAGGACCTTCCCAGGTCATCGAATCTCCTCCCCTGCATCGAGTCCTGATGCAAAACATTCCCAGGTTGTGTCTCATTCTGGGGCAGAAAGTCTCCAACCTTCCCTAGTGACCTATTCCATTGCCCCCAGTCCTTCCTGTCCATCAGGGTCATTTTCCCTTCCCAGCTTCTGCCGTCACCTCCTCTCCCAGCTCAGCTCTGAGCCCTTAATCCCAATTCCCCTCTTGACTCTGGTTTCCTCCCTCCCCTCCCCTTTCTCCCTCTAGCTCTCTGATTTCCCCACGTGCCCCTCTGATTCTGGCCCATTTTTGAGTTTCAGGTTGGTCAGTACCTCAGGCTCCTCTCCCTCATGATCAGGTCCCCAGGCTCAGCTCCTCTGGGCTCAGTTCATTCATTCATTCATTCATTCAATCGTATTTACTGAGCGCTTACTGTGTGCAGAGCACTGTACTAAGCGCTTGGGAAGTACAAGTTGGCAACATATAGAGATGATCCCTACCCAACAGCGGGCTCACAGCCTAGAAGGGGGAGACAGAGAACAAAACATATTAGCAAAATAAAATAAATAGAATTAATATGTGCAAATAAAATAAATAAATAGAGTAATAAATATGTACAAACATATATACATATATACAGGATATAAAAAAATATATCCTGTATATATATGTGTATGTATATACATACATATATACATATATACATATATGTATATAGGATGTATACATACATACGTATCTCCTGTATATGTATACATCCTGTATATGTATATATCCTATATATAATGTATATATACATATATACAGTTCCCTGAGGTCAGTTCACTAAGCTCAGCTACCTGGTCTCAGCGCCCCGAGATCGGGTCTCCAGGCTCAGCTCCACACACTCAGCTCCCTGGGGCTTGGCTCATTCAAACTCAGCTTCTCCAGGCTCAACTCCCCAGGTAGAGCTCCCCGGGCTCTGTGACACTGTTGTGGATGGGCAGGGTTTTGGTCACAATGTTCACCGATGCTCCCCTAGTGCTCCTCAGCTCCTCGCTCCTGTCCAGGAAGAGATCTTACTGGATTTCATCCATCCTTCCTCGATGGCCCTTCTCGGGGTTGTGGGCTAGCAAATCTCCTTCACGGGCTGGTTCTGGGCAGTTTGTCTGTATGGTAGTCAGTTCCTTCCCCGCTCATCTGACTTCTCCCTCCTGCCCATCTCTACCAGAGCCCCAGGTGATATTTGCCAAGGAAGAGCCGGAGCAGCGCACGGTGAAGGTAGCGGCCATGGAGACGGCCACGCTGAGCTGTCGGGTGGCCCAGGCCCAGACGGCCGTGCAGTGGTTCAAGGATGGGAAACTGCTGAGCTCGAGCCAGAGGGTGCGCGTGGAGGCCCAGGGCCAGGACCGGAAGCTGGTGGTGCAGGAGGCCGGGCCGGCCGACGCCGGGGAGTACACCTGCGAGGCGGGAGGACAGAGGCTCACCTTCCAGCTGGACGTGACAGGTCAGGACCTTCCCAGGTCATCAGAGCCCCTCCCCTACTTCGAGCCCTGACGCCAAACCTTCCTGGGTTGGGCCTCGTTCTGGGATGGAAAGAATCTCCATCCTCCCTCAGTGACCTATTCCAGTGCCCCCAGTCCTTCCTGATAAACCGAGTCATTTTCCCTCCCCAGTCTCTGCCAATTCCTCAGCCTCGAGCTCCTTATACCAATTCGACTCTGTGGCCCTCCCTTGCCCCTTCCAGCTCTCTCACATCCCACGTCCCGCTCTGACTCTGTTCCACTGTTGCAATGCCAGCCTGACAGTATCTCACTCTTCTCTCCCTTGAGATAAGTCCCCAGGCTCAGCTACAGGGGCTCAGCTCCCCAGGGTCCAGTTCCCCAGGCTCTGCAAGGCTCCTTTATACAGGCAGACCCTACTCCAGGTTGCCACGGAGGGATTTGGCCACCAGATTCATTGATGTTGCCCCATTGTCTACCCCTCCCCTTTCCTGGCCAGGAGTAGATCTTGCTAGGTTTCAGCATCTCCCATTGATGGCCCTTCTCGGGACTATGGGCTAGCAAATTTCCTTCACGGGATGGTTATGGGTGGCTTTTCTTTTCGGTTGTCAGTTCTTTCCCCCACTCACCTCGACTTTTCCCCCCGACCCATCTCCCCCAGAGGCCCCGGTGGTATTTGCCAAGGAGGAGCCGGCGCAGCGCACGGTGAAGGTGGAAGCCATGGAGACGGCCACGCTGAGCTGCCGGGTGGCCCAGGCCCAGACGGCCGTGCAGTGGTACAAGGATGGGAAACTGCTGAGCTCCGGCCAGAGGGTGCGCGTGGAGGCCCAGGGCCGGGACCAGAAGCTGGTGGTGCAGGAGGCCGGGCCGGCCGACGCCGGGGAGTACACCTGCGAGGCGGGCGGACAGAGGCTCACCTTCCGGCTGGACGTGGCAGGTCAGCTCCTTCCCAGGTCATCGTATCCTCTCCCTTGCCTCAAGCCTTGATGCTAAACCTTTGCGGGATTTGTCTAGTTCTCGGGTGGGAAGAATCTCCAGCTTCCTCCAGTGACCTCTTCTATTGCCAAAGTCCCACCTTTCCCTGTGTCATTTTCCCTCCCAGCCTCTCCTGTCTCCTCCTCCCTCAGCTCAGCTCTGATCCCCCGATCCTCAATTCATTTGTAACTTTGCTTTCCTTCCTCCTCTCCTTTTCCCCCTTCAACTCTCTGATTGTTCCATGTCCCCTTCTGACTCTCCCCCGTTGAAATGACGGTCAGTTAGTATCTCAGACTCCTCTCCCTTGAGAACAGGTCCCCAGGCCCAGCTCCCCTGGGCACGGTTCCCTGGGGTTTAGTCCTCCAAGCTCAGCTCCACAGCTTCCGTTCCGGCCTTGGCACCAGGCTCACCAGGCTCAGCTCCCCTGAGCCCCACCTCCCCTGGGCTCAGCTCATACAAGCTCAGCCCCCCCATACTCAGCTCCCTGAGCTGCACAAAGCTCCCATGGAAGGGCATGGCTGCCACGGAGGAGTTTGGCCACAACATTCATTGATGTTGCCCCTCCCCTTTCCTGGCCAGGAAAAGGTCTTGCTGGATTTCACCCATCTCCCATTGATGGCCCTTCTCAGGACTATGGGCTAGCAAGTTTACTTCACAGGCTGGTTATGGGTGGTTTGCCGGTTGGGTCATCGGTTTCTTCCCCACTCATCTCCCCTCCCTCTGCCGCCCATCTTCGCTAGAGCCTCCAGTGGTATTTGCCAAGGAGGAGCCGGCACAGCGCACAGTGAAGGTGGCGGCCATGGAGGCGGCCACGCTGAGCTGCCGGGTGGCCCAGGCCCAGACGGCCGTGCAGTGGTACAAGGATGGGAAACTGCTGAGCTCCGGCCAGAGGGTACGTGTGGAGGCCCAGGGCCAGGACCGGAAGCTGGTGGTGCAGGGGGCCGGGCCAGCCGATGTCGGGGAGTACACCTGCGAGGCGGCCGGACAGAGGCTCACCTTCCGGCTGGATGTGGCAGGTCAGCTCCTTCCCGGGTGATCGTATCCCCTCCCCTGCTCCAAGCCATCATGCCCAACTTTTCCATGTGGGCCTCCTTCTGGGGTGGGAAGAGTCTCCATAGTCCCCCAGTGACCTGTTCCAATGCTCCCAGCCATTTCTGTCCATCAGAGTCATTTTCCCTCCACAGCCTCTGTCGTCACCTCCTCCCCCAGCTCAGCTCTGACCCCCGATCCCTATTCCCCAATGTCTCTGGCTTCCCCCCACAGTTTTCTGATTTCTCCACGTCCCTCTCTGACTCTCCCCCAGGACTGCATTTCTGGCCAGTCAGCCCCTCAGGCTCCACTCCGTCAACGAATCAGTGCAGAGCACTGTACTAAGTTGATTGAGAGTACAATACAACATTCATTCATTCATTCAGTCGTATTTATTGAGCGCTTACTGTGTGCAGAGCACTGTACTAAGCGCTTGGGAAGTACAAGTCGGCAACATATAGAAACGGTCCCTACCCAACAATGGGCTCAGAGTCTAGAAGGGGGAGACAGACAACAAAACAAAACATGTGGATAGGTGTCAAGTCATCAGAATAAATAGAAATAAAGCTAGATGCAAGAGTTGGTGGATACGTTCCCAGCCCACAAGAAGCTTACACTCCCACACAGTAGGTTCCCACAACTCAGGGAGGCAGCGTGGCTCAGTGGAAAGAGCCCGGGCTTTGGAGTCAGAGTTCATGGGTTCGAATCCCGGCTCTGCCAATTGTCAGCTGTATGACTTTGGGTAAGTCACTTAGCTTCTCTGTGCCTCAGTTACCTCATCTGTAAAATGGGGATTAAGATTGTGAGCCCCCCGTGGGACAACCTGATCACCTTGTAACTCCCCAGCGCTTAGAACAGTGCTTTGCACATAGTAAGTGCTGAATACATGCCATTATTATTATTATTAGGTCCCCAAGCTCAGCTCTCCCATCTCAGCTCCCCTTGACTCAACTCCCCCCAGCTCAACTTCTGTGGGTTCCGTTCCCCTCCAGTTTCCCTCCTGAGATTCAGCTTTCCCCAGTTCAGTTCCCCTGAGCTTGGCTCCCCGAGCTCTGGTCCCCACAGTTCAATCAATCAATCAATCAATCGTATTTATTGAGCACTTACTGTGTGCAGAGCACTGTACTAAGCGCTTGGGAAGTACAAGTTGGCAACATATTCTGAACAAGTTCAGTTCACCCTTAGACTTGATCCTGCCTCAGGTTCATCTCCCCAGGTTCCTCTCCGGGCTCCATGAGGCCCCCCTGGATGGACAGAGCCTGGCCCAGGTTGTCACAGAGGGTTTTGGCCCCAACGTTCACTGCTGGACACCCAGTGTCTGCCCCCCCCCCCCCCCCGCTCCTAGCCAGGATCAGATCGTGCCAGATTTCGCCCACTCTCCTTGATGGCCCTTGTCAGGGCTGCGGGCTAGCAAATCTGCTTCACGGGCTGGTGATGGTTGCCATTCATTGGTATGCTTCTGAGTTCCTTCTCTGCTCATCTCACCTTTTCCTCCTGCCCATCTCTGCCAGAGCCCCCGGTGGTATTTGAAGAGGAGGAGCCAGCGCAGCGCACGGTGCAGGCCGTGGCCACGGAGGCGGCCACCCTGAGCTGCCAGGTGGCCCAGGCCCAGACGACCGTGCAGTGGTACAAGGATGGGAAACTGCTGAGCTCCGGCCAGAGGGTTCGGGTGGAGGCCCTGGGCCGGGACCGTAAGCTGGTGGTGCAGGGGGCCGGGCCGGCCGACGCCGGGGAGTACACCTGCGAGGCGGCCGGACAGAGGCTCACCTTCCGGCTGGAAGTGGCAGGTGAGCCGGCAGTCCCACTCACCGTCGATCGAGAATGGGATTGCCACGGGACCTGTGTGAGGGGGACATTTCCCGTTTGGACCGTTCCTTCTGCCCTCCTCAACTCTCCCAGGCTGTTGGGAGTTTCCTCTGAACCATAGCTAGAGTTCTGGGGTAGAGCGGGCTCACGGTTGGCCCGGCCGGTGGGCTCATCCCTCCGGCTGGTTTCCCAGAGCCCCCCAGATCAGCGGCCTCTGTCCCCTCCTCCTCCCACCGGACGTGCCCAGGCTCCTCCCAGTGCCGCTCACGGTGGCTTCTCCCCCTCTTTCCCACGTCTCCCTCCCCCTTCCAGAACCAGAAGCCAAAGCCCCCGAGCGTCCGGCCAGGCGTGAGCCCCTCGTGGTCCAAGAGCACGAGACCATCGTCCTGTCTGCCACGATCACCTCGACCACAGCCTCTGTCGTCTGGCTCAAGGACGGGCTGGAGATCCGGCGGAGCAAGAGGCACGAGATGACGAGGGAGGGCTGCGTCCACACCCTGACCATCAAGGGGGCGGGGTCCAAGGACACGGCCATCTACACCTGCAGAGCCAACAAGGAGCGTGAGGAGTTCCTGGTGCAGGTCGAAGGTCAGTCAGCAGCCCCCCAGGGGACCGGCAACTCCTCCCCTCTGGTCCCTGAGCTTCCTCCCTTTCCTCAGGGTCCCATCATCTACTGACCCCTTCTCTAAAGTTCATTTTGCTCACAGATCTGGCCCCTATTTCCCCTAAACAGTCAACCAGTCAGTCAGGCACCCAGTGGTATTCACTGAACATTTACTTTGTGCAGAGCACTGTACCAGGAGCTTGAGAAAGGACAAGAGGACAGTAGAGTTAGAGGACACGATCCCTTCCCTCAAGAAGCTTGCTTGCGGTCATCTTTGTGCAGAGCCCTGTATCAGGTCCTTGGGAAAGACCACTCAAGTTAGACTCTAGAAGCTTACAGGGGGTACAGATGCTGTGCATGTAGGAGAGGGCGCTGGGATTTAAAAGACGTAAAGCCAGCCTGGCAGAGTGGCAGTGACTCGATAGATTCAAAGAGTCCCATCACTTGTCGATTCTCTTCTCAACTGGAGGGGTCTGAGGAGTCAGACGGATCTTGTGGGCAGGGGCAGACCTGGGCAGCCAAGTGAAGCCACCCTTAGGTCCACTAAGGCCTCGGGTCGACGCAGCCAGAAAGAAGCCCCCTTTATACAGCCCACGGAGGCCGCAGAGGGAGAGAAGATCCGAGATGGATGGATCGATTGATCGATGGGGAAGGCAGACCATGGACAGTCCAGACTGAGGCTACTGAATGGAGCTGTTAGTTACCCGGCATCGGGGATGGTGATGAACGCTCTCCAGAGTTCGGTTCCGCTGTCCATAGGGGACCCTCCCATTGCCATCTCTCCCGTTTACCTTGCCCCAGTTTGGGTCCGAGCCTTTAGGATCCTTCCGGCCTACTTCCCGACTTTTTTTTTTCATATTTGTTTAGGGAGTATGTTCAAGTTAATCAGGTTGGACACCGTCCCTGCCTCACATGGGGCTCACAGTCTTGATCCCCATTTTACATGAGAGGTAAATGAGGCACAGAGAAGTGAAGTGACTTGCTCAAGGTCACCCGGCAGACAGATGGTGGAGCCGGGATTAGAACCCAGGTCCTTTTGACTCCCAGGCTTTGCTGTATCTACTAGGCCACGCAGCTTCTTCCTCAGCAGAGGCCGACCATTCTCTGGCCCCATCCAGCCCAGCCGTCTAGGATGAGCCCCGTTCTGCCCCTGGCATCTCCCAATCTACCGTTGGGGAAACTGAGGCCCAGAGAGGTCTCCGTGGAGGACTGTCGGTCCCACCTCTGGTGCCCTTCCCGTTGGAGGTGCCCTCCAAACATGTCTTCCCACCTCCTCAATTTCCCCCCGCCTACCTTCTGATTGATTGCAGAGGTCCCAGTCAAGTTTGCCAAGCAGCTGGAGGTGGTCGGCGGGGAGGTGGGCGGGACGGTGACCCTGTCATGTGAGCTGAACGGGACGGAGGGCACCGTGGTGTGGTACCGGGACGGCACGGAAGTCAGGCCTGGCAAGCGGTTCCAGATGCGAGCGGACGGGGCCCGGCGCTCCCTCATCATCTCGGGCCTGCGGGCCGAAGACGGAGGGGAGTACTCCTGCCAGGCCCGGGATGACAAGACCAGCGTCCGGCTCGCTCCCACAGGTCCATCCACCCTCCCGGGGAGCTGGGGACAGGCTGCGGGGGCCACGGGTGTCGGGGACGGGGCACCCGTGGGGATAGATGTGCGGATATGTGCAGGTGTGTGGCGGGAGTCAGTTGTGGGGCCTCTCTTGCCTTTCCCCAACAGCGGTTCCCAGCCCCTGAGATCTGAGCCAGTCGGGGCCACGGGGTGCCCCCCACCCGGGAGGGGGACGGGTCACTCCTATGGGGGAGGTCCATCCACACGTCCTCTCTGCCCTCCCGCCGCCACAGAGCCCCGCGTGGTGAAGTTCACGACGGAGCTGAGCCCCGTGGTGTCGGAGGAAGGGCGGGAGGCCACGTTCAAGTGTGTGGTGTGCCCCGGAGATGCCGCGGTGAGCTGGCAGCAGAACGGTACCCCCTTGGAAGCTGGGGAGAAGTTTGTTGTCGTCCAGCAAGGCGCCAGCCACAGCCTGACCATCACCAGCCTGACCCTGGAGGACGCGGGCGAGATCGCGGCCGAGGCCGAAGGGGTGCGGACCCGAGCCGGCCTCAAGGTCCGAGGTGAGAGGGGCCGGACGCGCGAAAGACCCCCCTCCACCAGGGGGTGGAGAAACCGGGATCCTCGGTTGGTCCGGCAACCAGCATCTTCCCTGCACGATGGCCGGGATTGGGGCGGGGGGGGGGGTGTGTGTGGACTGGACGCATCCTATCCCGTCTGGACTACTGCATCAGCCTCCTCTCTGATCTCCCATCCTCGTGTCTCTCCCCACTTCAATCCATACTTCATGCTGCTGCCCGGATTATCTTTGTCCAGAAACGCTCTGGGCATATTACTCCCCTCCTCAAAAATCTCCGGTGGCTACCAATCAATCTGCGCATCAGGCAGAAACTCCTCACCCTGGGCTTCAAGGCTGTCCATCACCTCGCCCCCTCCTACCTCACCTCCCTTCTCTCCTTCTCCAGCCCACCCCACACCCTCTGCTCCTCTGCTGCTAATCTCCTCACCGTACCTCGTTCTCGCCTGTCCCGCCATCGACCCCCGGCCCACGTCATTCCCCGGGCCTGGAATGCCCCCAGTCCCTCTGCCCATCCGCCAAGCTGGCTCTCTTCCTCCCTTCAAGGCCCTACTGAGAGCTCACCTGCTCCAGGAGGCCTTCCCAGACTGAGCCCCTTCCTTCCTCTCCCCCTCGTCCCCCTCTCCATCCCCCCATCTTACCTCCTTCCCTTCCCCACAGCACCTGTATATATGTATATATGTTTGTACATATTTATTACTCTATTTATTTATTTATTTATTTTACTTGTACATATCTATTCTATTTATTTTATTTTGTTAGTATGTTTGGTTTTGTCTCCCCATTTTAGACTGTGAGCCCACTGTTGGGTAGGGACTGTCTCTATATATTGCCAATTTGTACTT
This sequence comes from Tachyglossus aculeatus, assembly GCF_015852505.1. Classification (NCBI taxonomy): domain Eukaryota; kingdom Metazoa; phylum Chordata; class Mammalia; order Monotremata; family Tachyglossidae; genus Tachyglossus; species Tachyglossus aculeatus. The sequence goes on along the minus strand of NC_052078.1, from coordinate 1,357,346 downwards.
CCCAAGCGCTTAGTACAGTGCTCTGCACACAGTAAGCGCTCAATAAATACGATTGATGATGATGATGATGGGTGCGGCAGCCGGGGCCCCCTCAGCTTCCTGGAAGTTTAGGGCTGGGACCCCCGGCCTCAAGGCCTGCGGAGCAAGGTTTAATCCCGGGTCCTCGCACCCCGTCCCCGTCCCCAGAGGCACCGGTGCTGTTCCGGAGGAAGCTGGAGGCTCAGACGGTGGAGGAGAAGGGCACGGCGGTCCTGGAAGTGGAGCTGACCAAGCCATCCACGGATGTCAAGTGGCTACGCAACAGTGCCCTGCTGACCCCCGGCCCCAAGGTGGAGATGCAGGCCGAGGGCGCCCGACATCGCCTCATCATCCACGATCTCAGCTTCTCCGACCGCGGCTTCTACGTCTGCGAGACCCTCGACGACAAGACCCAGGCCAAGCTGAACGTGGAGAGTGAGTTCCCGCGTGGGCTTGGATGTCGGGTGGGGGCGTCCACCACCACCCCCCTTATCGTTACGGAGTCGGGGTAGGGGCGGTCGGGCAGGGGGCCACGGAGGAGTCGGAGGGAGTGTTCTGGGGATGGCCGGGGGGAGGGCTCAGGAGAGGAGGTGTGTGACTTTAGGCCCGGAGGAGTGGTGGGTCGTGGGCATCCTGCCCGGCGCCAACATCCCCGTCCTCCTCCTCCTCCGCTCCGACAGAGCGGCAGATCCGGCTGGTGCGGGACCTGCGGGCGGTGACGGTCCAGGAGCGGGACGCGGCCACCTTCGAGGTGGAACTGTCCCACGGGGACGTGGAGGGCAGCTGGACCAAAGACGGGCTGCGGCTCCAACCCGGGGAGAACTGTCGCCTGTCCAGCCGTGGCCCCACGCACTCGCTCACCATCTCCGGCCTCCGCCTGGAGGACGCGGGCCAAGTCACCTTCCGGGCTGGGGGGGTCAACACATCGGCGACGCTTACGGTGACCGGTACGGATGGGGTGGGGGTGCCTGGGGTTAGCGTCCGTTCTTGGCCATCCAGAATGCAGAGGGTCATCTTCCCCTCGTCCCGCCCGGACCCCTCCCCATCCTCCAGCTCGGCGGCCCCCGTGGCCCCTTCTTTGCCCTGATCCCGGGACCTGCCGTGGCCTCCCCGTCAATGAAGCCTTTTGGGGTCAGCGGGTGGCAAAGGGACGGCGCGGGGGATTCTCTGTAGCGCCGGGCCCCCACTGACCTTCCCTCGACGCCCCTCTTGACCCCCATCCTCCGCACAGAGCTGCCTGTGGAGATCACCCGGCCCCTGCAGAGCATCACTGTTGCTGAGAAGGACAAGGTGACGTTCGAGTGTGAGCTGTCCAGAGAGAATGTGGACGTCAAATGGTTCAAGGTAGGGGGGCTGGGGGTCAGTTTCTCTCCCTCCCGATCCCCCAATCTGTCAGCCCCTTTGGTGCAGCCGAGAGGGGCAGCCGCTTTTCTCAACCTGCTGCCCGGTTTCCCCGAGGGCCAGCCGGTTTCTTTCGGGGCCCTGTTTTCCGCAGTAAGGCCTGAGGGTGGTCCCCACCCTCTGCCGGCCCCTGCGGTCCCTCGCCGGACTGGACCCCAAACCGTCCCCCCCCCCCCGGGGTCCCCGCCTCAGGGCCTCCGGTTGCCATCCGATCTCTGTCCCTCCCCTCCCTGCCGACTTCCCCCAGGATGGCACAGAACAGCGGCCGGGGAAGAAGGTGGGCATCTTTGCCCAGGGCAGGAAGAGGACCCTCATCATCCACCACTGTGAGTTTTCAGACCAGGGCACCTACGTGTGCGACGCCGGAGATGCCGAGACCACTGCCAGCCTGCAGGTGACCGGTACGTAGGCACCGGGTCGGGGGATGGGGGAGGGCGCCCTTCTGCCGTGTGGCACGGTGGGGGGATGGTCTGCTGAGGCCTGGGACACCCCCACCCCTGGGACTCAGAAACGGAAACCTGAGGGGCCATCAGCAACCCTGCTCTTTCTCGGGGACTCAGGGGCCCTGATCGTTCTCCTCCTCCTCCTCAGGCCGGAACATCCAGATAGTGAAGCCCCTGGAGGATGTGGAAGTGATGGAGAAGGAGAGCGCGGCCTTCAGCTGCGAGATCTCGCACGACGAGGTGCAGGCGCAGTGGTTCAAGAACGACAGCAAGCTGAAGGCCGGAGAAAACATCAAGATGCGACAGGACGGTAAGCAGGCGGGGGCAAGGGGCTCGCCGGTCCAGGCAGCCGGGAACAGGGCGGGGAGCCGGTACCCCGGCCACCGCTTGGGACGTGGCGGACGACGGGGCGATGGACCCTGCCCAGAGGTGAGCAGGGGGCAGGGGGCGAAGCAATGAACCAGAGCATCGGGATGGAGGGAGGAGAAAGCTGGGTCCCGGTCCTAGAGGAAGAGGAGGCCTAGGGGCCCTACTCCGCCTCCATCTCCATCCCCGTCCGCAGGGAGGACGTTCGCCCTCATCTACCGCCAAGTCCAGGTCCAAGACGCCGCCGAGATCAGATTTGTGGCCGAAAACGCCGAGTCCCGAGCTCAGCTGCGAGTAAAAGGTGAGGGGAGGCCAGAGCCAGGGGCCCGAGGTGGTCAGTGTTTCGGGGGGTGGGGCGGGGGCCGGGGTCTGCGCCGTGCATGGGGCGACGGGGAAGGGGAGACACAGTCCCCTGGTCCGATGTGGCAGGGGATAAGGAACGTACTCACACACTTGCTGTGCTGGATGCCCGGGGTAGGGCGGAAGGAAAAGGACACAAGGCCCTCTCCCGCAAGGGGCTGCCTGTCTAATGGGGAGAGCTCTCTCTTCATTCGTTCATTCATTCAATCAGTCGTCTTTCGTGAGCGCTTACTGTGTGCACAGCACTGGACTAAGCTCTTGGGAAGTACAAGTTGGCAACAGATACAGACGGTCCCTACCCAACCACGGGCTCACAGTCTAGAAGGGGGAGACAGACAGCAGCTAGAGAAGCAGCGTGGCTCAGTGGAAAGAGCCCGGGCTTTGGAGTCAGAGGTCATGGGTTCGAATCCCGGCTCTGCTACTTGTCATCTGTGGGACTTTGGGCTAGTCACTTCACTTCCCTGGGCCTCAGTTCCTTCATCTGTAAAAATGGGGATGAAGACTGTGAGCCCCCCGTGGGACAACCTGATCACCTTGTAACCTCCCCAGCGCTTGGAACAGTGCTTTGCACATAGTAAGCGCTTAACAAATGCCATCATTATTACAACAAAACAAAACACGTAGACGGGTTTCTCTCTCTCTCTCTCTCTCTCTTCCTCTCACTCACACACACACACACACACACACACACAGACACACGGCAAATATGCTCTCTCTCACTGGATGCTGTGGGACAGAGCGAATAGGAGGAGATACAGCCCCTGTCCTCAAGGGGAGACAAAACACACATACACACTATCTCTCACTGGATGCTGGGGGGATAGAGCGAAGAGGTGGCAACAAAGTCCCTGCCCTTGAAGGCCTGTTGATCTGAGAAGGAGCCCGCAGGGACTCAGGGTGGACAGGATGCGGATGGAACCCCTCCTCCCTTCCCCCCGGCCTGCCCCCAGAATTCCCGGTGAAGATCCTGAAGCCCCTGCGGGACAAGATCGCCATGGAGAAGCACCGCGGCGTGCTGGAGTGTCAGGTGTCTCGGGCCAGCGCCCAGGTCCGCTGGTACAAGCAGCGGACGGAGCTGGTCCCCGGGCCCAAGTACGAGATGGTGAGCGACGGGCTGTTCCGCAAGCTGGTCATCCAGAACGCCGAGCCGGCCGACGAGGACACGTACACCTGCGACGCCGGCGATGCCCGAACCTCCGCTCAGTTCTTCGTCGAAGGTACTGCCCCGATGGTCCCAGGGTCCGGGCCTGCGGACGATTCCCGCAGGCACTCACCGCCCTGGACGGCCCGGGGGGTGGTCACGGTGGCTGGGGGAGGAATGAACTTCCCACGATCTGGGGTCCAGAAATGGGCACTGTGGGCCTGTCGTGCCCCGGTGCGGCCTGAAATAGGCCACAAATAGAGGGGAGGCCTCAAATAGAGGGGAGAGGGGGACCTCTCCCTCTTTCCCCCAATCTGGTCCTGTGCCCGTTCCAGCGTCCGAGCCCATGCCAGGGGCAGGGGCGGCCCAGGCATGGGCTCCTGCCGGGCAGGTTCCCCCGAACCTAATCAGGGATGGTTCCCAAATCTCTCTCTGACAATCGCATTCTATTTTTGTGTCTCTCTGTGCCTCCCTATCTTTTTTATCTTCCTTCTGGGTTTCTCAATCCCGTCCCGTCTTGGCTCCTCTCTGGGTCTCTGTGCCTCTGTATCTGCCTGGCTCTGGCTCTGTCTCCCCTTCTTTGAGTCTATCTTTGTGTCTTTCTCTACATGTCTCTCCGTCCTTGCGTTTCTATCTCCGCGCCTCTATCTCTGCTTGACCGCGTGCCTTTCTGCCTCTCCCTTTCTTTGGTTCTCTCCACTTTGGTGTTTTTCTCGGGGCGTCTCTGCCTGGTTCTGTGTCCGTGTCTCCGCGTACCGCCCACCGCCCCCGGTGACAGAGCAATCCATCACCATCGTGCGGAAGCTGCAGGACGTGGAGGTGATGGAGCCGGCCCCGGCCTGGTTCGAGTGTGAGACCTCCATCCCGGCCGTGCGCCCCGCTAAGTGGCTGCTGGGAAAGACGGTGCTGCAGGCGGGGCGGGACGTGGGCATCGAACAGGACGGGACGGTGCACCGATTGGCGCTCAGGAAGACTTGCTCCACCATGACCGGGCCCGTCCACTTCACCATCGGCAAGTCCCGCTCCACGGCCCGCCTCCTCGTCACAGGTGACGCCCCTTCCCCATCCTGCCCCGGGGACGGGAGGGGACCCTGGCCGTATCTCGGGTGCCCGCCGCGCGCAAACCCAACGGGGCCTTGTGAACCATCCCACCCACCCACCCACACGCAGGCAGGCACACCCCTCCCCTTGGGGTGGTGCGGAGGAATGAGCGGGGCGCCGCCTCACCCGCGGGGCCCCGGTGTCCCCGGCAGACACCCCCATGCTGCTGACCAGGAAGCTGGAGGACAAGCAGGTCAAGGAGCAGCAATCGGTCATCCTGTCGTGCGACTTCAAGCCGGCGCCCAAGGCCGTTCAGTGGTACAAGGACGAGACGCCCCTGGTGCCCTCGGACAAGTACCGGATGAACCTGGAGAACCACATGGCGGAATTGCGCATCCTCCGGGCGGCCCCCGAGGACGCCGGCCTCTACAGCTGCCAGGCCGGGAACGCCCAGACAAGTGCCACGGTCACCGTGGAAGGTGAGTGAGCCCTGCCACGCCCCACCCCACCGGCCACCGCCACACCTGGCTCGCCACTGATGGGCCTCGGCTCTCCACCCGAAGGTCTTCTGCTCTGTGGCAGATCCACCCTGTGAATCGCCCGTGTGGTGGGATTATCTGCCCCGCGCCTTCCCCACCATCCAGGGTGGCTTCCCTGTGGGTCGTCCGCGGTCGCCATCGTGGATTATCTGTTTTGTAAATCATTCATTCATTCAATTGTATTGATTGAGCGCCTGCTGTGTGCAGAGCACTGTATACTAAGTGCTTAGGCAACAGATAGAGAAGCAGCGTGGCTCAGTGGGAAAGAGCCCGGGCTTTGGAGTCAGAGGTCATGGGTTCGAATCCCAGCTCTGCCCACTTGTCAGCTGTGTGACTTTGGGCAAGTCACTTAACTTCTCTGTGCCTCAGTTCCCTCATCTGTAAAATGGGGATGAAGACTGGGAGCCCCCCGTGGGGCAAAACCTCATCACCTTGTATCCCCCCAGAGCTTAGAACAGTGCTTTGCACATAGTAAGCGCTTAATAAATGCCATTAAAAAAAAAAAAGATTGGAACGGTCCCTACCCAACAACGGGCTCAGAGTGTAGAAGGGGGAGACAGTCAACAAAACAAAACATGTAGACAGGGGTCAAAATCGTCAGAACAAATAGAATTAAAGCTATATGCACATCATTAACAAAATAAACAGTAAATATGTACAAGTAAAATAGAGTAATCTGTACAAATATATATTTTATATGTATATAAAATATATATACAGATCGTCTGCAGTGTAGGTTTCCTGTTGGGTGGATTGTCCTTGGGAGATTTCTGAAGTCCCAACATCTCCAAACCGGCTTTTTCTGCAACCTTCTCTCCTGCAGTGGTGCCCCGGCGTCCTCTATGGGGTTCCCCTCAGTTTCCATTTGGGGCCCCTCCCCCTACAATCCTAACTAGGGCCCAAGCCCCCCTCCCAGGTCCATATTATCCCAGGGGTTGCTTCCCGACCGGCAGCCCACCTGGGCGCCGTACTGTGAGCCCGTTGTTGGGTAGGGACCGTCTCTATATATTGCCGACTTGTACTTCCCAAGCGCTTAGTCCAGTGCTCTGCACACAGTAAGCACTCAATAAATATGATTGAATGAAGGAATGAATGAGATGAGTGGGAACTCCCCTCCCCATCTTTCCCCTGCTCCATCCCCATAGAGAAGCAGAGTGGCTCAGTGGAAAGAGCCTGGGCTTTGGAGTCAGAGGTCAGGGGTTCGAATACCAGCTCTGCCAGTTGTCAGCTGTGTGACTTTGGGCAAGTCACTTAACTTCTCCGTGCCTCAGTTACCTCATCTGTAAAATGGGAATGAAGACTGTGAGCCCCCTGTGGGACAACCTGATCACTTTGTAACCTGAACAGTGCTCTGCACATAGTAAGCACTTAATACATGCCACTATTATTATTATTATTATCCCTCCCCAGCCCCGCCCTCTGTGCACTGACCACCGTCCTCCTGGTGGGGACAGATACTGGATGGCATCAGTGTCTCACATCACCCATGCCCACACACTCCACCCCCTTTGTCTTCAGGCCCTTCCTTACCCCGAGACTTGCTTCTTCCAGGGCCCCTCGCCGGTGACCACTCTAGACGGGGTACCAGCTGGGGGTCTCTATCAGGTGCCCTCGCCCAGGTGGGCAGGTCAAAGTGGCCCCGGAGACCAGAAGCAGCAGCGTTTCCCCGGTGCCCGGCTTTTCCGAGGCCCGCCGCCCCCGGGCCCCGCGCTGACTCGGCGTGTGCCCGTCCTGTCCCGCAGCGCGTGAGGTGACGGTCACCAGCCCCATGGAGGCTGTGGAGGCGGTGGAGGATGGCAGCGCGGCCTTCTCGTGCGAGCTGTCCAACGAGGACGAGGAGGTGGAGTGGTTCCTGAATGGGGTCCAGCTGTTCGACGATAGCTTCCACGAGATACGCCACCCGGGCACCCGCCACACCCTGCTGCTGAAGCGGGTGGCCCTGGCCGACGCCGGCACGGTGCTCCTCAAGTCGGGCAAGGTCTCCGAATCGGCGCAGCTGACGGTGAAAGGTGAGACCCCGCCACCCCGCTCCCCGCACCCCCGCCCCTCCCCGGAAACGTCCCTGAGCCCCGCTGAGCTCCCCCGACCCGGGCAACCTGGAGACCTGCATCCAAACCCCGGCTCCGCCACTGGCCTGCTGGGGTATCGTGGGCAAGCCACTTCACTTCTCTGGGCCTCAGTTTCCTCCTCTGGAAAATGAGGATGAAATACAGGCTCTCCCTCCCCCTTAGACCGGGTGCTCCACGTAGGGTAGGGAGGGATGGGGACTGGATCCCGTGTGAAGCGCTAAACACGTATCCCATTATTGGTGCGGCAGAAAGGCCTGGGCTCTCATCCCGGCTCCACCACTTGTCTGCTGTGTGACCTTGGGCAAATTCATTCAATCGTATTTATTGAGCGCTTACTGTGTGCAGAGCACTGTCCTAAGCGCTGAGCGCTTACTGTGTGCAGAGCACTGTACTAAGCGCTTGGGAAGTACAAGTTGGCAACATATAGAGACGGTCCCTACCCAACAGCGGGCTCACTTCACTTCCCTGGTCCTCATTTCCCTCATCTGTAAAATGGGGATTCAGAGGGTGAGCCCCATGTGGGACAGGGACTGTGTCCAACCCAATTTGCTCAGATCCACCCCAGCGCTTAGGACGGTGCCTGGCATGCAGCAAGCGCTTAACAAATACCATTATTATTATTATTATTATTAACGATGACGGCATTTATTAAGAGCTTACTATGTGCAAAACACTGTTCTAAGCGCTGGGAAGGTTACAAGGTGATCAGGTTGTCCCACGTGGGGGCTCATATTCTCAACCCCCATTTCCCAGATGAGGGAATTGAGGCCCAGAGAAGTTAAGTGACTTACCCAACGTCACACAGCTGACAAGTGGCGGAGGTGGGATTTGAACCCATGACCTCTGACTCCAAATAGTGGTAGTAGCAACAATAATAATAATAACAATAATTATCCGGCCCGTTGTCCACGGCAAGTTCCTTGGAAGCCCGAAGTGTCCCGGCTCAACCCTGCTGCAAAGACTGCGGGCTTGTTGTGGACTTTTCCGGGGTCGGGCGGAGGGATGGATCCGGGCTGGGCCAGGCCTCTTCCCTGCCCCTCAGGTAGTTCACCAGGGCAAGGTCCGGGGACCGACAGGACCGGGACAATCCCCGGCTCGGCCCGTGCCCAAGCCGGCGGGGTCTCCGGCCACCGGGGCTGACCGCCCGGCCAGCCGGTCAGCGGGTCTGGCCCCGCGTGGCCCTCGCCCCCTCCAGAGAAGCCGGCGATGTTCCTGAAGCCCCTGGAGGACGTGAGCAGCCAGGAGCGGTGCACGCTGGCACTGCAGTGCGAGGCGTCGCGGGCAGCGGTGCGGGCCGCCTGGCACAAGGATGGCGTGGAGCTGGGGCCCAGCGACAAGTACGACATCCGGCACGCCGGCTGCACCCTGGGACTGTTCGTGCACGACCTCAGCCGGGACGACGCCGGACTCTACTCCTGTGACATCGGCTCCGATCGCACCCAGGCCCGGGTCACCGTGCACGGTAGGGCCCCCCCCCCCCCATCCCTGCCCCGCTCCTCCCCACCCCCACGGCCCCCGTGCCGGGCCGTGGCAGAGAGCTGGGGGGAAATCCTGCCCTTCCTCCCCGCACTGTCTCCCCTTCCCCTTCTCATCCTCACTCCCTCCTCCTTGCCTTTCCCTTCCCCTTTTCCCTTCCCTCGTCGTCTTTTCCACTGTCCTGTCCACCCCCCAGGATCTCAGTACTGCCAGCCACCCCCTCAGAGATGCTGCGCCCCGACCACAGTCTTCTAGACTGTGAGCCCACTGTTGGGCAGGGACCGTCTTTATATGTTGCCAACTTGGACTTTCCAAGCGCTTAGTACAGTGCTCTGCACACAGTAAGTGCTCAATAAATACGATTGATTGATTGATTGACCACTCCCCCAACCCAGACTGCAGAGGAAGCCTGGAACAATAAATAATGATAATGTTGGTATTTGTTAAGCGCTTACTATGTGCCAAGCACTGTTCTAAGCGCTGGGGTAGATACAAGGTCATCAGGTTGTCCCACGTGGGGCTCACAGTCTTCATCCCCATTTTACAGATGAGGTCACTGAGGCACAGAGAAGTGAAGTGACTAGCCCGAGGTCACACAGCTGACAAGCGGCGGAGGCGGGATTAGAACCCACGACCTCTGACTCCCAAGTCCGTGCTCTTTCCACTGAGCCACGCTGCTTCTCTAAAAATAGAAAGGAATAGAAAGGAATAATAACAATGGTATTTGTTAAGCACTTACTCTGTGCAAAGCACTGTTCTAAGCGCTGGGGAGGTTAGAAGGTGATCAGGTTGTCCCACGGGAGTCTTACAGTCTTCATCCCCATTTTACAGATGAGGGAACTGAGGCACAGAGAAGTGAAGTGACTTGCCTAAAGTCACACAGCTGACAGTTGGAGGAGTCGAGATTTGAACCCACGACCTCTGACTCCAAAGCCCTGGCTCTTTCCACTGAGCCACGCTGCTTCTCTAAGAATAGAAAGGCGACAGTGGAAATTCCATTCCCTTCACCCCGCAGGCAGGTTTTCATTCGCCCAGCCTCCTGGTTTCCATTCCGCCCGCCAGCCAGGGCTCTCGTCTTGCCCACGTCGCCACCCCCCAGGCCCCTCCGGCCCCGCCAACCCCTCGCTCTCTCCCCCCGCACAGACCTGAACGTCGGCATCACTAAACGCCTGAAGACCACCGAAGTCCAAGAGGGGGACAGCTGCAGCTTCGAGTGCATCCTGTCCCACGAGAGCGCGGGCGACGCCGGGGTGTGGACGGTCAACGGCCGGGACGTGGGCGATTCCGGCCGCTTCCAGGCCTCACGCCAGGGACGGAAATACACCCTGAACGTCCGGGATGCGGCCCTGGCCGACGGAGGAGAGGTGGTGTTCACCTTGCGGGACCTCCGCTCCAAGGCTTCCCTCATCGTCACAGGTGAGAGGCAGGGGGCCCGCCTGGCCCCCCCAGCTACTCATCCTTTGGGGCCCCGGCCCGGCCTAGTCGCCAGTCGGCAGCAAGTTTATCCTGGGGAAGTTTCCTGAGCCTCACCCGGGCCCGACCCATCTCCCATCAAACAGGGCCCAGGCTTGGGAGTCAGAGGATCTGGGTTCTAATCCCGGCTCCGCAACTTGTCCGCCCTGCGACCCTGGGCAAATCTCTATGCCTCAGCTACCTCATCTGCAAAATGGGGATTAAGACTGTGACCGTCCTACCCGATTGGCTTGTATCCACCCCCGCGTTTAGTACAGTGCCTGGCACATTGTAAGCGCTTAACAAATACCGCAATTATTATATGATTATTATCATTAAGATGAGGATTGAGACTGTGAGCCCCAAGTGGGACAGGAACTGTGCCCAACCTGATTATCTTGTATCTACCCTAGTGCTCAGAACAGTGCTTGGCAGATACTAAGCACTTAGCAAATGCCATAATAAAAATAATTATTACCATTACAATTTGGCCAAGCCTGCCTGACCCTCGGACTCGGGAGCCAGCTATCCGTGGGGGATCTGCAGCCTAGAACTGCCATCCCGATGCCCGCCAGACATGGGCCAAAGGGCCCATACCCTGAGGCTGTAATAATAATAATAATAATAATAATAATAATAATAATAATAATAATAATAATGGCATTTATTAAGCACTTACTATGTGCAAAGCACTGTTCTAAGCGCTGGGGAGGTTACAAGGTGATCAGGTTGTCCCACGGGGGGCTCACAGTCTGAATCCCCATTTTACAGATGAGGTAACTGAGGCCCAGAGAAGTTAAGTGACTTGCCCAAAGTCACCCAGCTGACAATTGGCGGAGCCGGGATTTGAACCCATGACCTCTGACTCCAGAGCCCGGGCTCTTTCCACTGAGCCACGCTGCTTCTCTACACACTGTACACACTGGACCTCCTCCCCAACCCTGGGTGAGATCGCAGCCCTGTGTGAGAAGCAGCATGGCTCAGTGGAAAGAGCACAGGCTTTGGAGTCGGTGGTCATGGGTTCAAATCTCGGCTCCACCACTTGTCAGCTGTGTGACTTTGGGCAAGTCACTTAATTTCTCTGGGCCTCAGTGACCTCATCTGTCAAATAGGGATTAAGACTGTGAGCCCCCCTCGTGAGACAACCTGATCACCTTGTAACCACCCCAGTGCTTTGCATGTAGTAAGCGCTTAATAAATGCCGTTATTATTATTTTAGCATCCTAATATTTGCCTCCCAGTTGGCTGGGAGGTCTGCCTGATTGACAGCCACTCTGCAGCGGTCTGCTTGATTGCCAGCTGCTGCCTAGGGGTGTCAGGACTCCGAGGGCAGCAGCCAGGAGGGGCAGGGAAGGACCTCCGTAGCGGTCCTGGTGGTGATGGTTGGGGGGCGAGGGGCCGGGCCCACCCTCATCTCGGTTTCGATCCGCTCCCGGCCTGACTTTCGGAAAGCCCCTCCACCTCATCTCCGGGGCGCGGGTTCACCGGACCCCTGGCAATCGGGGATGACCCCCTCCCTCCCTCCCCTGCCCGGGCTCCCTGACTCAGACTCTGCCTCTGAGCCCTACCCGTCATCACTCCACCTGCAGAGAAGCCAGCGGTCTTCACCAAACCCCTGGAGGACCAGACAGTGGTGGCCGGGGAAGATGTCCAGCTGAGCTGCGAGGTGTCCAGGCCCGAGGCAGACTTGCGCTGGTCCAAGGACGGCAAGGCCATCCGCAAGAGCCTCAAGTTTGACCTGCGGAGCGAGGGGACCCAGGCCGTCTTGGTCATCCGCCGTGCTGACCCCCAGGACGCGGGCCATTACACGTGCCAGACCCCCACTGCCCGGACCACCGCCGTGCTCCATGTGAAGGGTACGGACCGAGGTGGCCCACAGAGGGCCTTCACCCCGGGTGCCGGGTCCCAGATCCCCATTCTCCCACCCCCCAGCCCTGCGCTCTGTCTGCTCGGGTGCCCTCGGTGAGATGTAAAGCCCCTGGCCCTTCATGGGCAGCAGCAAAAAGGGGGGTCCGGCTCTGCTGCCTCTGACTCTTGCGGGTCACCCCAGGGTGGTGGGGAGTGCCCTGCGAAGCTGAGAAGCGGCGTGGCTCACTGGAAAGAGCCCGGGCTTTGGAGTCAGAGTTCATGGGTTCAAATACCGGCTCCGCCAATTGTTAGCTGGGTGACTTTGGGCAAGTCACTCACTTCTCTGTGCCTCAGTTACTTCATCTGTAAAATGGGGGTTAAGACTGCGAGCCCCCCGTGGGATAACCTGATCACCTTGTTACCTCCCCAGCGCTTAGAACAGTGCTTTGCACATAGTAAGCGCTTAATAAATGCCATTATTATTATTATTATTATCATCACCCTTCTGGCCCCGTCAAGCCACCGGCCGAGGCATCCTCTGGGAGACGCGGCCAAGGCGCCGTGAGCGGAAAGGTGGCATTTCTTAAACATCTGCTACGCGCCAAACGCTGTGCCGAGAGCATGGGATCATGAAGCCAAGGCGGAGGTGGGAGCAGGGAGCATGGGCAGGGGCTTGCCCGGCTCTCACGACCCCCGTCTCCGCTGCCCCAGACCAGCCCAACCGCTTCACCAAGGAGCTGGAGGATCTGAAGGCGGAGGAGCGGGGTGTGGCAGTGCTGGAGTGTGAGACGGAGAGGCCTGCTTTGGCTGCAACCTGGCGCAAGGGCGATGCGGAGCTGCGGATCTCAAGGAGGCACATGCCCGGCCAGGCGGGCACCGTGCTTACGCTGACCATCCGGGCACTGGTTCAAAGTGACAGCGACACCTACACCTGCGACGTCGGGGATGCCCAGACCCGTGCCAACCTGGTGGTGCTCGGTGCGTGCGGGGACGGGCGGGGCGAATGGGCACGGGGTCGCGAACCCGGAGCCGGGGTCTGACGGCTCCCCACCCTCTTCCAGCCCAGAAAGTCATCATCAGCGAAGGCCCAGAGGACGTGGAGGTGGGCGAGGGGGAGGCGGCTACATTCCGGTGCCGCGTCTCCCCGGCCGACTTCAGCCCGGTACTGTGGGCCCTGGACGGGACCCCGCTCCTCGCCGACGGTCGCACTGAGATCCAGACCCGGCCGGACGGGTGCCACGTGCTGACCGTCCGGCAGTTGGCACCTGGCAACTCGGGAACGGTCAGCGTCCGGGCAGGAGAGCAGCAGGCCGAGGCCCGTCTGGTGGTCAGAGGTAGGAAGGGGCTGGGGCGGCGGGGTGGAGACCCCCAGAGAAAGCCTGGTGGTGGGGTCGGGCAGGGGCGGAATCTCAGCCGTCCTCTCCATCCCCGTCCTGCCCGGGGATGTGCTGGGGACCGCTGTCTGGTAGGAAAGGAGGTGTCCAAGGGGCCTCTTGGAGGAGGCGCCAACGGTTGGAGCGGTAAAACTCACCCAAGTGGTCCTGTCACCCCTCGCGGCAAGTCCTGGCCACTCGTGAGCACATCTGGGCCGGTTCCAGCTTCCCCCAGTGACTCGCCCAGTTCACCCAGCAGACGAGGGGTAGGCCTGGGATTAGAACCCAGGTCCTCTGACTCCTAGGCCCGGACTCTTTCAATCGATCGGCACATAAGCGCTGTCAGGGCGGAGTGAATATCAAGCGCTTAAGGGCTAGGGACTAAGGAGCATAGATGGTTCAGAAGAGAGGGCAAATAGGATGGAGGGCAAATAGGATGGAGGATGGAAGATGTGACTTTAGGAGGATTTTGACGACGGGGAGTGCGGTGGTCTGTCGGGTGTGAAGAGTGAGGGGGTTTCATGCCAGAGGGAAGATGTGAGCAAGCTGTTGAGAGACAGAGAGGAGAGGTGGAGATACAGTGAGTAGGTTGGCTACAGAGGAGCAAAGGAGGTTCGGGTTGGGGTGGACTCCCCTTGGTCCTTTTCCAGCCCTTGGGGGTCGCGTGGCTTGCCCGAGTTCTCCCAGCGAGCCGAGCCGTCCAACGACACTGTTCCCCCGGCTTCCACCGAGGCCCCGCCCGGAGTCCCCGCATTGAGCCTGACCACCCCCTCCCCACCTCCGCGTCTCTGTCCCCGGCAGGGGTGCAGCTACAGTTCCAAGAGGGCCTGCGGGACGTGGCGGCGGAGGAGGGCGCGGCGGTCACCCTGCGCTGCCAGCTGAGCGCCGCCGCCGTCGCCGCGGCCGCCCCCGTGGAGTGGAGGAAGGGAGGCCGCGTGCTGGAGGCCGGCCCCAAGTACCAACTGAGGCAGGACGGGGCCGTGGCCGAGCTGGTGGTCCGGGAGCTGGACGCGCGGGATGCTGGGCAGTACAGCTGCTTCTGCGGGGACCAGAACACCACGGCCACCGTGGACGTGACCGGTAGAGTCCCGCTCCCAACCCTCCCCCTCCCCCTGCTCGGCCGGGCCGGCACACCTGGAGAGCCCCAAGGTGTCATGTGAGCCCACTCTCTTGGACTGTGAGCCCACTGTTGGGTAGGGACTGTCTCTGTATGTTGCCACTGGTACTTCCCAAGCGCTTAGTACAGTGCTCTGCCCACACTAAGCGCTCAATAAATACGATTGATGATGATGATGATGATGTAGACAGGATGGCACACCTCGATGTCCATGGACTCCGGCCGATGGAGGGCAGGGGGTGGGGGCAGTCGTACGGCCCAGCCGGAGTGGGTGAGGGGCGAATCTGGGAAGGCCTCGCGGGGGAGGCCGGGGGCTCGGTTCTACCGATTGTGCTAGCCGCCCCATCCCCTGCCGCCCTCACCGAGTGCCTGTAGGGAGCCCCTGCCGCCTCCCCGGGCCGGGCCTCCCCCGACCCCCATCTTGTCCGTTCCCCCACCCACCAGCCCCCGCCAGGCATTTCACGGAGGAGCTGCAGGCCGCGGAGGCCCCGGAGAGAGGCTCGGCCACGCTGCGCTGCCAGCTGGCCCAGGCCGGGGCCCGGCTGGAGTGGCACCGGGGGCAGACGGTCCTGGCGCCCGGGCCCAAGTACGCCATGCGGCAGGAGGGCCGGCGGGCCGAGCTGCTGGTCCGGGACCTGGAGCCGGAGGACGGCGGGCATTACACCTGCGTGTGCGGGGACCAGACCTCCACGGCCGTCCTCAAGGTCAAAGGTAGGCCCGGCCGCCTCAGCCGCCCGTGGGGGACACAGGGGAGCAGGCGTCCGGCTGGGTAGGGTCGTCGGGCCTCGGGGTCCCCGGAGTCTCCCCTCCCATCTGCCTTCCCACGGGGCCTAGGGGGTTGGCGGCATCCGACGGCCCCTCTTGTGTTTTGCCCCACAGCCTTGCCGCTGGGCTTCCGTGAGGAGCTGCAGCGCCAGGAGGCCCCGGAGGGCGGCTCGGCCACGCTGCGCTGCGAGCTGACGCGGGTGGCGCCGGTCACCTGGAAGAAGGGGTCGCGGACCCTGAGGCCGGGCGGCCGCCTCCAGCTGCGGCAGGACGGCACCCGGGCCGAGCTGCAGATCGCCGACGTGGAGCCCGGAGACGCGGGGGACTACACCTGCCTCTGCGGGGACCAGAAGACCACGGCGCCGCTGGCCGTCATTGGTCAGTCTCTCCCCACTTCCCCCGCCGGGCAGGGTGGTCTAGTGGATGGTGTCGTCTACCGGGTGGCCTGGAGCAGGTCACTCATCCTGTCTAGACCTCTGTCCTCCTCTGTGCAATGTTGGGGAAGCCCCTGCCCTTCCTCTCTCCCTCCCCATCAGCCTGAGCGTCCCCAGGAGACCAGGGCCACACTGGCTTCATGGCCGGTTTGGGGCACTGCCCCCATTGGGTTCTGGGACCAGAGGCCAGCCCCAACTCCCCGGAGTGACCGGGTTACTGGATTAGCTCCAGGAAGGTGTCCCATCCGAGGCAGAACCAGCCCCCTGCCAGCCTGGCCGCGGACTTCTGTCCCGACTGGGCTTCCCTCATCATCCCTGGCCGAAATAATAATAATAATAATTGTGGTATTTAAGCCCTAACAATGTGCCAGTCACTGGACTTGGCTGGGGTGGAGCCAAGCAAATCAGGTTGGGCACAGTCCCTGTCCCACATGGGGCTCACAGCCTTAATCCCCATTTTACAGATGAAGTAACGGAGGCCCAGAGAAGTGAAGTGACTTGCTGTGGTCACACAGCAGACAAGTGGCAGAGCCAGGATTAGAACCCAGGTCCTTCTCATTTCCAGGACCGTGCTCTATCCACACACCACAGTAACCTGGTTCATTAGTTAATTCTTTCATTCATTCATTCAATCGTACTTATTGAGTGCTTACCGTGTGCAGAGCACTGTACTAAGCCCCTGGGAAGTACAAGTCGGCAACCTATAGGGACGGTCCCTACCCAATAACAGGCTCACAGTCTAGAAGTGGGAGACAGACAACAAACCAAAATACGTAGACAGTTCTAAGCGCTGGGGAGGTTACAAGGTGATCAGGTTGTCCCACGGGGGGGCTCACAGTCAATCCCCATTTTCCAGATGAGGGAACTGAGGCACAGAGAAGTGAAGTGACTTGCCCAAAGTCACACGGCTGACAATTGGAGGAGCCGGGATATGAACCCCTGACCACTGACTCCAAAGCCTGTGCTCTTTCCACCGAGCCACGCTGCTTCTCTAACAAGTGTTAAGTGCTTTCCATTGTGCTGAGCACTTCGTGCTGAGGTAGATACAGACTAGGTTGAATCTAGTCCCCGTCCCACATGTCTAAATAGGGGGAAGTGGGATGTAGGCCCCGTGAGGGCCCCGTAGGAGTGTATGTCTCTCTCTCCCGGTCTCTCCCTCTCTCCGTCTCCCCATCTCTCTCTCTCTCCCCATCTCTCTTTCCCCCCACCACCCCATCCCAGCCTCGCCCGCCCTGTTCTGCGAGGAGCTGAGCAGCCAGGAGGTAGAGGAGGGCAGCACGGTGACGCTGCGCTGCCTGCTGACCAAGCCAGCCCCCGTCACGTGGAGCAGGGGCTCCGAGACCCTCCCCGCGGGGGCCAAGTTCAGGATGAGACAGGAGGGGGTCGTGGCCGAGCTGCGGATCCGGGACCTGGGCCTGGGGGACTCCGGCCCCTACACCTGTGCGTGCGGCAGCCAGGAGACCACCGCCGTCCTGACCGTCCTCGGTAAGCGTCGTCCTCGGCCGGGCTGGGGCTGCTCCGCGCTTACTGTGCGCTGCGCACTGTACCAAGCCCTGGGGGAGATACACGATCATCAGGCCAGATGCGATCCCTGGCCCACATGGGACTCGTGAAACAGCGTGGCTCGATGGAAAGAGCACAGGCTTGGGAGTCAGAGGTCGTGGGTTCAAAATCCCGGCTCCGCCAATTGTCAGCTGTGTGATCTCGGGCAGGTCACTTCACTTCTCTGGGCCTCAGTTACCTCATCTGGAAAATGGGGATTAAGACTGTGAGCTCCACGTGGGATAAGCTGATCACCTTATATCCTCCCCAGCGCTTAGAGCTTTGCACATAGTAAGCACTTAACCAATGTCGTTGTTATGGGACTCGCAGTTTTTCAAAGTGGGAGGGAGAACAGGTATCAAATCCTCTTTTTAAGCTTGAAGAAACCGAGGCCCAGAGAAGTGAAGTGACTTGCCCAAACTCACACAGCAGGCACGGGGTGGTGCGGGGAGTCAGGATTAGCAGCCGGGTCCTCTGACGCCCAGGCCTGGGTCCTTTCCACTGGGCCACGCTGCTTCTCTGGCCCGGCAGGAACCACCCCCAACCTCCCGCTGTCTCTCCGCCTGGCCTCTGCCAGCTGGCTTCGCGGCCCCCTCCCCGTCTCTCCTCTCCCGCTCTGCCCCCATGGCAGACCCCGGCTTCCTCCTCGACTCTCCGGCCCAGGGACCGGGTGGTTCTCTAGCGTGGCTCAGTGGAAAGAGCACAGACTTTGGAGTTAGAGGTTATAGGTTCAAATCCCGGCTCCGCCAATTATCAGCCGTGTGACTTTGGGCAAGTCACTTCACTTTTCTGGGCCTCAGTGACCTCATCTGTAAAATGGGGATGAAGACTTTGAGCTCCCCGTGGGACAACCTGATCACCTTGTAACCTCCCCAGGGCCTTGCCCATAGCCAGCGCTTAATAAATGCCATCATTATTATTATCATTATTATCCCTAGAGCCCCACCAGGGGGGTGGCGACTCCACCCCCATTTCTACCCATTGCGGGAGGGCGGAGTGGGAGGACGCGGTGGGGTGGGGGTCTGGTTTGCCTGTGGGAGCTGGGGTGAGCCACACAGGGCCCCTCAAACGACAGGGGACCCCATTCCTGGAGACCGTGACCTCAGGTAGCTGCCCTTGTGGAAACTCTCAGGCTCATCTGTGCCCAGCTGTGCCCTGGTCTGTCCCCGGGCCCCCATCTGGGCCCCACTGGGCGGGTGGAGGTGGGGAGGGACCTGTCCAGGCCGAGGCCTAGGTGAGAGGAAGTGAGCCATCGTGGCTCTGGGTTGCCTCCCGCCCTCAGGGCAGTAGTGGCAGCTGGCAAGAGTGGCAGTGGAGGTGGGCAGGGCCTCCTCACGGTCTCGCATCCGACCATCTCACCCTTTCTTTCCCGTCCCCCCCCCGCAGCCCGGCCGGTGGTGTTCACCCGGCCCCTGGAGAGGCAGGTGGCCCAGGAGGGGGCCACGGCCACGCTGCGCTGCGAGCTGTCGGAGCCAACCCCCGCCGTGACCTGGAGCAAAGGCGGCCTGGAGCTTCGGGCCGGTGCCCGGCACGAGATGCGGCTGGTCGGGGCCACGGCCGAGCTGCTGGTCCACGACCTGCGGCTGGAAGACACCGGCCCCTACAGCTGCGACGTGGCCGGGGGCCCCAGCACCACGGCCACCCTCACCGTCACAGGTTGGGGATGGATGGTGGGGCCGCGGGGGGCGGGGTAGACCTGGACCGGGACGCAGTTGGGGGGGTAGGCCGAAGGGTCCAGCGTCTCAGACCACTCCTCAGGGCAGGGGGATGCCGGAGGGTGGGGGGAGTCCCCGTTGCACCCTTTGGCGCCCCCGGATCCCGCCTCTTCTCCCAGCCCTCAGGCGTGGACCCTCCCCACCGTGAGACTCAGATTCCTTCCGAGGTGGGGCTGGGGGGCGGGCACAGGTGCCCCCGGTGACCCTGCGGCCCTGTTCTCCTCCCCGGGGGTAGCCCAGCCGGTGGTGTTTGAGAAGCCACTGCAGCCCCAGGGGGTGGAGGAGGGCGGCTCGGCCACCCTGCGTTGCGAGCTGAGCAAGGCCGGGACGGCGGTGGAGTGGAGGAAGGGCGGCGTGCAGCTGTTCCCCTGCGCCAAGTATGCCATGCGGCTGGAGGGCCGAGTGGCCGAGCTGACCGTCAGGGACGCCGAGCAGGAGGACTCGGCCGAGTACACGTGTGACACAGGAGACCGGCAGACCACCGCCACCCTGACCGTCAACGGTGAGGGTCCGCCCGCCGCGGCCCGGGAGCGGGAGTGCCCCCGGCCGTTTCCTCCGCCCTCCGGGGGCTCACGGGTGGGAGGAGGTGGTGCCAAGTACAGCCCTCTGCTCAGTCTGGGCCCAGCAACCGGTGCCCAGAACCCACCCGGGGATTGATGAAGGTTTGCCGTCGGCACCTCGGTCCCCGCAGCCCCCAAGCCCAAGTTCAAGAAGCGCCTGCAGAGCGAGGAGATGGAGGAAGGGGGGACCAGCGTACTGCGCTGCGAGATGACCACGGCCCAGGCCGCCGTACACTGGACCAAGGAGGGCGAGGTCCTCACGTCCAGCTCCAAGTACGAGATGAGGCAGCAGGGGACGGTCCAGGAGCTGGTTATCCACCACGTGGAGCCCAAGGACACCGGCGAGTATGCCTGCGTCGCCGGTGACCAGAAGACCACCGCCACGCTCAAGGTCAAAGGTGAGGCGGGCGGGGAACGCCTATGAGGTTGGGCGAGCAGGTGGGCGGGACACCGATGCCGGGGAGGGTCTGTCTCTGAGCCCCCCGCTGGTCCCGCCCCGCAGAGCCAGAGGTGACCGTGGTGCGGGGCCTAGAGGACGTGGTGGTGAGCGCCGAGGCGGACGTGGAGCTGGCCTGCGAGGTGTCCCACGAGAATGCCCGCGACGTGGAGTGGTGCCTGCAGGGCCTGGCGCTGCAGAGCAACGAGGTGAACGAGATCACCGTGGAGCAGGGCACCCGCCACGTCCTGCGCCTGCACCACGTCACGCCGGAGGACACCGGCACTGTCACTTTCCGGGTCGGACGACACACCTCCACCGCCCAGCTGACCGTCCGAGGTACGGAGCGGGGATCAGGTCGTCGTAGCCCGGTCTGTCGCTGTGCTCGGGGTCCTGACCGCTGGACGAGCCTCCTGTCTCCCCACGTCCAGCCTCTCCCTCTCTAACCCCCACTCTGCTTTCCGGCCCCCCGCCCACGGAAGCGAAGAGGTGCAGGAGGAGAAGCAGCATGGCTCAGTGGAAACAGCACGGGCTTTGGAGTCAGAGTTCATGGGTTCAAATCCCGGCTCTGTCAATTCTCAGCTGGGTGACTTTGGGCAAGTCACTTCACTTCTCTGGGCCTCAGTTACCTCATCTGTAAAATGGGGATTAGGACTGTGAGCCTCCCATGGGACAACCTGATCACCTTGTAACCTCTCCAGCGCTTAGAATAGTGCTCTGCACATAGTGAGCGCTTAATAAATGCCACTGTTATTATTATTATTATTAGAGGAGAAGGGCGGAGGGATGGAATGGGCAGTGGCTCAGGGCCCAGCTTCTGCTTGGTCTAATCTCAATGATGGGGTCAATTGAGCACTCACTGTGTGCCAAGCACTGCGCTGAGTGCTGGGGCTGGTCCACGACAGTCAGAGAGGACACCGTCCCTTTGTCTTTGGGGCTTGAGGACTGGGAGAGAGAGAAGAGGGATCCTCCCCACAGAGTATACAGAAAGAAAAGCAGTACCGGAAAGGGTGAGCAACTTGCCCGAAGGCCCCCAGCAGGGCAGGGACGGGGCTCCCGGCTCTCATCCCTGTTGCAGCCCTGGAGACGTTTGTTGGGGTGGGGGAGGGCCACTCTGGCTCCCCCCTTCCTGCCCCCAAAGTGGACAGCCAAGAGATCGAGGTGGTTAACTGGGCCACCGAGGGCCGGTGGGCAAACGCCGTGGCAGAAGCTACGCTCTTCTCCAACCGGGGCCTCGGGCGGTGGGGCCGGGTGGGTCGGGAGGATCATTCGGGCATCATCCACTCCTTTCACCACCCTTGGTCCCGGATAACTGAGCGCCCACCCGTCATCAACACCACACCGTGCCCTCTCCCCGGGAGACCGCATCCCTCCTCAAGGTCCCGCTTCTCTTCCCGCTGTTCTCCACTCCCATCAATTCGGCCTTTGGAGTTCTCCCAGGAAGCCCCGTGGGGGGGGGATGCAGAAAACCGGATCAGGCAAACAATTTGGGGGTGGCTGGGTGGCAGCAGAAGCAGCCTACGATCCTCTGAGAAAGTGAAAAGGCACCAGTCCTCCGATGCCCGTAATCCTCAGTGCAGATGACTGGGAGTTTGGGGGTGCAACCGGTTGGCCCACCCCTGCGTCCCGGGCAGTTCCCCGAGGTGCCCATGTGCTGCGTCGTCCACAGCACCGGAGGTGAGCGTCGTGGAGGGACTGCAGGACGTGCGTCTGAGCGAGGGGGAAGATGCCCAGTTCACGTGCCGGCTGTCCCGGGCACCGGGGCCGGACGTGCAGTGGAGCCTGGGCGGGGTGCCCCTCCAGTCCAATGAGATGAACGAGATCTCCGTGCAGCAGCAGGGGACCGTCCACATCCTCACCCTGAGGAAGGTCACCCCGGAAGACTCCGGCACCGTCAGCTTCCGCGCGGGGCCCAGCACCTCCGAGGCCCGGCTCAGCGTCAGCGGTGAGTCACGGGGCACTCCGGGCACCCCCGACTCCGGTGTGGTGGCCTCTCCCCAGCCCCGTGGATTGGTCTGGGACGGCTCCCTGAGGAGAGACAGGGTTTTGCCAGAGCTGCAGACTGGGCACTCCGATCGGCGGATCACAGCCAGGCCCGGGACTGTCTCCCACAGAGGCACCACGTGGCTCTGAGGAACTGTCCTGACCACCCTCCTGGATACCCACTCTCGTGGTTAGGGATGGACTCTCATTTCTGACTTTCTCTCTCCATCCCTGACTCTCCCCCGGTGACCCATACGGACCATCACACCCCTGATTTTCCTCCCCTCTCCATCCCCGACTCTCTCCAGTGACTCAGCGCAGGCCATCCGACACCCCAGGGACCCAGGATAGACCTTCCGACATTCCCGACTCTCCCCTCTCCATCCCTGACTCTCCCCCAGTGACTCAGCACAGACCATCTGACCCCCTTGACTCTCCCCTCTCTATCGCCGGCTCTCCCCCAGTGACCCAGCAAGTGACATCCAACATCCCCGACTCTCCGCCACTCACCATCGCCGACTCCTCCAGTGACTCGGGGTGGACCATCCATCATCTCTGACTCCCCTCTCCATCCCCGACTCTCCCCAGTGACCCAGCACAGATGTTTGTCTGTGGATAATAATGATGGCATTTATTAAGCGCTTACTATATGAAAAGCACTGTTCTAAGCACCGGGGAGGTTACAAGGTGATCAGGTTATCCCACGGGGGGCTTACACTCTTACTCCCCATTTTACAGATGAGGTAACTGAGGCACAGAGAAGTTAAGTGACTTGCCCAAAGTCACATAGCTGACAGTTGGTGGAGCCGGAATTTGAACCCATGACCTCTGACTCCAAAGCCCGGGCTCTTTCCACTGATCCACGCTGCTTCTACCCAGGATCTGCCCAGGCCCCGCCATGGGTGTTCTTGATCCTTGACAGAAGGAAGGGGGTGACTGGGAAAGGGGAAGGGAGGGCAGCGGGGACCGGCCAAGGCACAGGCTTGGTGGTGAAGTGGCTTCCTGGAGTCAGGAGGTGGGGGGAATTTGCGGGGGAAGATGTGGCGAATGCGAGGGTCAGAGGGAACAAGACGGCCACACAGCGTGGCTCAGTGGAAAGAGCCCGGGCTTTAGAGTCAGAGGTCACGGGTTCTAATCCCAGCTCCGCCAATCGTCAGCTGTGTGACTTTGAGCGAGTCACTTAACTTCTCTGGGCCTCAGTGACCTCATCTGTAAAATGGAGATGAAGGCTGTAAGCCCCCCCGTGGGGCAACCTGATCGCCTTGTAACCTCCCCAGCGCTCAGAACAGCGCTTTGCACATAGTGCTTTATAAATGCCGCTAAAAAAAAAACACCATAAAAAAAACCCAAAACGGCCACAGAAGAGGGGGAGGCGAGTGATCGGCGGGAAAGATGGGGCCTTCTGAACCCAAGCTGTTCCTTCCAGAGGCGGCCGCCCCGCTGGCCTTCATCCGGGCCCTGGAGGACCTGGAGGTGGAGGAGGGCGGGGCAGCCACCCTGCGCTGCGAACTCTCCCAGCCCGCTGTGCCCGTGAGCTGGACCAGGGGCGTCGACGACGACGCCGTCGTGGCGGGCGACAAGTTCCGGCTCAGCCAGGACGGGGCCGTCCACGAGCTGCGCATCCTGGGCGTGATGCCCTCCGACGCCGCCGAGTACACCTGCCACGCCGGAGACATCAGCAGCAGCGCCCGGCTTCGTGTCAAATGTGAGTCGTCTCCACGCCGCCCTCAACCGTGACCCCCGGCCATTCAGTCATTCATTCAGTCAGTCGTATTTACTGAGCACTTGCTGTGTGCAGATCACTGTACTAAGCGCTTGGGCGAGTACAATACAACAATAAATACATTCCCGGCCCCAAGGACCTTCACTGGGCTCCGCACAGCCAGTCATCGGTCACCACGGGGGCCGTGGAGGAGAGGTGGGATGGGGGCGGAGGGAGGGAGCGGTCCCCGTGGGGAGACCGAGGCAGCGGGCAGTGACGCACCCCCCTGCCCCGTCCCGCAGCCCCACCGGTACATTTCCGGGAAGTGCCACAGGACGTGGAGGCTTCAGAAGAGGGCACGGCCGTCCTGAGCTGCCGGCTGTCCGGGCCCGGCGTCCCCGTGGAGTGGACGAAGGAGGGGCTGCCCCTGGGGCCCGGTGCCAAATATGAGATCCGCCAGGAGGGCGCCCGCGCCGAGCTGCTCATCCACCACGTGGAGCCCGCGGACGGCGGCGTCTACACCTGCCGGGCCGGAGACCAACAGTGCACTGCCTCTGTCTACGTCCAAGGTCAGGGGCCCGGGGGGCTGAGGGCGGTCAGGGTGCATAGCAGCAGCTCGGCATCCCAGGGCCACCCGGGGGTCAGGGATGTTGGGTTTTTCCGCCGCGAGACAGTCCCCCCCCACAAATGAACTCTAGGGAAAGGGCGGTCCAGCTCTAGAGACCCATCCGGACCCTGCTCCCGCTCGCTGGTGTCTAGGACGCCCCTTGCCAGGGACTCAACCTTCAAATGCCCCGGGCGCCTCCCTGTCTGCGGAGAAGGGCCCCAGGGGACAGGGTTCCGTCCCGTCCAGCGGTTGCATGGAGCGCTAGGGAGAGTCCGGGAGAGTTAGTGGACCTGGTCCCTGCCCTAGAGGACCTGCCGGTCCAGCAGAGATGGCAGGCAGGACTCAGAAGGGAGACGGGAGAGTGATGAACACAACTGGTGATGTGGACAAGCTGGGGGTCAGTGAAGAAAGGCTGTCAGTGTGGCGCGGGTCCCACATCCTGGCCAGGGAGAGCAGAGTGAGAGAGCGAGAGCTTGAATGAGTGAGTGAGTGAGTGAGTGAGTGAGTGAGTGTGTGTGTCTCCCTGCTTTGATTTTCCCAGAGCAGTTCCATATCGGTCAGCTCCTCACTCTCGCAACATTGTTGTGGGGTAGGGAAGGTCAGGGACTTTTCTCCCCATTGTACAGAGGAGGAAAACGAGGCCCATAGAGGGGTGATACAGCCCAGCAGGCCACAGCCAGAGCCGGAACTGGCCTTCGGGTCTCCTGGCTCCCAGACCACCCTGCCTCCTCCTCTGGATCGCGCTGGCCCCGCCTCCTCAAGACCACCCTCACTGTCCGCTGCAGCCAGTGGGCAGCACCCCTGCTGCCCACTAAGCCTGCAGGCCCTGCCCTGCCCACCCCACAGTCTCTGGGCCAAGGTCTTGAGCCAGCCCCAGAGGCTCAGCCTGGGCATTCCCCCGGCCTGGTGCTGGCCTCCCTGCCTCCCTCTGAGACACTTGGGGCATGAGGGATGTGGGGCTGGGCAGAAGGGCTAGGGGCGACTGGAGGGAAAACGGCAGTGCCCCCTGTCCCCATGGGCTAATTCACCATTCTCTGTGAGGGGCACATTCATTTTATGCCAAGTAGCCACGAGCTCCAGGACTGCCCTCCCAGAGCCTTTGCCCCTGAGCCAGTCGAGAACCCGGGGGGACTCCTGTCCTGATGGTGACCCGGGCCACCATCATCCGTTTCTGTTGGATGTGGAGAGGGATGGACAATCACTGGAGGTTTGTGAAGGGGTTTGCGGGTGCAATGCACAAAATGGTCTTTTAGAAAAAACGATCCGGGCAGCAGAAGAACAGACTGGGGAGGCTGGAGGCAGGGTGGTCAGCGAGGAACCCGAACAGTAATCGAGTCTAGATGTGCGTGGCCTAGTGGAAAAAAGCACTCGTCTGGGAGTCACCATCATCCGTGACCCTTTCCTTGCCCGGGGCGCGGCCGGCTAGGCCAGCCGTGGAGAACCCAAACGACGCTCACGGGGCGCAGCCGGCCGCTTCTGGGAAACCAATCCCTCGGCTTCCTCGGCCCGCCGGGATTCAGCTTCCCTTCGTCTTCCCTCGTCCCGGGCCGGGGGTGATCCCGCTCTCGTTCCGGCCAGGCCCGGGCGCCGGCCCCCCTGCGCTGCCCTCCCTCATTCTCGCTCTGTCCCGCAGAAGAGGAGGCGCAGATAGCGCGTGGGCTGCAGCACGTGGACGTGTTTGCGGGCGAGGCGGCCACCTTCTCCTGCGAGCTGACCCGCCGGGGCGTGCGCGGGGCGCAGTGGTGGCTGGACGGCACGGCCCTCCAGGACGGGCCGCTGAGCCGCATCTCGGTCCAGGACGGCCGCGTCCACTCCCTGACGCTCCAGGGGCTGGGGCCCGAGGACTCGGGGATGGTCACCTTCAAGGCCGGGGCCCTCCTCTCTTCGGCTAAATTGTTAATCAAAGGTACCGGGGCGGGGGCGGGGGTGGTGGCGAGCCTGGCCGATTTGCCTCTCCCCGCCTTCCGCCCGCCCCAGCGCCGCCGTCCCGTTGTCCCTGTTCTTCCCCTGCCCCGTCCCCACCTCCCCTCCAGCTCCTCATCCCTGTTCTTTCCCCATTCCCGTCGCTCGACCGCCGCTGCCATGCCCCCCAGCCCCTAAAACGACTCAGTCTGCTTGTGCTTCTGCCTGCCGCTCCCCATGTGGCAAACCAGGCGGGCACACAAGGTTACCCTGGCCTGCCAGAGACGTGAAAACCAACCAGCGCCAACAGGGCCAGCTGTGTCGGCCTCACCCCCCGGGCTCCCAAAGAGGGGCAAGAGGAAGCCAAGGGCTGTATAGTCCGATGGCTAGGCCCTGGAGGCGAGACCCCTTTCCTCGTCCTCCCCCTGGGTGGTCTCTGCTCTGAGGCCTCTGCCCAGAGCTGGCCCTCGGCCCCTTTCCCCCAGGAAGTCCCGGCCCTGTGGAACCCTCCCCAACAGCCCCCCAGCCCGCTCCTCCTGGAGGTCGGGTGCCCTGCCTGGGAAATCAGTTCAACTGTCAGTCAGTAGTATTGACTGCGCGTCTACTGTGTGCAGAGCACTGTACTGTACACTTGGGAGCGTCCAAAAGAGTTAGCAGGCGGGATCCCTGCCCTCGAGATACCGACAGTCCAGTGGGGGAGATGGACGCTAAAATCGAGCGGCCTGGTAGAAGAGGAGGAAAGGAAAATGATCTAGAGATTGAGTCAGTGTCTCCCTTCCCTACTTTGTAAGGCGTCCGCGGGCCGTGTGAGTGGAGAGGTGGAGCGGGCGATCCCCGAGGGCTCAACTGGCCGTGGGCCGGCTGTGACCTGGCTGGGGCCGGGGGGTGGGGCGGAGAGGCCTCCTGGAGGAGGTGGGCTTATATCCGGAGGGCTCGGGAGAGCGGAGTGGCAGCCTTTCGGCTGTGGATGGGGAGGGAGGTCCGGCCAGGAGGGAGGGCATGAGCAGGAGGCGGGTGGACAGAGAGGCCAGAGGAACAGATGAGTTGGGCCGTGGTAGGAGAGGAGCGAGGAGAAGGTTTGGGAAGCAGTTGGCCTAGTGGCTAGAACACGGGCCTGGGAATCAGAAGGACCTGAGCTCTAATCCCAGCTCTGCCATTTGTCTGCTGGGTGACCTTGCGCAAGTCATTTCATTTCTCTATGCCTCAGTTCCCTCATCTGGAAAATGGGACAGGAGCTGTCCAACACGATTATCTTGTATCTACCCAGCACTTAGAAAAGTGCTGGACACACAATAAGTGCTTAGCATATACCATCAATATCACTATTATTATAAGGTGGGGGGCAGAGAGAGCTGATTTGAGTGCCTTGAAGCTGATGGGTAGGAGTTTCTGTTGGATGTGGAGAGGGATGGACAACCACTGGAGGTTTGTGAAGGGGTTTTGCGGGGGCAATGCACAAAATGGTGTTTTAGAAAAAATGATCCGGGCAGCAGAAGTACAGACTGGAGAGGCTGGAGGCAGGGTAGTCAGCGAGGAACCCGAACAGTAGTCGAGTCTAGATGTGCGTGGTCTAGTGGAAAAAAGCACTCGTCTGGGAGTCAGAGGACTGAGTTCTAATCCTGGCTCTGCCATTTGTTTGCTGGGTGAGCTTGGGCAAATCATTTAACTTCTTGACGCCTCAGTTTCCTCAACTGTTAAGTGGGGATTCAGTTCCTGTTCTCCCTCCAAGCTTAGATGTTGAGCCCGTGTAGGGGAAAGGACTGCGTCTGACCTGATGAACTTTATCTGCTCCAGTGCTTAGAACACTGCTTGTCACAGTACGCGATTAACAAATGCGATAATAATAATCATTGTTATTAATAAATGCTTGGACTCGTGGTGGCAGCGTGGATGGAGAGGAAAAGGCAATTCTGGAGGTGCGAAGAAAGAACCTACAGGATTTGGTGATGGATTGATCGATTATGGGAATTGGACAGGTGGGAGGAGTCCAGAATAATGCCGTGGTTGAGGGTTTCTGGGTCAGGGAGGGTGGTGGTGTTGTCTAGAGTGACAGGAAAGATAGGAGGAGGACAGAGAAGGAAGACGAGTTCTGTTTCGAACGTGTTTAGTTTGAGATGTCAGCGGAACAACCAAGTAGAGATGTCCCCAAGACAGGAGGAAATGAGACTGCAGAGAAGGAGAGAGTTCAGGGCTGGAGAGGGAGATTTGGGAAACATCCAAATGGAGAGATGATAGTTGAAGCCGTGAGAGCGAACGAGTCCTCCGAGACAGCGGGTGTAGACGGAGCCTAAAAGTAGAGACCCAGAACTGAGGCTCGAAGGGTGCCCCCTCAGTTAAGGGCACAGGAGGCAGAGGAGGAGCCCGCGAAAGAGACTGAGAAGGAGCGGCCCGAGAGATAGGAGGAGAACCAGAAGAGGACAGTTCCGGGAAAGCCGAGGTCGGGTAACATTTCCAGGGGAAGCAGGAGGTCTTACATTGTCCAAGGCAGCCGAGAGGGCGAGGAGAATTTGGACGGAACGGAGTCGGCCAGGTTGGGTGAGAAGAAGGGCGTCGTCGACCGCGAAGAGTGCGGTCTCCGGGGAGAAGCCGGGGGTGGAGGGTCGAGAAAGGAGGTGGAGGAGAGGAAGCAGAGGCAGCGGGCGCAGAAGGCCCACCTGAGGAGTCAGGGAAGGCCTCTTATGGGAGATGTGCCTTCAATAAGGCTTTGAAGATGGGGAGAGTTATGGTCTGTCAAATAAAAAGACGGAAGGAGTTACAGGCCGGAAGGCAGGAGGTGGGCAAGGGGTCGGTGGTGAGATAGCGCTTAGAACAGTGTTTTGCACATGGTAAGCGCTTAATAAATGCCATTATTATTGTAGAAGAGAAGGAGGTACAGTGGCATTAGAGAAGCAGCATGGTTCAGTGGAAAGAGCATGCACTTTGGAGTCAGAGGTCATGGGTTCAAATCCCGGCTCTGCCACTTGTCAGCTGTGTGACTTGGGGCAAGTCAGCTAACTTCTCTGTGCCTCGGTTACCTCATCTGGAAAACGGGGATTAAGACTGTGAGCCCCCCATGGGACAACCTGATCACCTTGTAGCCTCCCCAGTGCTTAGAACAGTGCCTTGCACATAGTAAGTGCTTAATAAATGCCATCATTATTATTATTGTTATTAGAGGAGCCAAGCGTGCAGGCTGGGCTCTAAGTAGGAGAGCGTCAAGGTGAGGGAGGAGGGGGGTGAGCTGATTGAGTGCTTTAAAGCCGATGATGAGGTGTTTCTGTTTTAAGTTTCCGTTTTGGTCCAAGTTGACAAGTAGGTGAGGTGCCAGCGGGGTGGGAGAATAGGCACGGCAGCTTTCTGGTCTTCAAATAGATTCACTGTCGCCTTCCCCGCCCCTGACAATCTCGACCGGGGTGGATTGCCCCCCCGCCGCCGGACACATGCAAGGCTGGACGCTCAGAATGTCTGCCAGAGAGCAGGCTTCGGCCTTGCCCTCGGCCCAAATCTAGACCCGCCGGTGGTATATGCGGAGCCCCTGCTGTGTGCATGGCTGGGCGGTCCAAGTTGGCCACAGAGGAGCCAACAGCTGACCTGGGTACCTACTGCCAGCTGCCCGCACCCACCCGGGGGGCTGAGGACCCGGTGGGGTGGAAGGAGCGAGGCCCTGAGCCTTCCCCCTACCCACCTACGGCAGCGAGAGGCTGTGCCTGAGGCTCGGCCCTTGAGCAGCTCTGGTCAGCTTCGGGGGAGGCCTGCTCCCAGGAAAGGAGACGCCGGCCGGCCGGAGGGGAGGCTCTTTGGCTGGGGGGAGTCATGGCTGGGGGTCTGAGGAGGGAGCGGTGATGGGGGGAGGGAGAGTCCAGGCTGGAGGCTGAGCCGTCCTGATGACCGGCCACTCCCCGAGCTCAGGGCCACGCCAACAACCAGTCCCCACAGACCCAACCAGGGCATGTCCAGGAGCCCCCATGTCCCTCAACGATTCATCAGTGGCGTTGAGTGAGCACTTGCTATGTGAGGAGCATTGGTCTAAGCGCTTGGGAGAGGGCACAGCACTGAGTGGGTGGACACGATCCCGGCCCACAAGGAGCCGACAGACTTGAATGAGTTGGAGATGGAGAGGCGTGTGGGCGTCGTGGTTGGGCCTAGGGGAGGAGTGAATAGCCAAGTGCTTAAGGGGAACAGACTCGGGTGCATCCATGACACAGAAGGGAGAGGGAGGAGGGGAAACAGGGGCTTAATCAGGGAAGGCCTCTTGGAGGAGGAGTGATTTTAGGTGGGTTTTGGAAGGTAGGGAGAGAGGTGGGCCGTCGGATATGAGCTCCAGGTCAAAGGCAGGATGTGGGCGAGGGGCTGGTGGCGAGATAGACGAGAGGGAGGGACAGTGAGTAGTTGGCATTAGAGGAGCGGTGCGACCCCCCAGCAAGCCGGCCCGAGTCCTCTGGCCTGCTGTCCCCCCAGCCCCTCAATGCCTTCTCCGCCGGCATCTGCCGCAGCTCCCCTCCGTCCCCCGAGCTTGCGCCTGCCGTGTGCCACCCCCTGCCCGGCCTGCCCGCCAAGCTGGGACCCAGCCCCGGCCGCCCCCTCCTAACCCGTGCCCTTCCGCCGCGTCTGTGAACAGATCCGGCCGTCGAGGTGGTCAGCGCCATGCGGGACCTGACGGTGGCAGAGGACGGCACGGCTGAGCTGATCTGCCAGTACTCCCGGCCCGTGCGGGCCACGTGGAAGGTCAACGAGCGGGAGGTGGCCGCCGACGGGCAGCGCGTCAAGATCGAGCAGGACTGGAATGTAGCCAGGCTGACCATCAGCCCCGTGCTGCCCCGGGACGGCGGCCTCTATTGCTGTGAAGCCGGCGGCACCAGGGTGCAGGCCACGCTCACGGTCCAAGGTGAGGGGCGGCCGCGCTGGAGGGGGCGGGGTGCCGGGTCAACCCCCGGGGAGATGGGGGTGGGCCTCCTGGGCGCCGCGGGGGTCGTTCTGGGGCCGGAGGTTGAGGGGCTCCTTAGGGAGCCGGAGCAGGGTCCGAGCATTTCATTTCATTTCATCGTATTTATTGAGCGCTTACTGTGTGCAGAGCACTGTACTAAGCGCTTGGGAAGTACAAGAGAAGCAGCGTGGCTCAGTGGAAAGAGCACGGGCTTTGAAGTCAGAGGTCATGGGTTCAAATCCCAGCTGACCAGTGGCGGAGCCGGGTTTAGGATGCAGGTCTCCGGGTTGCCCGCATCTCCCCACACCCTCAACCCTCTCACACCATTCCCTCACGGGGAACAAGGACTGTGTGCGATGGCAGTAACCTGTCTCCACCCCTGTACTTACCACACTGTGCTGCGGGCTGGGGTGAGCACACTTCTTCCATGCCCAGCCTCTGCCTGTCGGCTTTAGAGATCGTAAAGGAGGCCGGCGGCCGCAGCGAGGGAAGGTGTGTTTCCGCGGATCACGCTCTTAGACTGACAGACAAAAGGGATTCGGGGTGTGCAAGCTCCGGTACGATTCCGGGGAGCCCCCCGGCCCATCGAGATGCCCCCGGGTCTGGACCACCCACTGGAGGTGCAGGACACAGGAGAGCCCGGTGCCCAAGGGACGGGAGGCAGGGCAGGCACTGGGCCCATTCGGCTTGGCGAGGCCTGCGAAAGCCGGGAACACATCTGTCTGTTGTTGCGTTGTCCTCTCCCAAGCGCTTAGTACAGTGCGCTGCATACAGTAAGCACTCAACAGAGAAGCAACGCGCCTTAGTGGACAGAGCCCGGGCTTGGGAGTCAGAGGGCATGGGTACTAATCCCGGCTCTACTAATCCTGGCTCTGCCACTTGTCTGATGTGTGACCTTGGGCAAGTCAGCAGCGTGGCTCAGTGGAAAGAGCCCGGGCTTCGGAGTCAGAGGTCATGGGTTCAAATCCCGTCTCCACCACGTGTCAGCTTTCTGACTTTGGGCAAGTCACTTAACTTCTCTGTGCCTCAGTTCCCTCATCTGTAAAATGGGGATTAAGACTGTGAGCCCCCCGTGGGACAACCTGATCACCTTGTAACCTCCCCAGGCCTTAGAACGGTGCTTTGCACATAGTAAACGTTTAAGTGCCATTATTATTATTATTCTCTGGGCCTCGCCTGTAAAATGAGAATTATGAGGGTGAGCTTCATGTGAGACAGGGACCGTGTCCAACCCAATGACCTTATATCTACTCTGGCACTTAATCCAGCGCCTGGCGTATAGTAAGCACTTAACAAACCACAGTGATTATTGTTATTATTATTATTAGTGTTAGCGTGGCTAATAAATGGGATTGACTGACCGACTGGGTCTCTGTCCCGTGGCCTCAGCCCAGAACACGGTGGTCCGAGAGCTGGAGGACGTGGAGGCGCTGGAGGGCGGCGAGGCGCTGTTCGAGTGCCTGCTGGCCCAGCCCGAGGTGTCCGGTCACAACTGGCTCGTGGACGGGCAGACCCTCAGCACCACCGCCGACGTCGAGATGGTCTACTTCGAGGACGGGCGCCGACACGTGCTGCTGCTGAAGAACCTGGCCCGCCGGACCCACCGCGCCACTGTCACCTTCGTCGCCGGTCACATCGCCTCGTCCGCCAGCCTGACCGTGAAAGGTGACCGGTCGGGGACGGCCGGGAGAAGGGGAGGGATTTGGCACAGAGTGCGGGGCGTGGGGGAGTCCACGGGGTGGGAGGCCGCTGGGCCTTGGACCCAGAAGCCCCACGTGCCCCGCTGGCCACCTCGACGTGTGTCCCCTCGCCCCACCCCGGGGCTCCTTTTGACCCATGCAGACACCCGGGACGGGCTCCGGGTAGCTCGAAAAAGCGTTCAACGAGTGGCTTTTGGGGCGGCCTACCGTCCCGGGCCCCGGGTCGGGCGAGCTGGAGACCCCCTCCTTCTCCCACAGGGAGAGCTGGGACTGGGCACTGCAGGGGGCTGATGGGGAGCGGGCCGGAGGGGCATTCGCTCTGTGCCATTCAGCTGGGAGGCAGCGGGGTCGGACAGGGTGGGCAACTCACAATCAAGGGACAATCACAATCACCTTGTAACCTCCCCAGCACTTAGAACAGTGCTTTGCACATAGTAAGCGCTTAATAAATGCCATAAAAAAAGGGAAGGAAACCGACCGCCCGGACTTCCCTGGGGTCACGGTTTTTCTGGGCACGGTGGGTCCCAGGGTGGCGCCTGGAGTTGGTGCGGCCTCCGCGCGACGCAGAGGTCCTGGCCGGAGACAGCGTGACCTTCAGCTGCCAACTCAGCGAGCCGGTGCCCGCCGGGGAGGTCATGTGGTACCTGAACGGGGCAGAGGTGCAGCCCGGCCCGGATTGGGCGATGACGGCCGACGGACCCCGCTACACGCTGACCCTCAGGCAGGCCCAGGACCACCACGCTGGGGAGGTGACCTTCGCCGCCAGGGAGGCAGTGGCCACGGCCCGCCTGTCCGTCCTCGGTATGCGCCAGGAGAGGGATCGGACCCGCAGCCAGAAGGGCGAGAGCGGGCACCCGGGTCCCGTCGGGGGAAACCCGGCCGATGTACCTGTAGGCCCTTCGGGGCAGAGACAACAATAATAATAATGACGGCATTTGTTAAGTGCTTACTATGTGCAAAGCACTGTTCTAAGCACTGGGGAGGATACAAGGTGATGAGGTTGTCCCACGGGGGGCTCACAGTCTTCATCCCCATTTTACAGATGAGGTAACTGAGGCTCAGAGAAGTGAAGTGACTCGCCCAAAGTCACACAGCTGACAAGCGGTGTAGCCGGGATTTGAACCCATGACCTCTGACCCCCAAGTCCGGGCTCTTTCCACTGAGCCACCCCAGCCCCCACTTACCTCCCGCCCTTCCTTGAGCCCACGGTTCCCCGGGGGGGCCCCGACTGCAGCCTGGAAGGTCTGAGCGTGGGGGCAGAGCGGTCCTACCAGCCTGAGACACCCTGACAGCTCCCAGGAAGACCCCCTCCCCTAATAGAGCAGGGAGCAGGTCGGGAAGGGAAGGGACAGGGATGTTGGGGCTGGAATGGGTCGTGGGTCTGCGAAGCCGGGGTGTGTGGGTGCAGGGGGGTTACCGGACCCCTGCGGGAAGCATCCGGGATCTTATCCCCCATTTCCCCCCCTCCCACCAGCCCCCGAAGGGCTTCCCGAGCCCCCCGAAGAGGCCGAGGTGGTGGACCAGACTGGCCGCTCGGTGACACTGTCCTGGACCCCTCCCGCCAGCACTGGCGGTGCCGCCCTGCTGGGCTACAGGGTGGAGAGGACGGTGGCAGGAAGCAGCTGGCAGCCGTGCCACGCCGACCTAGTCCAGGGTACCGAATTTATGGCCGACGACCTGACTCCCGGCGAGGCCTACCGGTTCCGCGTCTCGGCCGTCACCGCCGCCGGCTCCGGCGAGCCCGTCCACCTGCCCCAGACCGTGAAGCTCGGTGAGCCTCGGTTTCCCCCCGAGCGCTGGTGCTCCCCCTGGAACTCGGCCTGGGGGAGACCCCCGGAAGAGCCATTCCCTAAGGACGCGCTCCGGGTGGACCCTTCCTGCCTAACCCACCCTCTTGGGTGCTGGATTGGGGTGGAGGCGAGATAGCCAAGGGCCTCCGTGGGACCGAGTACTGAGCAGCTGCACTATGCAGAGCGCTGTGTTCGGCACCTGTTGAGGGGAGAGCACTGTGATAGGCCCGTATAGCTGTACTGTGTAAGAGAGCGCTGTGGTGGACGCCTGCTGAGTGCACTCTGGGGTGGCAGGGCGCCAGGGTTGGGGTGGGCTGCCCCAATCCTGGCTCCTGGTCCAGACTGACCCACTCCTGGCCCCCACAGAGCCCCCGCAGGTGGTCGGCGGGGCCCCCGTGAGCCAACCGGTGCAGGTCGGGGAGGATGTGCGCCTGGCGTGCCAACTGGGCAGCGAGAGCGAGGGGGTGGCCTGGCACCGGGGGCAGGAGCCCATCCAGCCCGGCGGGCGCTTCCAAGTCATCTCCCGGGGGGCGGCCCGGACGCTCATCATCCAGGGCTTCACGGCCGAGGACCAGGGCACCTACACCTGCTCCCCTGAGGCCGACGGGGCCCCCGCGGCCCCAGTCACCTTTGAAGGTACGCCTTCCCCCCCCCCAACCCGGGGTCACCTCCTGGACGGTAGGAGACCAGGAGGTCCCCCTCAGTGGGATTCAGCGGAACGAAGACCAGCCCCGAGGGAGGGTCTTGCGGGCACAGACCACCCTGCCCCATCCAAGAGTCCCCTTTTGCCCACCTGTCCCCAGTTCCCAAGGAGCCCCCGACTCCTCTGAGGAGACCGCTGACCCTCCCAACCACCCCGAGGCGGCCCGAGTCCCGGCTGGGCCCTCAGAGTCTCTCTGGGGCCTGTGGATCCCAGCCTCCTCCTCCTCCCCCGGTTTCATCGGGCTTCCTGGAAGTCAGGGAGTGAAAGAGGGCAAACTGAGGCCCGGGGAGGTTTGGCCCCTCACCCCAACACCGGAGGGGCAGGATGAGCAGCGTGGCCTAGTGGAAAGAGCACGGGTTTGGGAGTCAGAGGTCGTGGGCTCTAATCCCGGCTCCGCCACTTATCAGCTGTGTGACTTTGGGCAAGCCACTTAATTTCTCTTTGCCTCAAGTTACCTCATCTGTAAAATGGGGAAGAAGACCGTGAGCCCCATGTAGGACAACCTGATTACCTTGTATCTACCCCGGCGCTTAGAACAGTGCTTGGCACATAGTAAGCGCTTAACAAATGCCGTTATTATTGTTATTATTATGAGACCCTGGGGGGTCTTCATTCCCCGCCTACTCCAGACCCCCACTGCCCCGCTCCCTCCCCCCCACCCCGCCCGGAGAGCCCCCGGCCCGCAGTGGTATCCGTGGGCGTCCGGCCCCCGGTGTCTCCGCAGTGGCGCTGCCCCCGGCGGAGGAGGCCCTGACGGCCGGCCAGCAGCAGCCCGGCCTGCCTCCGGAGGCGGCCCAGGAGGGCGACCTGCACCTGCTGTGGGAGGCCCTGGCCAAAAAACGCCGAATGAGCCGCGAGCCGACGCTGGACTCCATCAGCGAGCTGCCCGAGGAGGACGAGCGTCTGAGGCGGCAGCAGCGGGCCGGGGGAGCGCCTGCACCGGACCTGTCCGAGGGCTACTCCACCACCGACGAGCTGGCCCGCTCCGGCGAGGCCGACTTCTCCCTGACCAGCTCCGATGACGAGTCGCGGGCCGGGACCCCCTCCCTGATCACCTACCTCAAGAAGGCCGGGCGGGGCGCGGCCGTCCCCGTGAGGCCCCCAGCCGGGGAGGCCCCGGGCGACCCCTCGGCGACGGACCAGGCGGCGGTCAGGATCCAGGCGGCGTTCAAGGGCTACAAGGTGAGGAAGGAGATGAGGCAGCTGGAGCGGCCCACGTTCCGGGAGACCTTCCGGGACTTCCGCGGGCCGCCGGGGGCCAGCCTGCGCCTGGCCTGCGTGGTCCTCAGCAAGACGGAGGCCCGGGTCCGCTGGCTGAGGGACGGGGCCGAGCTGGCGGACGGGCCCCGCTGCCGCCTGGACCGCCAGGCCGACGGCACCTGCTCCCTGCACGTGGCCCGGCTCGAGGCGCGGGACGCCGGCCGCTACACCTGCGAGGCCTCCAACCGCTTCGGCCTGGTCAGCCACAGCGCCCGGGTGGCCGTGGCGGCCCCCGGCGCCGCCGCCGGGTCCGAGAGCGAAGCCGAGAGCTCGTCCGGGAGCGAGGTGGACGACGCCATCCGCCGGGCGGCGCGGAGGCTGCGCCGGCTGTTCCGCGCGGACGCGGAGGGCCAGGAGCCGGGGGCCGTCGAGGAGCCGTCCGCCGACGAGGAGCCGTCCGCCGACGAGGAGCCGTTCGTCAGCGCCGACGAGGGCGGCCCGCCGGGGGCCGCCGACCGCCAGACCTACCGCGAGGACGACGGCCACATCTACCTGCGCTTCGAGGCCGCGGCCGAGGCCCGCCTGGCCTCCGCCCGCTTCCGGGAGATGTTCGCCGCCCTGGGCGTCCGCCTGGACCTCGACGTGCAGGAGCAGGGGCCGCCCGGCTCCGCGGAGGTGCGCATCGCCAAGGTGGCCGCCCCCGCTGCCGCCGTCGACGCCCCCCGGGGCTCGCCGCCCCCGACATCCGATACAGGTGGGCCGCCGGGGAGGAGGGATAATAATAATAATAATAATAATAGCAATTGGCATTTATTAAGCGCTTACTATGTGCAGAGCACTGTTCTAAGCGCTGGGGAGGATACAGGGTGATCAGGTTGTCCCACGTGGGGCTCACAGTCTTAATCCCCATTTTACAGATGAGGTAACCGAGGCCCAGAGAAGTTAAGTGCCCAAGATCACACAGCAGACATGTGGCAGAGTTGGGATTCGAACCCATGACCTCTGACTCCAAAGCCCGTGCTCTTTCCATTGAGCCCAGGGGGGCGGGAGGCAGAGGAGGGAGAGCGGATGGCCCAGACCCGAGGAGCGGGGCCTGGCGAGGCCTGTGTTAAGCTCCCGTGGGGTGTAGCAAGCACAGAACTATCAAGCCAGCCCGCAAGGAGCCCCCACTGGAAAGGGAGGGACACAGACATGGCAGTCTTTACTTTAGAGAAGCAGCGTGGCTCAGTGGAAAGAGCAGGGGCTTTGGAGTCAGAGGTCAGGGGTTCAAATCCCGGCTCCGTGCCACTTGTCAGCTGGGTGACCTCGGGCAAGTCACTTAAACTTCTCTGTGCCTCAGTGACCTCCTCTGTAAAATGGGGATGAAGACTGTGAGCCCCCCGTGGGACAACCCGATCGCCTTGTAACCTCCCCAAGCGCTTAGAACAGTGCTTTGCACATGATAAACGCTTAATAAATGTCATCATTATTATCAGAAGGGGACAGACTGATCCCCGAGGAGACTGATGTGGACCCGGAGGCCAGGGTCGAAGGTAATCAGCCCGCGAGGCCTTGTGTCGGCTCAGGGGGCTGGGAGAGGAAGCGGGAAAGGCTTGGCGGAGGAGGTGGCAGATGGGGGGGGGGTGGGATTTTAGAATCGTGAGAGGTGGGGCCACCTGCTCCGCTCTGGGGACAGAGAGTTTAGTAAGTGCTTAGTACAGTGCTCTGCACACAGTAAGCACTCAATAAATACGATTGAATGAATGAGAGAGGGAGGGAGGCCCGGTCCGGAGGTGGGAGCTTAGTGAAGCCGGAGGGATTGGGAGTAGTAATGATGGTATATGTTAAGCGTTAACTATGTGCAAAGCGCTGTTCTAAGCACTGGGGGGATATAGGGTGATCAGGTTGTCCCACGTGGGGCTCACAGTCTTCACCCCCATTTTACAGATGAGGGAACTGAGGCACCGAGAAGTTAAGTGACTTGCCCAAAGTCACCCAGCTGACAAGTGGCAGAGCCGGGATTTGAACCCATGACCTCTGACTCCCGAGCCCGGGCTCTTTCCACTGAGCCACGCTGCTTCTCTAGCAGGGCGTAGCAGGGCCGGGGCAGAAGCGAGGAGCTGGAGTGAAGAGGGAGGAGCAGAGAGAGGGTGGATCTGACTTGGAGCGGGGAGGGAGGTGTCCCGCTGAGGACGCTCTGCTCTTCTCCCCGGGTCCCGGCCCAGCCCCGACCTTCGTGACGGAGCTGCGGAACCAGGAGGTGCAGGACGGCTACCCGGTCAGCTTCGACTGCGTGGTGGCGGGCAGCCCGGCCCCCGACGTGCGCTGGTTCAAGGACGGGCGGCAGCTGGAAGAGGACGATCACTACATAATCAACGAGGACCAGCAGGGCTGCCACCAGCTCATCATCACCGCCGTGGTGCCCGCCGACATGGGCGTGTACCGCTGCCTGGCCGAGAACAGCGTGGGCATGGCCTCCACCAAGGCCGAACTGCGGGTCGACCGTCAGTGACCGGGGGTGCCGGGGGGCTGGGGGGGGGAGGGCCCCGGGTGGAAAACCCCAAACCTAGACCCCCCCCCTCAAAATCTCCCCGTCCCTCCCCCTGCCTCCTTTCGACACCCACAGCCCAAAGCCACACCGTCGTGGACAGAGAGGAGGGGGCCGGGACGCGAGACCCTCAGACTTGGTTCTCTCCCAACAGTGACGAGCACCGAATACGACACGGCAGCGGACGCCACCGAGACCTCGTCCTATTTCAGTGCCCAGAGCTACATTTCCAGGTGACTCATTCATTCATTCATTCAATCGTATTTACTGAGCGCTTCCTGTGTGCAGCGCACTGGACTAAGCGCTTGGGGAGTACAAATAGTCAGCCTATAGAGACGGTCCCTATCCAACAACGGGCTCACGGTCTAGAAGGGGGGAGACGGACGACAAAACAAAACATGTGGACAGGTGTCAAGTCGTCAGAACAAATAGAATTAAAGCTAGATGCACATCATTAACAAAATAGAATAGTAAATAAGGACAAGTGAAATAAATAGAGTGATAAAGCTGTACAAACATATATACAGGTGTTGTGGGGAGGGGAAGGAGGTAGGGCGGGGGGGATGGGGAGGAGGAGAGGTAAAAGGGGGCCCCATCTGGCTGGCATGGCATGGGGGGGGGGGAGTAGTCCTGTGGGTGGGGCGGTGGCTCTTGCCCATCGGTCAGTCAGAGTGCCTGCTGAGCTGACTGTCCGTGGGGTTTGGAGCGCCGTGTGGGCACTGACCTCAGGTCTGCCCTGGTGGTTGGGGGGTCTGCAGGCCGGGCACTAAGGCCGGCTCAGGGGGCCGCCCCTGACGATGGCCAGATCCCATTCCTGCGGTCCGGACTGCCCCCCGGGGGAGAGGTGGGCATGCCGTCCATAGCCCCCCGCCCCCGACTCGGCCCCGGGACCTGACTCCCCTTCCTATTCCTTTCGCCCCCAGCCGCGAGCAGGAGGGCACGGAGTCGACAGCTGAGGAGGGGCAGCTGCCCCAGGTCCTGGAGGAGCTCCGGGACGTCCTGGTGGCCCCGGGCACTCACCTGGCCAAGTTCCAGCTCAAAGTGAAGGGTGAGGATGCGGCTCGGGAGCGCAGCAGCGAGCCGGTAGACCTGATCCCCACCCTCGAGGAGCTGGCAGTCCAGCCCACATGGCTTTGTCCCTAGCTCCATCCTTCAGGGCAAAGGTCCAAAATCGGCCGAGGGAGCTGGGGGTGGTGGGATCGGCTCAGCTTTACGGATATTCATTCATTGATTCCATCGCATTTATTGAGCACTTACTCTGTGCAGGGCACTCTAGAGAAGCAGCATGGCTCAGTGGAAAGAGCCCGGGCTTTGGAGTCAGAGGTTAAATCCCGGCTCCACCAGCTGTCAGCTGTGTGACATTGAGCAAGTCACTTCACTTCTCTGGGCCTCAGTGACCTCATCTGGAAAATGGGGATTAAGACTGTGAGCCCCCAGTGGGACAACCTGATCACCTTGTAATCCCCCCAGAGCTTTGCACATAGTAAGTGCTTAATAAATGCCATCATTATTATTATTATTACTAAGCGCTTGGGGAAATCGGCAACATATAGAGACGGTCCCTACCCAACAACGGACTCACAGTCTAGAAGGGGGAGACAGACAACCAAACGAGACACGTAGACAGGTGCCAAAACAGTCAGAATAAATGGAATTCAAGGCCCTACTGAGAGCTCACCTCCTCCAGGAGGCCTTCCCAGACTGAGGCCCCTCCTTCCTCTCCCCCTCGTCCCCCTCTCCATTCCCCCGTCTTACCTCCTTCCCCTCCCCACTGCACCTGTATATATGTATATATGTTCGTACATATTTATTACTCTATTTATTTTACTTGTACATATCTATTCTATTTTATTTTGTTAATATGTTTGGTTTTGTTCTCTGTCTCTCCCTTCTAGACTGTGAGCCCACTGTTGGGTAGGGACTGCCTCCATATGTTGCCCCTTCCTTCCTCTCCCCCTCGTCCCCCTCTCCATCCCCCCATCTTACCTCCTTCCCTTCCCCACAGCACCTGGATATATGTATATATGGTTGTACATATTTATTACTCTATTTATTTATTTATTTATTTATTTATTTTACTTGTACATTTCTATCCTATTTATTTTATTTTGTTGGTATATTTGGTTCTGTTCTCTGTCTCCCCCTTTTAGACTGTGAGCCCACTGTTGGGTAGGGACTGTCTCTATGTGTTGCCAATTTGTACTTCCCAAGCGCTTAGTACAGTGCTCTGCACATAGTAAGCGCTCAATAAATACGATTGATTGATTGATTGATGTTGCCAATTTGTACTTCCCAAGCGCTTAGTCCAGTGCTCTGCACACAGTAAGCGCTTAATAAATACGATTGATTGATTGATTGATTATAGCTATATGCACATCATTAATACAATAAATAGGTCACGGACCCACAGGCCAGGTAGATGGGGTGAGTGAGGAGGAACAGGAGCCCCCTCAGGGGGTGTGGGGGCCGGGCGGCCGCCTCCTGACATGATACCCCCACGCGCCCTCCTCCCTCTGTCTCGGCCTGCGGCCCCAGGGTTCCCGGAGCCCCGCCTGTCCTGGTTCAAGGACGGGAGGCCGCTCCGGCCTTCGGACCGGCTCCGCCTGAGCAGCAAGAAGACGGTGCACTGGCTGGAAGTGCTCAATGTCCGCCGTGAGGACGCCGGCGAATACTCGGCTTACGTCCGCAACGCCGCCGGCTCCGCCTACTCGTCCGCCCGGCTGCTTGTCCGCGGTGGGTGCCCATCCTCCCGGGAAGGGGCAGGGGCAGGGCAGGCGATGACCCCCAAGGTTGGGGCAACCGTCGGTGGTGCTCTGTTTCGGAAGCTAGCGGGCGGGTTCCGGGGCCAGTGGTGGTGGCCCACCTGCTTCTCCCGTCCCTAACCTAGCCCTTTGTGGACTCTCATTCCTCTCCCTTCTACGGATCGAAGGGATGGGCAATATGAGCAGGTGGTCTTGGGGAAGGGGACGTATTAAGCTCTCACCCGCTGCTAAGCATCGGGCCTTTGGCTGGCATGGATGGCTCAGTGGAAAGAGCCCACTGTTGGGTAGGGACTGTCTCTATATGTTGCCAACTTGTACTTCCCAAGCGCTTAGTACGGTGCTCTGCACACAGTAAGCGCTCAATAAATACGATTGAATGAATGAATGAATGAATGGAAAGAGCCCAGCCTTGGGAATCAGAGGCCACTTGTCAGCTGTGTGACTTTGGGCCAGTCACTTCACTTCTCTGTGCCTCTGTTACCTCATCTGTCAAATGGGGATGAAGACTGTGAGCCCCACGTGGGACAACCTGATTACCTTGCATCCCACCAGCGCTTAGAACAGTGCTTGACACATAGTAAGCGTTTAACAAATGCCATCATTATTATTAAGCGCTTAGGACAGTGCTCTGCACACAGCAAGCACTCAATAAACACGATTGAATGAATCCCCCTCGTCCCCCTCTCCATCCCCCCGTCTTACCTCCTTCCCTTCCCCACAGCACCTGTATATGTGTATATATGTTTGTACATATTTATTACTCTATTTGTTTATTTATTTTACTTGTACATATCTATCCTATTTATTTTATTTTGTTAATATGTTTGGTTTTGTTCTCTGTCTCCCCCTTCTAGACTGTGAGCCCACTGCTGGGTAGGGACTGTCTCTATATGTTGCCAACTTGTACTTCCCAAGCGCTTAGCACAGTGCTCTGCACACAGTAAGCGCTCAATAAATACGA
The DNA here is from genome assembly GCF_015852505.1 of Tachyglossus aculeatus. Lineage (NCBI taxonomy): Eukaryota > Metazoa > Chordata > Mammalia > Monotremata > Tachyglossidae > Tachyglossus > Tachyglossus aculeatus. The sequence goes on along the minus strand of NC_052078.1, from coordinate 1,314,510 downwards.
TTGATTGATTGAATGAATGAATAAATGAATGAATGGAAAGTCATCAGACCAGGCACAGTCTAAGAGGGAGGAAGGGAGAGAGAGCAGGGATCGTATCCCCATTTTAGGGAGGAGGAAACAAGCCCAGGAAGGGGCAGTGGCATATTCGGGACAGTCAATGGGAAGGCGTCGAGAATGAATCGTGGTGGGCCTCCTGGAGGAGGCGGGCTTTCAGGAGGGCCCAGGCCACAGTGGAGGATCAGAGTCGGGCAGAGGGAGCTCCAGGTGGGGCCAGGGCATCCCCGGCCTGGGGTTTATTAATCCTTTGGAGTTTCGGTTTCCTCCAGGCCCCGATGAACCGGAGGAGACCGTAGACGGAGGTAAGAGGGGCCAGGTGGTGGAGGAGGGGGGAGGGTCCCCGTCTCCGCCCGTCAGCCCGGACCACACTCTCGGACCCGACACTCCCCAGACGCTCAGGAGCAGCTGGTGCCGCCCATGTTCCTGGAGAGATTCACCGATAGGGAAGTGAAGGCGGGGTCCAGCATCACCTTCTCCGTCAAGGTGGAAGGTAGCCGGGGCCCGGGAGGGGTCTCCGGGGGGGAGCCCGGGAGCTGGACCCCGCGGCCCAGTCCAGACTCGTCGTCTCCAGCCGCCGGGGACAAACACTTACTCCCCGCCCCATCAGTCGTCCGTTGTCCACCCCGCCCCCGGCCCCGCACAGGCCGGAGATGGGGGGGGGGGGGGTCAGCGGCGCCATCAGCTCCCTGCAGGGCTCCAGAGGTCGGGGTTCGGGTGGAGTGAGGGAGTGGGGGGAGCTACAGGAACACGACGCCCATTCCCTGCCCGCCGGGGCCTAGGCCGGACTCAGCATCAGGGCTTTTGGGGTTGCAGCTCAGGCTGGGATGCGGAGGTGGGTCGGGGCCGAAAGTAAAAGCCAGGTACATTTGTCTTCGATGTAGCCAATGTGCCCGCTATGGTTGAGGGAATATATAGGATGGCTGTTCTAATCTTAAAAGGAGGTGATTTTAAACTAAAAATCACAATCTCCGCGTTTGCGGGCAGAATTTGCAGAAAACCTGCGAGTCCATATTAAAAAAGTCAGTGGTATTTATTGAGCACTTACTACGTGCCGGGCACTGTACTGAGCGCTTGGGAGAGAACAGCACAACAGAGGCGACAGGCATGTGCCCTGCCCGCAACGAGCTAACAGCGTAGTGGACTGTATATTCCAAAGAAGAATGAGAAGCAGCGTGGCTCAGTGGAAAAAGCACGGGCTTTGGATTTAGAGGTCGTGGGTTCAAATCCCGACTCTGCCAATTGTCAGCTGTGTGACTTTGGGCCTCAGTGACCTCATCTGTAAAATGGGGATTAGGACTGTGAGCCCCCCGTGGGATAACCTGATCACCTTGTAACCTCCCCAGCGCTTAGAACAGTGCTTTGCACATAGTAAGAGCTTAATAAATGCCATTGTTATTATTATTATTATTATTATTGTAACCTCTTCTGCGTTTAGAACAGTGCTTTGCACCTAGTAAGCACTTAATAAATGCCTTTATTATTATTAATAATAATAAAGTCTAGCACAGACAGCCACGATGCCAGAATCGGGGCTGTTTTATTGTAAATTAGGAATTAGTCTGGGGTGGGCGGGGGGCGGACGCCCTCAAATCGCCTGGCCCCGCCCAGACTCCCAGTGGAGTGGCGAGGGAGGAGGCCGGGCTGCCGTCGTAAGGAGCGAAGGCCAAGACCACGGCCTCCCTCCTCTCCCCGTGTCTCCCCTCCCCGCCGCCTCCCCAGGGCACCCTCCCCCGACGGTGAACTGGCTGAAGGATGAAGCCAACGAGGACGTCCAGTGGATCGGGCCGGACACGCCGGGCTACAAGGTGGCCGGCTCCAACCTGCACCACAGCCTGGTCCTGCTGGACGTGGGCAGCCGGCACCACGGCTCCTATACCTGCATCGCCACCAACAAGGCAGGGCAGGCCGTCTGCTCTGCCAGGCTCACCGTCCTGGAAGGTGGGTGGGCGGACCTTTGGACGTCCCCATTGACCTCCCTTGCCCCCTCCACATTCCACCAACCCGCCATTGGCCACCCCGCCCCGCTTTCAGCATGGCCCTGGGTGGTCCCGGGTGGCCCCGTGGTGACCGTGATTTTGTCAGTGTCCACCCCCTCACTGAACCAACGCTCGCTGCCTCCCCACAGGGCCGGAGCCCGTGGGAAGCGAGAAGGTGAAGGAAGCCTTGATCTCCACTCTGCTCCAAGGGTCAGTCGGAGCTCAGGCCAGACTCACCCCATGGGTTGCCGCCCCCAGCCCGCTTGCTGCCCTCGCCCCTAGGGAGACTTGACCACAAGGGAGGGCGAGGGCGATCCCTCTGGGCGAGGGCTCAGCCTGGGCCGCGACTGCCCTAGCTCACTTATCAGGATCAGACAAGCTTCATCTGTTCACGGCATTAACGTTGTGTGCCCCATGGGAGAGCGAGGGATCTCACCCCCAGTGTACGGAGAGGCAGAGGGAGGTCCAGAGAGGTTGAATTCATTCATTCAATCATATTTATTGAGCGCTTATGGTGGGCAGAGCACTGTACTAAGCGCTTGGGAAGTTGAATGACTTGCCCGGGGTCACCTGACAGACTAGGGCAGAGCAGGGGCCGGAACCTAGGCTCTCCCATCTTCCCGAGAAGGGTTTCTTTGTCGTTCAAGTTTGCCGTGAGCCCCTAAGTGGTCAGACCCCGGGCACCCCATGTGATGCCGTAAAACCTCGACAGGGTGATGACTGATGAGGGGAGGGGCTTGGGCTGAGACCCTCCCCCGTGGCAGTAACCTCCCCACCCCCCAACCTCTCCGTGCCTGCAGGGCCAGCACCATCTCAGTCCAGGCCTCGGACACCTCTGCCGTGAACGATTCCGATGGGCAAAAGCGAGGTATGGGTGAGCGATGGGGGGCAGGTCCGGCCTGGTCATCCCAGATATGGGGTGGGCTCGGGATGGGTAGGGGGGAACGAGACACCTGTGCTCTGGCCAGTGGGGTTCAGCCCCAGAGAACCGTTGTCCCATCTCAGGGGCCCAGTCCCCGCATCCTCAGGAGATTGGGTAGAGGGACAGCTTGGCTCATCGTGGCTATGGCCACCGGACGGGATCCATCTCTCCTCGGTGTGTGAAGGTGGGTTAGATTGGCCCAATGAAATAGAGCCCTCATATTGCCTTCTCAATCCAAAGAAGAAATGCAGAGGAAGAAGACCCTGTGGGTCACAGTGGACCCTGGGTTGGGCGGGCGGATGAGGGTGATATTTGCTTTAGATCTTGTAGGGCCCCAGGCTCCAGAGTGGATTTTTCCCGGTCTAGTTTGTGTCCGGCCCGGGAGTGCCGCTTTCTTTCTCCTTTCTGGAGATGGGCAGGTACCTCTGGACACCGGGAAAGACCGGATGATTCTGGGAAGGGCCGGCAGGAGGAGGCCGGCAGGAGCCCCTCCCCCGATCACCTAAGCCCTGCCCCAGAGCCTTGTCTTCAGGCCCCGTCCTCCGTTTGGAGGCTCCAAGCTCCCAGGCCCCGTGCTTCACGGGAGACAGGGGAGAAGAGAGGAGAGGAAGGGATGGAGTCGGGGCCAGAACACAGATGTGTTCCCCGAGGATGGCAGAGGGGTGGGCCGGTTGCCTCTGCTCCCCAGGACCCCTCTGGAGACCCCACGGGGGTATTCTTGCCCGTCCAGGGTCCGCGGAAACCACGGCCAGAAGCCATGTATCCCTGGAGGCGGTTGGGACTGAGGAGTTCCTCCAGAGGCTCACCTCCCAGATCACGGAGATGGTATCTGCCAAGATCTCGCAGGGTGAGCCTGGTGGGCATGGCTGACAGACCCAAGTACCCCCGTGGAGGGGAGGGAAACACCGAAGGACCTTGGGCTCCCGCGTCTGCGGACCGAGCGGCCATCCCGCCGGGGTCAGCGTCTGTTGGCCGGGGTCGGGGGCTCCGGTGGGCCACCGCAACTGCTGTGCTGGGCCCTGTTGCAGCCACCCTGCAGATCCCTGGCGGCGAGAGCGATGACGAGTCCAAGACCCCCTCCGCCACCCCCCGGCACGGACGCTCCCGGCCCTCGTCCAGCATCCACGAGTCCTCGTCCGAGTCTGAGGATGGGGATGCCAGGGGAGAGGTGAGGGCTCGAGTACGGGGTGGTCTCCGCGGTGACCCCGGAGTGCCCGGGGACTGGGGCGACGGGAGGGCGAGCGGGTCGGAGCCTCCCCACCAACCGTCCAAAGTCACCCCCGTCCCCTACAGATCTTCGACGTCTATACGGTGACGGCAGACCACCAGCCCGTGGGGGCGGAGCGCGACGCCATCGCCCTGAAGGCAGGGCAGTACGTGGAGGTCCTGGACTCGGCCCACCCACTCAAGTGGCTCGTGCGCACCAAGCCCACCAAGTCCGGCCCCTCCAGGCAGGGCTGGGTATCCCCGGCGTACCTGGACAAGAGACTCAAGGTGCGGCCCGCTCCTCCGGGCCCGGGGGGGTGGGGGGAAGGCGGGGAGGCCACGGGTAAGAAATTCCCGGGGACAGCCTCTTCCCAAGGCCCCGGCCCTCTGCCACATAACAGCACTCCCCTCCACAAAACAAGATGCCACTCAGTGGTTGAGGGCCTCCTGCATGCAGAGCGCTGGACTGGCGCCTCCTTGCGCAGAACACTGTGCCGGGCACTGTGCTGTGACCACCTGGGACATGAGCTAGAACTAGGAGATAATAGTAAACTCTCCGAGGGCAGGGCCCACCTAGCGAGATGTCTCTGGGCTCCTGGGGGGGCCCGGCCACCCTGCCACCGACTACTACTGGTTCTCTCCGTCCCCTCCAATGTCAAGTCCCTGATGGAGGACCCCATCGGGGCCCGGCGGTGGCACTGGGGAAGGGGCCGCCGCCCACCCGCCGTTGGTCCTGGGGGTGACCTCGGGGTCGGAAGGTCGGAGAAGCCGCTCCGCCTGAGCCACATCTGCGGTTCGGAGGGACGGGGGCTCTCATCCCTCTGCCCCCCATGGGCACCCCAACCCCGGGATAAACCCCCTCACCACTTCGCTCTCGGCCCTGACAGCTCGCACCCGAGCGGGGGGCGCCCGAGGTCCCAGAGACGACAGGGGAGGCCGTCTCGGAAGATGAGTACAAGAAGAAGCTGAGGTGAGCGGGGCGGGACCGGCGAGGGGAAGTGCCGGGGGGCGCGGGGGCACCCCCTTCTCCTGGGCGCGTCCGGGTGGCCACCCCCAGACCCCGGCAGCTCGGCTGCTCCCCGCTCCCCCCCGCAGCGTCGTCGTCCAGGAGCTGCTGAGCTCGGAGGAAGACTTCGTGAGCGACCTGCAGTTCCTGCAGAGGCACCACGTGCGGCGGCTGGAGGGCAGCCCCGCCGCCCCGCCCGCTGTCACCAGCCAGAAGCACGTCATCTTCAGGAACGTCGGGGACATCGGACGCTTCCACTCAGAGTATGCGCCCCCCGCTCGGCCTCTGACCCTCCAATCAATCAATCGTATTTATTGAGCGCTTACTGTGTGCAGAGCACTGTACTAAGCGCTTGGGAAGTACAAGTTGGCAACATATAGAGACGGCCCCTACCCAACAGTGGGCTCACAGTCTAGAAGGGGAGGAACCGAACCAGGGCCTCCCGCGTGGCAGGCGAGAATTCTACCACTGAACCACCACCGCCCCTCCCCCTAGACACACACACACACACACACACACACATACACACTCACACACGCACACGCCGAGCCCCTCCCCCGGGGCCGGAGGGCCACGGAGGTTGGGGTGCTCAGCTCTGTGTCCCCCACTGAAAAGCGAATCCGCCACTGGAAAGAACAGGCGTCGGCCGGCTCTGCCCCCCCCCACACCGGTGGGCGCCGGGAACAACTGGGGTCTGGGGCCCTTCTGAAGACCCCCTCCCCTCCCCAACTCCCCCCGCCCCCGCTCTCTCGGCAGCCACTTCCTGCGGGAGCTGCGAGCGTGCGACACGGACGACGACGTGGCCGCCTGCTTCATCCGCAACGAGGCCGAGTTCGGCAAGTACATCGAGTTCCTGGTGGGCCGGGTGCAGGCCGAGTCCGTGGTGGTCAGCAAGGCCGTGCAGGACTTCTACAAGGTGGGCACCACCGGCCCGGTGACGGCGGGGAGGGGGGGGGCGCAGCCCGTCCATCTCTGCCCACTCCGGGCCCTCACCACGCGGCACCTCGGGGCTCCCACTGCAGACCGTTGGCGAGACCGACCCCTCGAGGCCTCCGCCGCCCCCGCTGCAGCACTACCTGGAGAGACCCGTCCTGCGCATCCAACACTACCAGACCGTTCTCAAGGTGAGAGGCATGGGGACCGAGTGGGCAGGGGGACCAGAAGGCCGGTGGGGAGACCAGAAAGCGGCTTCCCTCTGCCCCTGAGCAGTAGCCGCCACCACCGCAGTCTTGGCGGCGTGGACCAGGCATCCCCTGGTGTGTGTGTGTGTGGGGGGGTCCGCTGAATTAGGTGCTGAGGTGGTCCACAAGGAGCCCCGTACCTCGTCTCCTGCCCCGCAGGAGAAACCACTCTATGCGCTACGCTCCTCCTGCTTCCCACTTCCAAGGGATGCCTGGTGTCCAGGGGCCTCTCCGCAAGAGGTGGTCATAATAATGATAATGATATTTGTTAAGCACTTACTATCTGCGAAGCACTAGTCTAAGCACTGGGGGCGATACAAGGTGATCAGGTTGTCCCACGGGGGCCTCACAGTCTTAATCCCCATTTTACAGATGAGGTCACTGAGGACCGGAGAAGTTAAGTGACTTTGCCCAAAGTCACACAGCTGACAAGTGGCGGAGCTGGGAGGGGCACCGGCACTATTGTGGCCCTCAGGGAGGGCCAGGGGTTGGGAGCCCGCGTCCACCCCACCCCAGCCCACTGCCGCCCTTCCCAGGAGCTGATCCGGAACAAGGCGAGGAACGGGCAGAACTGCGCCCTGCTGGAGCAGGCCTACGCCGTGGTCTCGGCCCTGTCGCAGAGAGCTGAGAACAGCCTGCATGTGTCGCTCATGGAGAACTACCCCGGCACCCTGGAGGCCCTGGGAGAGCCCATTCGCCAGGTCGCTTGAGCGGGACTGGGCCGGTGGGGGCACTGGGGACTTGGCGGGGGTCCCAGGCTTGCTCCTCCACCCAGGGTGCATTTGAGTTAGCCCTGGTGGAGACAGGGTGGCCGAAGAAATCTGCTCCCAACGGAGGCAGTGGGGCCTAGTGGATGAAGCCTGAGGCTGGGGGCGTCCAGAGACCCAGTTTTAATAATAATGATGGCATTTATTAAGCGCTTACTATGTGCAAAGCACTGTTCTAAGCACTGGGGAGGTTACTAGGTGATCAGGTTGTCCCACGGGGGGCTTACAGTCTTAATCCCCATTTGACAGATGAGGTAACTGAGGCACAAAGAAGTTAAGTGAATTGGCAGATGGGCTCCGGATTTGAGCCGGGATTTGAACCTATGACCTCTGACTCCAAAACCCGTGCTCTTTCCACTGAGCCACGCTGCTTCTCAGTTTTGCCCCAACCCACCCCGGACATCTCTGGGCTTCAGTTTCCTCCTATCCCTGCTCTCCCTCCCTCTCAAAATGGAAGCTAGGGTGTCGGGGAGGACGAGGGACAGGGACCATTGTCCCATCTGACACTCCCAAACGGCCAGCAACCACAAGCCCTCGCTCAGTTGGCCATTAAGCAGATGTGCTGGTGCTCTCTGCCCGGCACCGGGGAGGGATACCCGCTTCCAAAGAGGCTCGGGGTCGGGGAGGAGACGGTTGGGATGGGGGTGGGCCTCTCCTGCCCACCCTTTCCCCCAAGGCAGCCTGGACAGAGTGTAGCGGGCAGGGCGAGAACTCCCCTCTCCCCAGACCCCAGCTCGAATGGCTCTGTATTGTGCACATGTGGACTCACCTGGCTGGATCAGTTGGATCCACCCCCCTCCCCTTCAGCAGTGGCGGCTCCTTTCCCGCTCACCCAGACCCGTGATCGCCCTCTGTACCCCGTCCCCTCCCGCAGGGCCAGTTCATCGTGTGGGAGGGGGCGCCGGGGGCCAGGATGCCCTGGAAAGGACACAAACGGCACGTCTTCCTCTTCCCCAACCACCTGGTCATCTGCAAGCCCAAGCGCGACTCCAAGACTGACGCCTACGGCTACGTCTTCCGAAACATGATGAAGGTGCCCGGCCGCGTGCCCACCCCCACCTCCATGCCCTCTGCCACCTGCCCTCCCCAGCCCGCATTACTCCTCTGACTCACCCTCCCCACGCCCCCAGGCCCCGGCCTGGCCCACCTCACTCCTCACCACAGGCTGGCCCCTGGCACAGTGAGGTGTCTGTCGATCCTTGGGGGTTGAGGGTCAGGGGCCCGTTCTTCCCTGCTCACCCAGCCCATACGTGGCAGTGAGAAAGTGGGCGTGAGAGTGGCCGTTTCCCCTCGGGGCTCCCTGGGGTCACCCCGTCCATCTGTCCGTCCCCTCGGCCCCCTCCCACGACCATACATCCCCTGATGTAGCTCCGTGGGGATGGAGCAGCGTCCGAGCCCTCCGGAGAAACAGATGGGGGGAAACCCCCTTCCCCACCCATCCCGGAAGTCCTGCCCGAGTCTCACCGAGAGCCCCCATGCTGGCGCTCGGGCCCGTTCCTCCCGGTCCCTGCCCGAGAGTGGCAGGGTGATAGACGCCCCGACGTCCGGGCCCCCGAGAGCCGACTCCCGTCTCCCCCGCCCCCGCAGCTCAGCCAAGTGGACGTGAACGACCAGGTGGAGGGGGATGACCGGGCCTTCGAGGTCTGGCATGAGAGGGACGACTCGGTCCGCAAGTACCTGCTGCAGGCGCGCACGCTCATCGTCAAGAACTCCTGGGTGAAGGAGATCTGTGGCATCCAGCAGCGCCTGGCACAGCCCGTCTGGAGTGAGCGCGGGGTGACCGCCCCGGGGGGCTGGGGGGCAACCGGCAACCCCCTCCTGGTCGCGTGGTCCCTTTCTCGGCGTGAGTCAGGGAGGGAAGAGTCTCTTGGTCCGCACGTTCCTGTCTCGGGCCAAACTGCCCCCCCACCAGTGCCCCTTCCCATGACGATGACCCGAGACCACCGGTGCGGGGGGCAGGGGCACTGTGGCCCCCGTCTAAGAGATCCCTTGCAAGCATTTCCACAGCTGGAAGCGCGACGCAACATGAGGTCCGGGGAGGCAGGTCAGTGGCCCGCTTCTTAGCACTCAATCCAGCGCTCTGCACCCAGTGGGTGCTCAGTAAGCAGCCTGTCCATCAGTAGCGAGTGCCATCCAGAAAGAACGCAGGCTCCTACAGCCTTGGGAAAAGAGGACAATGAGCGCTTCCTCTCAGGTGTCATCCCTGCCTCTCCCTCAGGCCACAGAGGTCACAGGGCTCGGCCCGGCTGAGTGACAGGGGGGCTGGGGCAGGGCGTGACCGTGTCTGACTCGGTTCCCCTCGTTCCCCCGGCCCCGGGGAAATGGTGATCTCCCACTCCCTCTCCCCCGTCTTGCCCCAGAGGCCCCGGACTTTGAGGAAGAGCTGGCCGACTGCACGGCCGAGTTGGGCGAGACGGTCAAGCTGGCCTGCCGGGTGACTGGGACCCCAAAGCCCATCATCAGCTGGTACAAAGGTAGGAGCTGGGGGCGGTCTCGCTCACCCTCGGGGGCCAGCGGTCCTGAACCCCACCGAGGCCTGGAGCGCCTGCCCCCAGGCCCCCTCCCCTCCCCTCCTTGTCCGTCCTCCTTGGCCTTCCCCAAGTGACAGGCACGTGGCCCGGCTCTCTCCCGTCCCACAGACGGGAAGCCCGTGGAGGTGGACCCTCACCACATCGTCATTGAGGACCCAGACGGCTCTTGCTCTCTGATCCTGGACAACCTGGCGGGCGTGGACTCGGGCCAGTACATGTGCTTCGCGGCCAGCGCGGCCGGCAACGCCAGCTCCCTCGGGAAGATCCTCGTCCAAGGTCGGGCATCACCGCCACCGTGGCCGCCACCACGGCCGGATGGGGGCCGGACGGCTCTGGGGCACCCCTCGCAAGTCCAGACAGTCAGGGGCCTCCCGACCAACTTTTCCCAACCTTCCCCGCCCCCAGCCACCCCCCACCCACTGGGCCCCGGGAGCAGGTCCAGACTGGAATCCCTTAGTGAAGCAGCTTGAGAAGCAGCATGGCTCAGTGAAAAGAGCCCGGGCTTTGGAGTCAGAGGTCATGGGTTCAAATCCCAGCTCCGCCAGTTGTCAGATGTGTGACTTTGGGCAAGTCACTTCACTTCTCCATGCCTCAGTTCCCTCATCTGTAAAATGGGGGTGAAGACTGTGAGCCCCCCGTGGGACAACTTGATCACCTTGTAACCTCCCCAGCGCTTAGAACAGTGCTTTGCACATAGTAAGCACTCAATAAATGCCATCATTATTATTATTATGAGTGGTCAGGAAGTCCTTCCTTGCACCAACCCATCTGTCTCCTGCTGCCCCAGCTGCCCGGGTCCCTCTGACCTGCAAGGAGGCAGTCACCCCCAGCCCTCACCCCTTCCCACCCAAGGCGGGTGCCTCCCGTCACTCACGGCTGCCCGTCCTTGTATTCCAGTGCCCCCGAGGTTTGTGTACCAGGTCCGCAACGCCCTGCTGGTGGAGGGGGAGGACGCGCAGTTCACCTGTACCATCGAGGGAGCCCCCGTCCCCCAGATCCGGTCAGTGAAGGGGACCCCCCCGAGCCGAAGCCGAGAGCACACCTATCCAACGCCCTCTCATAGCCCACCAGCTCCTCGAGGGCCATGACCACGGGTCCTGTTCATTCATTCATTCTTTCGATCGTATTTATTGAGTGCTTACTATGTGCAGAGCACTGTACTAAGCGCATGGGAAGTACAAGTCGGCAACATATACAGACGCTCCCTACCCAACAACGGGCTCGCGGTCTAGAAGGGGGAGACAGACAACAATTTCGTAAAGCACCCACCTCCAGCCCCCAGCGCCTGCTAGGCTAGACTGTCGGCTCGTTATGGACAGGGATCGTGTCTACCAACTTTGTTAAGCTGTTCTCTTCTTAGAGTTTAGTACAGGGCTCTCTGCATACAGTAAGCGCTCAGTAAATAGCACTGATGGATCGATTGCTCGGTGAGCCCTGTGCCGGCGGAGCCTAGAAATCCAAAAGGCCCTTTTTGTTTTATTTTATTTCTAACGGTATTTGTCAAGTGCTTCCTATGCGCCAGGTCCTGTTCTAAATGCTGGGGTAGATACAAAGTAATCAGGTTGAACCCGGTCCACGTCCCACATGGGGCTCAAAGTCTTAAACCCCATTTTACAGATGAGGTACATGAGACCCAGAGGAGTGAAGTGACTTGCCCAAGGTCACACAGCAGACAAACGGTGGAGGCGAGATTAGAACTCAGGTCCTTTTGACCCCTAGGCCCGGGCTGTATCCATTGGGCCACACTGCTTCTCAGTTGGCGTCCCTGACAGATTGGCGCCTGATCCCCACCAGTCAGAGGGCGAGGAGCCCAGCTGGCAACGGATGGTCCGCCAATCAGCCATCCCCGGATGAAGCAGGGATGGTGATCCCGTGCTCCCACCTGCCAATCAGTAGAGGGTGTGCTGAGTGCCTAACGTGACCCCAGCACTGTACTGAGGACCGGAAGGGCAACCGTAGAGTTAACGGACACGGCCCCTGCCCTTACTAGGCTGACAGCTTTCGGTTTCAGAGCACCGGACTGAGTGCCGGGGGGAGAACAGTACAGTTAGTAGACACCGCTCCTGCCCTCGTGGAGCTGACAGTCTAGCTGGGAGAATCAGGCCCCAGAGCCTGAGGCAGGTGCTCCCCGGGGCGGGGGCAACCAGGGGGCGGTGGCGGAGGAGGGCCGAAGAGGCAGTGGGTTGGGAGGCTAGGTTGGGCACCCGGTCTCACAGGCCTCCCCACAGGTGGTACAAGGACGGGGACTTACTGACCGAGAGCCCCAAGTACCAGGCGTTCAGTGAACCGCGGAGCGGCGTGGCAGTGCTGGTGGTCACCAAGGCGGCCGAGGCCGACCTGGGACGCTACGAGTGCGAGGTGAGCGGCCCGGGCCTCCCCTGCTCCGAGGGGGTCCACGCTTCCCCCGGGTAGACTCGCCGACTGCCACGGCCACCCCGGGAATTTCCAATGCCAACGCCCCGACTCCTACTCTGCGGGGGGGAGAAGGGCTCCTGGGGGCAGTAGGCCAGTCAGGGCAGCTGTCCCTGGGCCTCCCCTCCTCCCTCTTTCTCTGCCCCCTGTCCCACGGGGACAACCCGCACCTCCTAATTAGTGTTAGTAGCAGCTGGGTGTACTGAGCACCCATTTGGGGCTGAGCGCTCTACCAGACCTCGGGTAAGTAAAGAGTGATGGGGGGAGACAGATGCAGGCTGGGGCTCAGAACCCGACCAGGAGGTTGGAAGGGATGGCCGGGCCCCGCCTCCTCAAGCTCTCCGGCTTGTTCGACTTCCACCAGCACCAGGGCCAGAGGAGGGGCAAGGAAGGGTCCACGAGGCAGGGTGGCCGCTTGGGGGACGCCCCCCGGGACAGTGTGGATTTCAGCCAGCCGGCCCCATCTCGAATCAAACCCCAAGGGCACTCACAGGCACTCGGGAGGGGGTCAGAGGGCCGGGTCAGGGCTGGAGAAGCAACGTGGCTCAGTGGAAAGAGCCCAGAGTCAGAGTCAGAAGTCATGGGTTCAAATCCCGGCTCTGCCAATTGTCAGCTGTGTGACTTTGGGCAAGTCACTTCACTTCTCTGGGCCTCAGTTCCCTCATCTGTAAAAAGGGGGATTAAGACTGTGAGCCCCCGGTGAGACAACTTGATCACCTTGTAAACCCCCCCCCAGCGCTTAGAACAGTGCTTTGCACATAGCAAGCGCTTAATAAATGTCATTATTATTATTATTATTATTATTATTATTATTATTATTATTACTATTATTCCCTTGAACTCCGGCCTCAGTTCTGGGCAGGACATCTTCTGATGTCCTTATGAAGCCATCGTGTTACCTGTGGTACGCATGGGTAACGCGTATGTCTGGTGCCGCTGGGTGGGACAGGAGATGTGTGGCGTTCTCGACCGGGGTCTGGGGGCCGGGGGCCGGGGGCCGGAGGCTGACCGCCCCGGCACCGTTCCCCGCAGCTGGTGAACAGGCTCGGATCAGCCCGGAGCGGAGCGGAGCTGTGCAGGCAGAGCGCGGTGCTGCCGGCCCAGGAGAGGAAAGGAGACCGACGGGCCATCACCGTAGAAGGTAGGAGTCCCCCCGGCTCCCTGCCCCTGAGGTCCGTGGCTGCTGGGTCTGCCTGACCTGTGCCGGCGGCCCACCCAGGTTGGACGCCCGTTGGGTTAGCATCGTGCGGCTTGGGGCAGCCGAGGGACTGGACATCCCCACATGGGGCTCAGAGACTTGGGGCCACACTGCTCCATGGACACCTAGAACCCGACTAAGGGGGATTCTGGGAGGAGGTGGCATCAAGGGAGACTGCTGGGCTCTAAACTCCACCCTTCCCCACCAGGGCGAGGGCCCCCCGGAGCTGGAGGGCAATGGGTTCAGAAACCACAGCAGGAAAGATCTCTTCCCCTGCCACGGGGGGAGGGTGAACGGGGAGTTGGGCAGGCTCGGATTGCTTCGGGGAGATCCATGGAGGGCCAAGGGAGGGGGATGGTCCACGCCGGGTCGCTGAAGGAGAGTCAGGGGTGTTGGACCATCTGTACTGGGTCCCGAGGGGAGAGTCGGGGTGTCGGACGGTCCGTGCTGGGTCCTTGGGGGTAGTCAGGGGTGTCGGATCGTCTGCCCTGGGTCACCGGAGAAGAGTCGTGGGTGTCGGACGGGCCGTTGGAGCCAGAAATCTAGGCTGGTTGGACGGCATGTCTGACCTGGAAATGGTAGTGTCGATGGTCTGATTATCTTCAGTTCTTTCTACCACACTCTGCCCCCAGTGTGTCCACTGGGATGGCTTCCTCCTTGCCCTTCTACCCTGCCCTGCTATCACGACAGATGGGCAGGACGGGTCGGGGGTTCCTGCAAACGCGGAAGGGGCAGGCGGCCCCCACTCTAGCAGGGGGCGGGGTCACGGCTGTAACCCGGGTAGGGAACACAGAGAACACGGCCACGGAATGGGGTCAGAGAAGTCGGGAAGGGAGCAATGAGCATGTAGTTGTCAAGAGATTCGGTCGAATTGATCGGTGGATCTGCCTGGGGTCAGTCGGAGGGGTGTATGGTGAAGGATTCTGGGCCAGGGAGAACAGCCTGTGCCAGTTGGGCCAAAGCTCCTGAATGGGTACCGAGGGCCACCCGGAGCGTCCACCCTATAGCATACGTTGGGCCGCCTCTTGTCAATAAGTTCCTCTCCTGCCGGCAGAACTGTTTCACGAATGGTCCTCTGAGACGTAACCTGGGGGCCTCTGTCCCGGGACCGGTTCCCCAGTGCCCAGAGTGGTGAGCGGTGACGGTCCGGGGCCGCTTTGGAGCCCGAGACCATGGGGTGTTTCACCCCGACCCTGGCACCGCCCCCCCTCCCTGGGGGCCCAGGGGGATCCGAGCGGCCTGGGCAGTCCTGGCCGGCCACCGGTGGGTGGAATGGTGGGCTGCTCAGGGGGAGGGCCTATGAAGCCGGGGGCTGAGAACGGTTTCACCTGTGTTGGGGTGGGGAGGAGCCTGCGCCGTCCATCTCGGGGGTTCCCACCAATGTCACGCGCCGCCCCAGCCACCCTCTGGCTGTCATCATGAGTCGCTGATGTGGCCGGCATGCGAGGCCGGAAGGAGCCCCCCACCGCCGCCGCCGCCACCACTGCCCCGGGCCGGGTGACCTGCCTCTGAACGCTCACTGGGCCTTCCTCTCCTGAGCTCCGATGGAGCTGTGGGGGGCACCGGGTGTGTGGGGGGGCGGGGTCCCGGGGAGACTCACTCTGTCACGGCGGACCCAGAGATCCCCAGTCCCTCAAGGTGGGCACCGGCCATCCTTGGGCCTTAGGACTCCCTAGGCTGGGTCCAGTTCGGAGAGGGCCGGGATCAGAGGCGTGGACCTAACATAGGGCATGTGCTCGGAGTCCCTGGTGCCTATGCCCAAGCCGGGGCGTTATACCAGCCTGTCCTTAAGGGCCTGACGGTTTTTCTAGACCTCTCCAGTCAGGCGAGTGGGTCCAGGACTTGGAGGCGATGGGTTGTGGGGGTGTTTTGTGTGTGTGTGTTGGGGGGGGGGGTGTCACTGTTGCTTTGGGAGCTCCGCCAGCTGTGCGTGAGGCCCGTGCCAGCCTAAAGCTTCCTGCCACTCCTCCAGCGACAGCTGAGGGTGTGACAGTGGGGGTGCCCCGGGCCTGGCCCCGTCCCGTTCCTCCCAGCCTGGCCCCAGGGCAGGTGGGCCCAGTGGCAGCCCTCAGATGCTGTCAAGACCGCATAACCAGCCAAGAGCCCCCAGGCTTGCAGTGGGCCCTTTCCCATTTCTGCACCATTGCTGACATTCATTTCATTCATTCAATCGTATTAATTGAGCACTTACTGTGTGCAGAGCACTGTACTAAGCGCTTGGGAAGTACAAGTTGGCAACATATATAGACGGTCTCTACCCAACAACGGGCTCACAGTCTAGAAGGGGGAGACAGACAACAAAACAAAACATGTGGACAAGTGTCACGTCATCAGAATAAATAGAAGTAAAGCAAGATGCACATCATTAACAAAATAATGACCCCAGGGGCAGCGTGGGGCTGGACTGGAGCTGTCCGGCCTGGGCTGGATTGTCCTCTTCTGCCCTCCGTGGGCTCTGGTCCACTGCACCCAACCCAGCACCAGGCTGCCCCAAGAACGCGAAAATGCAATTTCAAATTGGGCGGAGGTGGGGGAGCACCAGTCATGGGTCTCGGAGAGCATGAACGGTGCTACCGGCCCGGGGTCGATCCCAGCTCAGCTTGCCCGCTTTGGACGCCCACCACAGAGCCCAGCTTAGCACATCCGCCCTCACCGCTTCATATGCTAGGACCCACCGAACGGGTGGCCCGCCTATATTTCCCTGTGCGCATACGCTTGCTTACATCTGTGTATATAGGCAAAATGCACTTACGCTCTGCCCGCTTCTCCCAGCTCCTCCTCTGATGATGATGATGGTGGCGGCGGTGGTGATCTTCCTCGTTCCCCTCTGGGCCCCAGCCCCTCCCTCTCAGAGATCCCGATACGGCTGTCCGCTCCCTGGGACAAGGGCGGACCCCCACCCACTCCCCGAGGGCGGAGGGAGAACCTGCAGGCCAGGCCGTGAGCTCGGGGGAAGCGGCGTCGACGAAAGCCCCTCCTTCCCGCCCCGTGGGCTCCCCCTCCAAGGTCCCTGGGCCGAGCCCAGCCCGTCCCCAGCGTGGCCATAACCCCCGCTGTTCCTACTGTTTCCTTTGTAGTCACCGAGCAAGACACTAAGGTGCCCAAGAAAACCATCATCATGTAAGTGCTGGCCCGGCCCCCGCTAAACCCGTGTGCTGTGCCCCGCTGCTCCTGCATGGCCGGTAACCAGTCAGCCTTGTGCTTTGCTCGCTTGCCTGCTCTGCTCGTGCCCGCGCTCCCCGGAGTCTCCCTTGACTTCGGTCTGCCCTCTGCCCTCCACCGCCATCTGTCTCCTTGTCAACCTGGGAGGTCTCTGGCAGCCCTCTGACCTTGTACCTGAGGGTAGTGGCTAACTCGGGTCACCCCCAAGGACTGAGGCCCAGCCGGCGTCCATCGGTGCGGGTCCTGGCCGGCCAAGTGACACGGTTCTCCCAGGGGGCCCACTGGGGGTCGTGGGGGGCCACGCGGGCACGGGTCAAGTGCCTCGATGCTGATCGGCCGAGCGAGGCCCTGCCCGGCCCTCGGTGGGAGCCGCGGCTGGGGGCCTGATCTTATGCTCTCGTTGGCGAGTGGGACTTCCCTTTCCCTGGCCCCATCTTGTGGGGCTGGTCTGGGAAATGGGGATTCCAGGACAAGAGTGGAATTCACAGATTCCCAGTCAGGGTGGCAAGGGGGCACGAGGGTCAAAGCCACTGGGAACTCGGTGTTTCCTGGCCTGGACAGTCCCGGCCAGCGGGGAGACCTGGAGGGCCCACAGATGGGCGACATCCAGCCAGGCTGCCCGAGAAACCGCGCGGCCCCCGAGGGGGTCATGAGGCCCAGGTGAGCTTGGGTCAGTCACTTTTTCATTCAATCAATCAATCAATCGTATTTATTGAGCCCTTACTGTGTGCAGAGCACTGTACTCATTCATTCAATCGTATTTACTGAGCGCTTACTGTGCGCAGAGCACGGTACTAAGTGCTTGGGAAGTACAAGTTGGCAACATACTACCACCGCTCTATCCCTTGGTTTCCCCTTGAGAGGCAGGGCCCAGGTCCGACCCGATGGCCTTGCATCTACCCAGGCACTTATCACAATATTTAGCACATAGTGAGCGCTGAACAGAGCCCACAGTTTTAATTCTGGTGTCTGCTGTCAACCGCTGGATGGGCTCAGGCACAGCCCGTGGTGGCCCCGGACTTGGCACGGAAAGGTCATCAGCTGACCGGAGCTTGACCTAATCCACAGGGGCCTCTGAGGGCAGGCTATAAGGCTTCCAGGCTGGGCCACTGGACCGCCCGGGCAGCTCGCCAGGCACAGTGACTCACCCTTATCCTTGCAGCCGCCCAGAGTGGAGCCAACTTTAGAAAACTCACGGCCTGTGGCTCTGCGGAATGTGCCACCCTCCCAATCCACCCCTGCCACTGCACAGGGTTCCAGGGAGTTCCCCGGGCCGGCCCCATTCCCCTCGCCCCCGGGCCACACTGGGTACACAGTGCGGACCCAGGCTGCAGGAAGCACTGAGACTGG
The DNA here is from genome assembly GCF_015852505.1 of Tachyglossus aculeatus. Classification (NCBI taxonomy): domain Eukaryota; kingdom Metazoa; phylum Chordata; class Mammalia; order Monotremata; family Tachyglossidae; genus Tachyglossus; species Tachyglossus aculeatus. The sequence continues at coordinate 1,296,742 of NC_052078.1, read as the reverse complement.
GCCCAGATGCACCCCAATCAATCAATCAATCAATCGCATTTATTGAGCGCTTACTGTGTGCAGAGCACTGTACTAAGCGCTTGGGAAGTACAAGTTGGCAACACATAGAGACAGTTCCCTACCCAACAGTGGGCTCACAGTCGGGGGGCGGGGAGCAGGGGGGTGGGGGAGGTCCCTGCTCGGGAGCACTGGGGATCAAGTGGAGCTGAACTCATCAGGGCTGTGGTGCTGCTGCCACCTTCGTCGGGGTCTTAACCGTCTAATTCGGGCATGTGTGGGTATGCGTGTGCCCACGTGCGGGCTTGTGTATGCGCGCCGGAGGCTGATGCTCACCTTACTAACCCCGTACCGACGGGCATGGGGCCGGGAGGCGTTGGGCCGGGGGAAGGGCCCCACCTCCGGCCCCACCCCAAGACGCACCCCCTCCTGCCCCCCCCCCCACGTTCTCACCGCCAGAGAGGAGACCGTCACCACGGTGGTGAAGAGCCAGAGGGGAAGGCGGCGACCCTCGCCGGGCAAGTCTCCCTCCCGCTCCCCCAGGCCCGGCCCGGGCCCGCCGGCCCCCCACTGCCCACCCGGGGCTCGGCAGCCGAGCCCCAGACCCGAGCCCACGAGGGAGGCCGTGGTCCCCACGCTGCTAGTCACGCCAGTCGGGGAGCCCCAGGGCGTGGCGCCCGGGGCCCAGCAGACGCCCCGGTGGGTGGAAGTTGAGGAGATCATCGAGTTTCGAGTGAGCAAGTCCCCGGCCGGGTCCCGGAGCACCTCGCCATCCCGGCCGGAGAGGGATGGCCTGGGCTCGGGCGTGGTCACGCCCACCGGGGCCCGGCGGCCAGCCGAGGGAGACCCCAACACCAACAATTCCAACAACAAGCTGCTGGGCCGCATCGCGTGGCCCCCGGCCCCCGAGGGCTTCACCGGCCTGGACGGGAAGCAGGGAGAAGCCCCAGGGGACGAATGTGAGCCAGGGTGCCCGGCCACTGGCCTGGGCGTGCCCCTGGTCTTCCAGTTCGAGGTGGGCAGCGTCTGCCCAACCCCGGTGGACCCTGAGACGGGTCCCGAGCCAGGAGAGGAGGAAGGTGCCGCCAGGGAGTCTTGTGGTCCGGTATGGGCAGAAGTGGAGCGGGAAGACAGCCCAGTGGTGGAAGAGGGCAGCGAGAGTGAGGCGGCTGAGCCCCCGGGTCATCGTGACCCCAAGATCCTGACGTACGGCGACGGCCAGGCGCTCACATTGGCCGACCTCGAAGATTATGTCCCCGGCGAGGGGGAGACCTTCGGTCGCAGAGACAGGGCGGGCTCCGACGCCGTTCCTGAGGACCGGCCCTGCGAGATCTCCGTGCTGCAGACCGAGGTGAACGAGGCTGCCGTCGGACGGCCCGTCCTGCTCAACGTGGGGCGGCCGAGGCCCCAGCCGGCCTCGTCGGGCCGCGTCGGCCAGCCCCTCACCAGAGCCGCGTTCCCGGCGGAGGCCGGGGGCCCGGGCCACGTCTCCATCCGTGTGAGCGGCTCCGGCCCCGGGGCGGGCCCGGCGGGCCAGACCCAGCTGTCCTTCCGTACCGGGGTCCGGCGCCCGGCGGCCAGCGGCCGAGCCAGCTTCAAGACGGAACTCTCCACCCAGACGGTCGGCTACGGGACGGTCGGCGAGACGGTCACCGTGCAGCTCGACCCTGACCAGAGAGGCCCCGCCCAAAACTGAGGGCCTCAAGGGGCCGCGGACGGACCAGGCGGGACGAAACAGGGCAGCGGAGACGGGGATGGCACGCGTCATTCCGGGCCCGGGCCAGGCCGGGGAGAAGAGCTCCCGGGCCCAGGGGAGCCGAGGGGACAGCGGCCAACGGAAGGCCTCGGTCTGACCCCTTGGGACCTCAGCGTCTCTCTTGTCCCTTGAGGACCAGCTTACCCATCTCCCCCTCACACGCCCCACAGACCTTCTTCCCCGAGACACCCCGGAGCCAGCCAGATGCTTGCCCAGCCCCCACAGCAGACCGATCCCCGTTCCGGGACAGTGTTCCCAGCTGGCCATCGAACCATCGGGGATTAAGCACTGCAAACAAACTGAATTCTCTCTTCTATGGCCACCGGCCGGGTCATCCTATGACAAGATGACCGCTTCCGCCTACGGGCTGTGTGTGTATGTGTGCGCGTGTGTGTGCATGTGAGTGTGTGTGTGTGTGTGTGTATGTGGATCTCCCTACAAGGGTGTACATGCATCCGACCCAGCTGGACACCATCCAGCCTACCTTGGTCAGAGTCGGGCTACAGTAGCTGTGTTGAGCTTAGTTCTGGTGGCCTGCCCTGCAGATGGGCCCCCAGACCCCCTTCCCCACCGGTGTTGGGACGGATGAGCCCAGGTGGGATGCGGGGTCCGGGCCCACCTGTCTGGCACGTGGGGGTGTCTGGGGGCACCGGCACAGCGGGTCCACAGCCAGTGGGGGTCAGGGGCAGCGGCGATTCCTGACAGCAGGGAGGCGGGTGGGGGTGATGATGGGGAGGTGGGAGATGCGCTGTGCAGACCTGCTGCCAGAGCCACCCGGCGGAGCGGGAGGTCCCAGCCCCCCCGATTCCCCTGTTTCCCAATGGGCCGGATGCTTCTAGGCGACGACTAGGGAACGGCTTCGGTGTAAGCGATGGCGGGGAGGGCCGGGCGAGAGAGACAGACAGAGACGCCGTAGGGAGGACGTGCGCCGACATGTTGGTCCTCGTTCCAATAAACGCCTTGGTCCGTGGTCTCCGGCCTGCGCCTGCTCCTTCCCGTGCTCCCTCCCCAGCAGACCAGCCAGCCTCGGGGACGGGGGTCTGAGAGGCCGTGCAGTCCCCCGTGGTCTTCCCCAAACCAAAAACCCCTCTGGCTGGGGCGAGGGCTTGCCCGGTGACGGGCCTGAACTTCAGCGAGAAGGATGTAAAGCTATTTCCTGGAGTGTCCCATCCCTGCTGCGGGCGGGGTGCTGAGTGCCAAGCGCCCACCATCCTGGCCTTGGCCCCTCCTGGTGCCCGATGCTCTGAAGGGCTTTTGTCCATCCTATCCCCCTCACCCTTGTCTGCCCCTGCCCAGATGTCCCGTTCCAACCTTCTGTCAATCCGTCAGCGGCCCGTCCAGACTGCACACTGTGGGCAGTGCTCTGGCCTGGGCACTTGGGAGACGCCAGTGGATTTAGTAGAAGAGCTTCCGCGGTCTCAAACCCCTTACAGTTCTGAGGGGGGCAGGAGGGGGGCTAGGGGTTGGGGGCGGGGGGGCTGGACGCTGTCCCTGAAAAGCCTGGACCGGCTCCGCTCTGGCTCAGAGGAGCCACCCAGACACCCACGTTTCATTCAGGTCTGTGTCATCTGACACTGCTTCTGGACTGCGATCCCATCCCCTTCTTCCGCGCTCCCCAAAACACGGGCGGTCCCAGCGGGCCTCGGTTACGGTCCCCAGGGTCACCACAGCTACCCGAGGGGCTGGGAACGGATCGGTCAAGAGGGGCCGGAGGGCGGTGGTGGCGGTTGGGGGCTGAGAGCGGGCTCCGCGTCTTGTTACAAAGAGACCACGGGGATGGGGTGGGGGCTGGGCCTTGGGGGAAGGCGGGGGGAGTGGAGCAAAGAGGCAGTGGGAGGAAGTGGGGTGGAGGGAGAAGAGGAGGAACGGGGAGCGGGAGGTTGGTGACACCTCCCCAACCCCTGCCGGTACCAGCCTCGCGGCCCTGGTCCAAGTTGGGCCGGCCAGGCTGGAGCACCCATGGCTTAGAGGGGCTTTGGGGACCCTGGCCTCCCTCGAGGTGGGGGTGGCGCTAAGATTGGAGAGGTGGTCTCCGCAGGGGTGGGTGGAGGGCCTGCTTGAGCGTCCCACTGGCCATCCCCTCCTCACCCGGTGGCCACCGGCCAGACGGCCATTGCCCTGACCCGATGTATAGAGGTGTGCATGCACTTATCCTGCTGTGGGGAGGATCTACACGATGCCATCCCCACTCCCTGAACTGCACCGCGTGCAATCGGGGGCGGGGGTCTGCCCGAGGTCATAGAACAGAGCCACGGCAGACACCCCGTGGGCCCCATTTTGCCAGCCCGTGCTGAATCGTGAGCTCTGATCACGCCAAACGTCCCAACAATTAAAACGAGGCTGCGGCGGCAGAAGGGCCAAAGGGCATCACATCCCTTCTCTTCCCCCCTCCCCGTCACAAGGACCTGGCTGCCACCGCCGCCTCGGGGTGCTGACGCATTCAGGGAGGCTGAATCGTGACCGTGAAGGTCAAGGGGTCAAGGCAGGCCAAAGCACGGGTGAGGCCACATGGGTCAAGGTGGGATCTGAGGTCTGGGATTCAGCGTTCTCAGCTGTTTCCTGGCATGCATCTTCACTCACAAACATGCCTCAATTTCACCACCCTGATGCTCTGTCAAGTTCTCTGAGGGGTCCTGGGCTTTTCTGCCCTGACGGGTCCCCTCCCACTGGCCTCCCTTCTCAGAAAACAGCCTCAACTTTCAGCTCTCCTCTTCTCCCAGCCCTGGCTCGCCTAGCCTTCCCGCCTGCTCTGACCTGAAACAGCCCTTAATAATAATAATAATGAGTATGGTACTTGTTAAGTTCTTACTATTCACCAGGCACTGTTCTAAGCTCTAGGGTAGATACAAGGCAGATACCAAATCGGGCTGGACATAGTCCCTGTCCCACATGGGGCTCAAACTCTTAATCCCCATTTTACAGATGAGGTAACTGAAGCCCAGAGAAGTTAAGTGACTTGGCCAAGGTCATACAAAAGACAAGTGCCCGCTATTGGGTAGGGACCATCTCCATACGTTACCAACTTGTACTTCTCAAGCGCTTAGTACAGTGCTCTGCTCACAGTAAGCACTCAATAAATACGATTGAATGAATGAATGAGTGAATGAAAGTGGAGGAGCCAGGATTAGAACCCAGGTCCTTCTGACTCCTAGGCCTGTGCTCTAGCCACTAAGCAACGCTGCTTTGGACAGGAAGAATCGCAGGACCCAAAGCCCAGGCTGGGGTTTGGGGTGCGGGGGGAGAGACAACTTCACACTTCACTTGCTGGAGGGCCGTGACTGTCCGGTCTCCAGACTGTTTCCCGCGTGGAGGCAGGGGAACGGCCTGAGTGGCCCCACCCCACCCCACCCCAATGAGCCTTTGGCCCCTTAGACCTTCTGGATCCCTTTGGCAGGGGCGGCTTCGGCTCGGGCAGGGCTGGGTGGGCGCCGAGGGGTGTCCGTGGAGTATTCCCCCCGGCCCTCCCGGCACAACCCCTGACAAGATCCCATCTGTGTTCTCCACCAGGAGAGGCGCCGCCTGGCTTGGGGAAGGGCCCGGGCGAGGACAGGACCACCGGGACGCAGCAGGAGGCCACCGTGGCGACAGCGGACACCAAGACCCAGGAGCGCATCATCCCCATCCAGTAAGAACTGGTGGTGACGGGGCGGGAGAGGACTTCGGAGAACCAGGGTCCAGGCCTGGGGGGACCGGGGTGCCTGTGGGGGCCCCTGCCACCCACTCCAAGTTCCTCCCCCCTGGCGACACTTTGTGAAAAATCTCCCGGGTTAGGAGGCCTAGACCTCGACCTCCCTTTGGGCCCACTGCCAACAGCACCGGTACCACCGCCACCATACCATTCATTCATTCATTCATTCATATTTATCGAGTGCTTGCTGTGTGCAGAGCACTGTCCTAAGCGCTTGGGAAGTACAAGTTGGCAACAATACTACTGCCACCACTCCTGTCACCGCTGTTTGGCTTTCCCCACCCATCCTCAGACGATGGCAGCCTTCGCAGCTTGCCGGGGGAGGCAGGACAGGGCCGGCGTGGAGAGGGGGGAGGCACCAGACGGTTGAGGTGAGGCCCGAAGGGACCCCCCCCACAGGCTGCTGATCAGGGTGGGATGGAGGTGGTCCGGTCTGTCCTACAGCCTAAGAGGGCTCACCCCCAAGGCAGGCAGCCCACCTCAGTTTCTCCTCATTTCCACCCTGCACAGTTGGGATGACCACACTACGCGTCTCCTTGTACAGGGTGCAAGAGGTCGCTCAGGCCTCTCAGAACGAGGCCAAGGTGATCTGGGATATCCAGAGCCAAGTGTACGTGGAGACGGTGCAGAGGACCTGCCTGTTTCCAGCGTCTGGAGGACCCAGCCTGGGCGAGGCCGGAGACTCCCGCCCCATGCCGCCCACCTGGTTGGACCCTGAGAGAGGGGGTGAGGGAGGATCATCTGGCACCTCCTCAGCCTCCCTTGGCCCAGCTCCCTGGAACCACCGCCTCTCACCTCTTACAGGTCAGCTTGGGGTCCAGGCTGAGCTTCGCCCCTAGGGGAGTGGCCTACAGCCTGGCATAGAGCTTGGGTCTGAGGCAGGATACCCATGCAAAGTCCCACTCAGCCCCGATGGGCACGCCATCCCCCGACCAGCTCGGTCCTGAGGCGGCTCCCAACCACCATCAATCAATCAATCAAGCAATCGTATTTACTGAGCGCTTACTATGTGCACAGCACTGTACTAAGTGCTTGGGAAGTACAAGTTGGCAACATCTAGAGACGGTCCCTACCCAACAGTGGGCTCACAGTCTAGAAGGGGGAGACAGAGAACAAAACAAAACATATTAACAAAATAAAATAAATAGAATAGATATGTACAAGTAAAATAAATAGAGTAATAAATACGTACAAACATATATACAGGTGCTGTGGGGAAGGGAAGGAGGTAAGGCAGGGGGGATGGAGGGGGTGGGGGGGAGAGGAAGGAGGGGGCTCAGTTTGGGAAGGCCTCCTGGAGGAAGTGAGCTATCAGTAGGGCCTTGAAGGGAGGAAGAGAGCTAGCTTGGCGGATGTGGGGAGGGAGGGCATTCCAGGCCAGTGGGATGATGCACCCCTCTACCCTACCACCCCCAACCCCCGGCTCTGTGGCTCTTGGAAAACACAAGGAGGGGCCCCCTGGCACTCCCCGAGGCGAGTAACCCCGAACACTCACACAGCGTGGGGTGGAAGCGGTCAGTGCCACAAGGCAGTCCTGGCCCTAGGTGCCCCAGGTCAGGCCGACTTTCCCGACGCTAGCCATGACGTGCTTAGTGAGACTCTGTTCCAGCATAGCCTGGCATAGGGCCTGCTGTGTTAACCTGTCCCCTCTCTCCCCGGCCAGGCCCTCCCTGCGTGCAGGTGACCATCGAGGACCTGAGGGTCCGCGCCGGAGAGCCGGCCCAGTTCCGGACGGTCATCGAGGGGCACCCCGAGCCGACGGTGGCCTGGTTCAAGGTACGGGCAGCAGCAGCCGCCCAGGAGAGTCCTCTCCCAAGGCAGCGGGCCAGAGGATGGACTCCAGGAGGCTCCAAACCCTATGCAGCTCTGGCCCGGGGGCTCCCATCTGGCCCCAGCCCCAGGCCTGTCTCCTCTCTTCCCAAACCGGAGGCTCCTGGAGGGTGCCGCTGGGGTCCCACGGTGATACGTGAGAGTCCTCTGTCAGCAGCCGGCCACCGTGGGGGGAGGTCCAGGCCAGAGAGGTGGAGCGGCTCACCTACGATCACACAGCCCGGAGAGTAGACCGGTCCCCGGCCCCGAGCCTCCCACCACACCGGCTTTGGGCGTTTGGAGAAGTCCCCGGCACGGCTGGCCCCGAGTTCGGGTCCCAGGGCTAAAATAACCCAGAAGTCAGGAGCCCTGCGCCTGCTACATGACCTTGGACAAGTCCCACTTCCTACTCAGGGCTTCACTTCCTCTTCTGAACGATGAGGAGCAGAGCCCCGTTCTCCCTCTCTCCCGACTAGCGCTGTTTCTGAAAGCGCGTTTTCTGTCACCTCCCGTCTGCTTCAGGACAACGATCTGCTGGCGGACAGTGCCAGGGCACGCCAGGGGAAGGAGGGCCCCGTCTACACTCTCACCCTGAGCAATGTCACCCCGCAAGACAGCGGCATCTACACCTGCCTGGCCAGAAACTCGGGAGGCGAGGTGGCCTGCAAAGCGGAACTGCTGGTCCATGGGGGTGAGCGGACGGCTGGGCCCCCACCCTGCCTCTTCTAGACCAGAGGGACATCCCCCATTTTGCTCCAAGGCCTCGCCTCTACGGGCCTCAGGGCCAGCACAGCAGGCACTCGGTCCTCCCCGATAGGCCACAGAGAAAGATTACCCCGTCCGGCCCTTCCCAGTGGGGTGTGTGCCAGCCCAAGCCTGTCACCCCGCGGGGGCATCAGGTGGGAGCCAACGCCAGGAGTACCAAGCCTTGGGCAAGGCTCCCTGAGCAGTCGGGGGCTAGATTTCTGTAGTTAATAATAATAATAATAACGTTGGAATTTATTAAGCGCTTACTATGTGCCAACCACTGTTCTAAGCGCTGGGGTAGATACAAGGTAATCAGGTTGTCCCATGGGGGGCTCACAGTCTTCATCCCCATTTTACAGATGAGGGAACTGAGGCCCAGAGAAGTGAAGTGACTTACCCAAAGGCACACAGCTGACAAGTGGCAGAGGCGGGATTTGAACCCATGACCTCTGACTCCAAAGCCCGTGCTCTTTCCACTGAGCCACGCTGCTTCTGTAGTTGGGGGGGGGGGCTCTCTCTGAGTCCAGCACCCCCTTCCACCTCGTTTGCTCCAGGAGAGCCCAGCCCGGGGGCCGGGCAGCAGAGTTCCCGGAGGAAGCTCCATTCCTTTTACGAAGTCCAGGAGGAGATCGGCAGGTGAGGGGGCTCGGGGAGGCCGGGCGGGGGAAGGGGACCCACGGTGGCGAGCACGGGTCCTCTGGGCCCATGGACGGGCCGGACTGACGGCGATGGGTCCGCGGGCCAGGGGCGCGTTCGGCTTCGTGAGGCGAGTGACGCACAAGGGGAACGGGGTGGCCTGCGCGGCCAAGTTCCTCCCCCTGCGGAGCCGGACGCGGGAGCAGGCCCACGGCGAGAGGGCCGTCCTCGCCCCCCTGGACCACCCGCTCATCACCCGGTTGCTGGACGACTTTGAGACCAAGAAGACCCTGGTTCTGATCCTGGAGCTGTATCCTGCCCTCCTGCCTTCCCTTCCACCTTCCTCCCGGCCCCGAACCCTGAGGCCGGTGGAGGTGCCAGTCGGGTCTCCGGGCCGCTTTTCGAAGCGCTTATTACAGTGCTCTGCGCTTCGCAAAATGCTTTCCCTGGCGGACGGCAGTGGGGAGGGTAGACTGAGTCTGGGCGGGCGCTGCCGGTGGGCCGGTCCAACCCTGGCTTGCCTCTCCTTGACCCCGTGGCGGCTGCTGCGGTGAGGAGCTGCTGGACCGTTTGTTCCAGAAGAACGTGGTGACGGAAGCCGAGGTGAGTGACTCGTCCTCGCTCCGGAGACGGAGCGTGGGGCTCTGGTCCTCTGGGGGACGGCGAGGCAGTGGCCCCAATCCCTCACCCACCCTGCCCGGACCACTGTCTCCTCCCCTGCACGGAGGGATGAGATGGCCCCACCCCATCCTCGCGCTTCCTTCCAGGTGAAAGTGTACATCAAGCAGATCTTGGAGGGGCTCAGGTACCTGCACGCCAATGCCGTCCTCCACCTAGACATCAAGGTACATCCCCAGAGCCCAGGCCCCGGGAGCCAAGCGGGGGGCGGGGGGTTGCTCAGGTGGTGGGAGGGGTCCCGAGCGCTCGGGAACGGGGTCTGGGTTCCCGAGGCCTGCCGGGCGCGGGCACGGAGGCTACTAATCCACCCCTTCGGTGCCCGCTCCCATCCGGCCAGCCTCCGAACATCCTCATGGTGCACCCCGGCCGCGAGGACCTCAAGATCTGCGACTTCGGCTTGGCCCAGAAGGTCACGGGCCCCGAGCCGCGGTACAGCCAGTTCGGGGCTCCCGACTTCGTCTCCCCGGAGATCGTCGCGCAGAACCCCGTGTCCGCCGCCTCCGACATCTGGTGAAGAGCCATCCGAGGGGCGGACTGAGGGGCGGGGGAGGCGGGAACATTGCCGCCTCACACATCGCATGCCAACGGCCGGGGAAAATGGGAGGAAGGCCTCCCAAGCCGCCATCCTGGCGGCAAAACCTATTTCATACTTAAAACCAATGTAGCGGGACCCCCAAACCTGAGTAGGGTGGAGGTTAAAGTCCGTCTGAGGGAGTCCATGGAGAGCTGCCAGTCTGTTCAAGGCCCTGCTGAGAGCTCACCTCCTCCAGGAGGCCTTCCCAGACTGAGCCCCTTCCTTCCTCTCCCCCTCGTCCCCCTCTCCATCCCCCCATCTTACCTCCTTCCCTTCCCCACAGCACCTGTATATATGTATATATGTTTGTGCACATTTATTACTCTATTTATTTATTTATTTTACTTGCACATATCTATTCTATTTATTTTATTTTGTTAGTATGTTTGGTTTTGTTCTGTCTCCCCCTTTTAGACTGTGAGCCCAATGTTGGGTAGGGACTGTCTCTATATGTTGCCAATTTGTACTTCCCAAGCGCTTAGTACAGTGCTCTACACATAGTAAGCGCTCAGTAAATACGATTGATGATGATGATGATGATGTTAGGGAGACAGGCCACACAGAGAACAACAGATGTATACACACATCCCGTGCTGAGTACCTGGTCGGGGGAGAGGGAGCTGGATGGGACACGGTCCCAATCCCTGCTCCCGAGGGGAGGCCCGTCTGGCGGGGAGCCGGAGCAGCCGCCCATCTCTGAGGAGAGGGGCAGCATCCCGGGACGGTCACGGGCCCAGTCCTTACGGGGCCTGCATCGGGAAACTGGGAGAAGCCTGGGCCCGGCTCATCGTCCAGCCAGCGGACCACAGATGGGCTGCAGACAGGGCTAAAGGCTCTATCCCCTTAGGTTCCCGGAGGGATTGGCGTGGGTGGGCAGCCTGGCGCTGTGAGGGGCGTGTGCTCACTGGCTCTGGTTGTGCTTCCCCCCAGGGCTGTTGGCGCCATCACCTACCTAAGGTAACCAGTCCAGGTTCCCATCCGCTCTCATCCACCACCTCACCGGCCCCGGCCACTGCCCCGCCCACCCCAGTCCTTCCCTTAATGCCCTCTGTGGCCACGGCCGCCCCCGGGAGGGGAGGGGGGGACCCGTGGCCTGCCCCGCCCCTGAATGTAGACGAGCCTGTCTTCTCCCAGAGCGGCGCTTGGACTTCAGAGGCCTCAGTTGGTCCACCTCTGGGGAGGCAAGGACTATTTGGCCCATTTTACAGATGGAGAACCTGAGGCAGCACGGTCTCCTGAAAAGAGTCCGGTCGGGAGTCGGGGTTTTCATCCCGACTCTGCCTGGGCAGGGCAGGGTGGGCTAGGGGCTCTGGAGGCCCCGCGGAAGGGACCACCAATGCCTGGCACCTAAAGAAAAGCAATGAGAGTTGCCCATCCCCAGGGCAGGGAGTGGGGCGCTGCCTCCCCGCTGTTCCCCGGTCCCAGCCTCCCAGTGCCCCCCACCACCCCCGCCTCCCCGCTCTCAGCCCTGGGGCAGCCTGGGGTCAGCAGCTCCTCCCTGTCCTCTGTCCGGGCGGTCCAGCCTGACCTGCACATCGCCGTTTGCTGGGGAGAGTGACCGGGCCACCCTGCTGAACGTGCAGCAGGGGAAGATCTCCTGGACCAGCCCGGATGCCGCTCACCTGAGCCCAGCAGCCAAGGACTTCCTCCGAGGAATCTTCCGCCTGGTGCCCCAGTGAGTGTGCCCGCTGACTACCCCCATATGGGAACTCCCCTCTCCTGCCAGGGAGATTGGGGGTGGGTGGCCAATCCCTGCTTGCTGCCCAAGCCCTCCACCCCCGAACCAGCCCGTGGCTGCCCCTCTGCCCGGCCCCAGTAACCTGGACTGACTCCCCCCACCCCACCAGCGGTGCTGGCATTTCAGCCCCCCAGGCCTCACCCGATCACCTGGTGCGGGGACGATGGGGGTCTCTGGTTTGATTGGCAGGGAGAGGCCTGATGCTGCCCAGTGCATTGACCACCCGTGGTTTGCAGTGAGTCATTCCGCTTGACTTCTCCCCTCATCCCTGCCCAGCACAGGGTGCCATTTGGGGGTTGAGGGGCTGGAGGTGGGTGTTCTCAGAGTGGTTTGGGAGCCCCAGGTGAGGGAACCCAGCAATGAGGCAGCAGGTTTCCTCCTCCCGGGGCGTGGGCTGGGCCGGGGGAGCGGCGGGGGTCCCAGTCTCGCACCGCAGGGTCCGCGGAGGTGGGGTGGGGGAAGCTTCACGGCCGGGATGGGGTTCGGCCCTCCAGGAGAACGTCCCCGCGGAAGAGGCCCACTTCATCAACACCAAGCAGCTCAAGTTCACGGTGGCCCGCAGCCGGTGGCAGGTGAGGGGCCGCCCCTCGTTTCCGGCGGAAGCCCCCTCTCTCCGCTCGGCCGCGTGCCCGGGCCGGGGTTTCACGCACGGTCGCCTTCCTTCCAGCGCTCTCTGATGAGCTACAAGTCCATCCTGGTCATGAGGTCCATCCCCGAGCTCCTGCAGGGAGCCCCCGACAGCCCGTCCCTGGGGGTCTCGCGCCACCTGGTCCGCGAGGACGACTACTCCGCCGGCAGCTCCCCGTCCGACGACGAGCTGGCCGGCTACACCCGGGCCGGGGAGCCGCCCGCCTCGCCGGGGCGGCCCTCGCCCCGCGCCCCCGACGGCGGCCCCCTCCGGGCATCCCCGAGCCTGGCCGAGGAGCGGGCCCCGGCCGCCCGGGAGGGCAGGGCCGACGATGGCGTCGAAGCCGGGGAGCACGTGGGCCCGCGCCCTCTGCCCTCAGGCTGCGTGCCCCGGGGCAGCCTCATCCACAGCACCTTTTCCAGCGAGGAGGGCGAGGGCCCGGCGCGGGATTCGAGGCGGCACCTGGAGCGTGCCCGGCAGAGCCTGCTGCGGGGCTGGTCCTCCCAGGGCACGCTGCGTGGCCTACGGGAGCCTCTCCTTGAGTACCTCCAGATGGAGGGGGACGGCGGGGCACGGGCCGGAGGCCAGGCCAGCAGGCTGACCAAGGCGCCCTCCTTCGAGTCGGCCCTCAGGCTGCCCGGGCCCCCGGCCCTCGGCCCCGGCCGCAGCCGCTCGCTCGATGACCACGAGCCGGGGACGGACGGGAGGCGGGAGGGCGGGTCTCTGGCGGCCAAGCCCCCGCTTCCCGGGGCCTCACCGAGCCGAGAAGCCCGAGGGGACCCCCGCCCTCAGGCAGCCTCAGGGTCGGGCCGGTCGGGCGGCCGTGCCGAGTCCAACCCGTTTCTGTCACCGGGGGAGGGCCCCCGGGAGGGGGCCCGACCCCTATCCCCGACCCCGGTAGCCCCAGAGGGTGGCCATACGGACCGGCCGCATGATGGGTTCCTGCCCGAGTCCCGGGACGGGGGCACCCCCCGGGCGGCCGAGTCGCCGGCCGGCCTGAGTGCGGAACCGTGGCACGAAGAGCGGATGGGCCTGCTCTGGGGCCCTGGCCTCTGTGGGTCTGCCCGGTCGGAGGGGGGACTCTTCATGGCTTCCATCCCGGAGGATTCTGGGGACGAAGACCCCAGCGGCTCAAACCTTCTCCCCAGCCCCACGGGGCAGCAGGAGGAGCGCCCGGAGGGGCCCCGGAAGAGAGCCAACCCGTTCCTGCCCGGTCTTCTGCAGTCCTCCCTGCCCCAGTCTGGCTCGGCCCTCTCGGCCACGCCGACAGAAGACGCGTCCGGCAGCAAGAAGCCACGGCCATCTGTGACCGGCGAGGCGGGGTCCCCCTTCCAGGGAGCCGCCACCCTCTCGGCGTCCCCGGAGTCCAGCTCCGAGCATGGCCACGCCGACAACAGCGCAGAGGCCACGCGGGGCAAGGCAGTGTCCTGGCCCCAGGAGACGGTGGCGGCCTGGACGGACCCGAGGTGGCTACCCGTCCTCCAGCCGGCATGGGGGAGCCGCCGCCCATCCGCGGCCCTCGGGGGCTACGTGCCGTGGGTGGCCGAGGCCCGGGCGGCCCAGGGGAAGTACGGCGGGGCGGCCTTGGGGGCCGGCCTCTGTGGCTCGGGAGAGATCGCCTCGTGGGAGGAGTTGGGGTGTGCCTCAGAGGTGTCCCTGGTGCACATCAGTGACCTCTCGGGCCTCGCTCCGGCTGGCGGCTCCCCGGCTTCGGGGGACACCGAGTCGCTGGACATCTCCGAGGTGGACCCGGCCTACCTGAAGCTGTCCGACCTCTACGACATCAAGTACCTCCCCTTCGAGTTCCTGATCTACAGGAGGATCCCCCGGGCCGCCGCCGGGGAGGAGTCGGAGGATGAGGGGACCGAGCCCGATAAGTGGGAGACAGGCCCCGCGGCCCCCCAGGCCTCTCCATGGCCCAAGGGCCCGGAGTTGGCCGAAGCCGCTGAGGCGGAGATGGCGGGAGAGGAGTCGGGGGTGGTCGGGGGCCCGGAGCCCGCCAAGCGGAGGAAGAGGAGGAGACCCTCCCCACCCAGGGCGGGGCTCCTCAGCTGCCCAAGGTGGTACGGGCCCCTGGACGAAGATGAGGATGAAGATGAGGCCGGCGTGCCCGGGGCCGGGACAGGCCTGAAGGAGAAGGTGAAAGCATCCATGGCCCACATCTCCAGGATCCTCAGAGGAAGGAGAGGAGGTAGGCGCGTCCCACCTGGGGCAGAGGGGCGGGCAAGGGAGCCAGTCACCGGTCCTCGACGAGCCCCTCAACGGCCCCCACTGTTTCCTCCAGTGATTCCCCCCACCCCCCGCCCCAAAGCCATCGGGCAGGACCCGAACCCCCTCTTCACCTCACCCCTTCCCTTCCGGGAACGTCAGCTGACTCTGGCCCTCATGTCTCCGAAGCAGGTCCCGAGGGCGAGGGGGAGTCACGGCGGAAACAGAGGCTCTCACCACTCGGACTCTCTGGCCCGAAAAGTCAAGATGGAGGTGAGTTGTGCCCCAGGCCCACTGTCCTGGTTCATCCCTTGAGTCCTGGCCCGTGATCAGCCCATTCCCAGCCCCCCGAGCTCCGATCCCCCATGGCCCTGTGCTGGCACTGGAGCCGCTGAACCCAGACAGGTGGGCGGTGGGGTGGCACCTCTCTGGCCTCAGGTGGGTTTCTGCAGAGGACGGGAAAACGGTGGGGGGCATAGACCAGACACCGCCTCCTTCTGGGGGCTGTCTGTTTCCCGGGGCCCCGGCCACTTCGCGAGGTCCACCGGGCACGCCGACCCTCGGCTGGCATCAGATGCAGGGACCCGGGAGGCCTGTTGCGGTGGCTGCCCGCTCTCTCTCCCGGCCCCCCACACCAACCACGCACTCTTTCTTCCAGCGCCATTGTTCGTGAAGGAGCTCGGGGATGAGACAGTGGTGCTGGGCCAGTCCGTGACTCTGACCTGCCAAATCTCCGCCCGCCCTGCCGCCCAGGCCCACTGGTTCAAAGGTGCCCATGCCAGAGCACCCTCAGGGTGCCCACGGCAACGTCCTTCTGACTCGCCTTTCCTCTCTGCCCCTCCCTTGCAGCCACCAAAAGAGAGGGCCTCTTACTTTCCCACTCGTGCTCCCTCCCTTCCCGGCTGCACTGCAGAACAAGGCGTTAGCAGCAACCTGTCCCCCACCGACACACCTTTGCCCTCTCCCCACTTCCTGCCTCTTTTGATTCACTTGGGAGAACCCCTACCTCCACGTCCCCCACTGTGCCCTTTCCCCATTCCCCAAACAAGTCTTGCCGGGACTAAGATGGGCACCAAACATTGACCCGTGATCCCATCCAGGGTCCACGGGGATGGCTTGCGGTTCGCCCCGCATGGTGTAGGGTGGGAGCCTGGGCCGCACGTGTCACCGAGGCAGGACCGAGCCAGTGGGCAGCTCGCTCTCTGGTCATCTGTGGGGCGACCTGTGGGACTGAGCTGAGGCAGAGGCGAAATGAGCCAGGGAAGGGAATGAGGTCCCATCAGCAGAGGGGTCGGGGTTGAGCGGGGCGGTCTGGGATTACTCCAGGTGACGGAAGAGACAACGACGGGTCAGAGAGGGCTGTCGGCACCCCAGCCTGGGAGAAGGTCACAGGGAAGATGGCACGCAGTTGAGAGTTTAGCTATCTGCTGCAGACAATCCACAATCCAGATGGGCCCTGCACCCTGGCCTGATGTGACTTGACCTCTGACCCCTCCCCTCCCCAGATGGGACGCCCATTCCAACGGGCGGCCGGGTCCTGATCTCATCCACGCTGAAGAACTTTCAGCTCCTTACCATCCTGGTGGTGGGCCCTGAAGACCTCGGGGTCTACACCTGCACCGTGTCCAACGCCCTGGGATCGGTGTCCAGCACGGGTGTCGTGCGGCAGGCAGGCGAGTGTGCGGGGCATTTGTGGGGTGGGCCTGGACAGGGGCAGCTCCCAGGTTAGGAGCACCCTGCACCCACGGTGTGCCAAGGTGGAGCTGGGGGAGGCGGGTGGTCCGGCGGCCCTGACCCGGTTCCCTGCCCGTTGGTGACAGAGATCCCCGGCGCCCCTCCGCGGCCCGATGTGGGCGAGGTACAGGAGCGCGGCGTGCTGCTTGTCTGGAAACCCGCCGAGTCCCACCCGCCAGTGACCTACATTGTGCAGTGCAGGGCCCAAGGTATCACCCCTGCTCCTCCACACCTGAGTCTTCCAACCTTGGAGCCACCTTCAGCCCCAATCTGGGCTTCCAGGTGCCCACCCTCAGGGCTGACCTCCCTCCCACCCACTCCCGGGTGATTGGTCAAATAGAGGACTACCTGGAAGCCCCCCTGCTGATCGCATACTCGGGCCACACGGATTCTGGCTGGCTCCCCCGGCTCACCCCCGTGTCCTGTCCCATGAGCAGCTCCCGGGCCCATTACCCCAGAGCTGGGGCGGGGATGGCGGGGAGGTTTCCCCAGCGCGAGCGAGGTCAGCAGTCCACGCGGGGACTTCAGGGTCCGTTTCTCGCCCGCCGCCCAGGCGGGGAGTGGACCACCCTGGCTTCCGACATCTCCGACTGCTGCTATCAGGCCGGCGGCCTCTCACCGGGAGTGGCCTATGCCTTCCGGACAGCCTGCGTCAGCAAGGCCGGGATGGGCCCGTACAGCGGCGCGACGGATGAGGTGCAGATTGGGGAGTCTGACCGGCTGGGTGAGGCCCGCCCCCGGGGTCGTGGAACAAGGACCCTGCCAGGGCCCTCCTAACTGTGCTCCAGGGCTTTTGAGGCTGGCTGGCAGGCAGGGCTCAGGATTTCCGGGGAAAGGGGAGCCTGCTTCACCCTGGGGGGCTGGGGACAACAGGTGGGGAGGAGGAAGAGACCCCACACCTCCCTGTGCCACTGCATCCCACCTCATGGTTCTCGGGGCTGAGATGGTCATCGTGGCTCCCACCCTCACGGGGCACCGATCCCAGGCAGAAGGGCTCCCGATCGATCATCTGTCAGTAGGCCCGACGCCCTCTGACCTCCCTGTGGGTTCCAAGGCCAGACGTCTCCCCCGCTTCCCACCTCCCAGGGCCCTCAGCCATTGCCAAGATGTTCCCTGGCGCTGCCACTCCCACAGAGAGGGAGGAGGAGGACAGGGGACATGAAGAGTCCCGGAAACAGACACCCAGTCCCTCGCCTCTCTCTGCCCACCAAACCTATGCCTTCCAGACCTCCATCCAAAGGTGAGGAGGGCACTGCCTGGGCACAAATGCATGTGCAAACACATACACACACCTCTGCTCCCAACCCCCCCGGCACAACAGAGAAGATGGGAGACTGAACCCCATCTGGTTTTATCCAGAAGCCCACCTCCCCCGTGCCCTGCAGCAAGTGGGGCTTGTGGTGTGCTTCCTGTGTTAAGCACTAAGGGACTGGAAGGAGGAGGGGAAAGTAGACAGGAAAGCCTTTCTGGCAAGCGGGCTCCCAGGCAGGGCCAGGGATTTTTGCCCCGACAGCAGAGCGGATGATCGCCCGCTGGCCAGGGAGGGATAATAATAATGATAATAATAATGACATTTATTAAGCGCTTACTATGTGCAAAGCACCGTTCAAACTGCTGGGGAGGTTACAGGGTGATCAGGTTGTCCCATGGGGGGCTCACAGTCTTAATCCCCATTTTACAGATGAGGTAACTGAGGCACAGAGAAATGAAGTGACTTGCCCAAAGTCACACAGCTGACAACTGGGGGAGCCGGGATTTGACCCCATGAACTCTGACTCCAAAGCCCGGGCTCTTTCCACTGAGCCACGCTGCTTCCCTATGGGATGTGCCCCAGGCTAAGGCGGCCGGCCGGGCTGGGGCCTGAGGATGGCAGGTTTCAGGGAAGAAGTCAAACCTGGGCTAAAACGTCCCAAGACAAGGAACCAAAAGTGAAATGGGGGCACCCGAGCCTTCTGTCAATCCCAGGCTGGTGATGGCGGCGGGGACCAGTGGCGGCGCCTTGGGTCCTCCGGCCTCAGCGAGTGCTCCCCTCCCGTCTCTGCCCCCGCCCCCCTCTCCAGGGGCCGCTTCAGCGTGGTGAGGCAGTGCCGGGAGAGGGCCAGCGGCCAGGCCCTGGCCGCCAAGATCATCCCCTACCGACCAGAGGACAAGCTGGCCGCCGTTCGAGAGTACGAGGTCCTGAAGGGCATCCGCCACGCCAACATCGCGCGGCTGCATGGGGCCTACATCAGCCCGCGCCACTTGGTGCTCGTCCTGGAGCTGTGTGCTGGCCCCGAGCTGCTCCACTGCTTGGCCCAGAGGTGAGACCGCCCCCACCCAGCTGTTCCTCCACGGCCCCCGCCCCCTTCCCGGCTCCCCGGGGTCGTCCCCCAAGGCACAACTGGCATCCGTACCAGCCGGAGGGCTTGAGTTCACATCTCAGCTCTGTCACTGGCCTGCCGTGAGGCCTTGGGCCAGTTACTTGACTTCTCCGGCCTCAGCTTCCTCTTCTATAAAATGGGGATTTGCTATCTGTTCTCCCTCCCCGTTACACCGTGAGGCCCAGGTGAGGCCGGGACTGTATCCGACTGAGTTGTCGTGTATCTACCTCAGCACCTAGAACAATGCCGGGCACCCGGTAAGCTCTTAACAAATACCACAGTCAGTAGTAGTAGTAAGAAATCGCTGCCTCTTTGGCACCCAGCACCCAGCCAGCAAACAACTCTGAAGCACAGAGGAGGCGTCTAGCCCCGAGAGGCAACAGGGGCCACCCAGCGCACCCAGCGCAGCTCTCTGAGGCACACAGGGGGCACCTGGCACAGGGCTCTGAGGCACACTGGAGCATCCAGCACAGTGTTCTGAGGCCCGCGGGGGGCATCCGGCACAGCACTGTAAGGTCCGCGGGGGATGCCCAGGAGCGATGATCCCAGAGAGCTGGTTCTACAGGAGCCTTTCCACCACCCAGGGCGATGTACTCGGAGGAGGAGGTGAAGGATTACCTGTGGCAGATCCTCAGCGCCGTTGACTTCCTCCATGCCCACGGCATCCTGCACCTCGACCTGCGGTCTGAAAACATGATGGTCACCGAGTACAACCTGCTCAAGATCCTGGACTTCGGCAACGCCCAGTTCCTCACGGAAGGTGGGGTCATGCCCACGGAGAAGTTCAAGGACTATATCGAGACCATGGGTGAGTCTGCGGTCGCTCCCTGGAGGGGGAGGGGGAGTTCCATCCCCTGAGACCTCTGACTCCAGCCCGAGCCCACCCCCGACTCTGGCTCTCCCTCTGCATCTCCCAGCTCCCGAACTCCTGGAGGGCCAAGGGGCGATCCCACAGACCGACGTCTGGGCCGTGGGAGTGACAGCTTTCATCATGTGAGCGCCCCCTGACCTCCCCATACACCCCTTAGCCCCGGGCCCTGGGGGAGAAAGTCCCTGGGGGAGGACGCCAAGTCTTCTCGGCTGGCCGAAGGCCGGTTCTGCCTCGGAGTCCTCCCTGAGTTGTTCGCCTTCTGCGGGGATGCCGGGATGGGGGACTGTGGGGGATAGGGTACCACGGTGAGGTGGGGGGGGGGGAATGGGGATCTTGGGAGGTTGGGGGTGTGCCAACCCCCCACAGAGGCTCCCGGACAATGCCGTGATGTCCACCCAGGCTGAGCGCCGCCTACCCCGTTGGCGACGAGCTGCTGTGTGACCTGCAGAAGGGCCTGAGGAAAGGAAAGATCCGGCTGAGCCGCTGTTACGCCGGCCTGTCCGGGGGGGCCGTGGCCTTCCTGCAGAGCACCCTCTCTGCCAACCCCTGGTAAGAGGAGATGCCGCCACCCTGCTGGACAGGCATTCAATCATTCAGTCAATCCTATCTATTGAGCGATGACCGTGTGAACTTGGGGAGAGGACCACACAACGATATAACAGACACATTCCCTACCCCAGTGAGCTTACAGTTTAGAGGGTCTACAGTCCACAGGAAGACACCTGGGTCCCACGGGACCAGGCCAGAGGGTCTCCGGGTCAGAGAGTGTCGGGGCTTGGGCCAGCCAGCCGAGGGCAGGATCTACCGGCGGCCAGGATGGCATCCGGTGGCCCCGAGGAGGTGGCCGCATCCCTGGAGTGTCCACTTGGTTCCCGTGGTCACGCCCCACACCCCCCAGGCCTGCTGGCACCAGCGAGAGGGTTGGAGGAATGTAGGGAGAGAGGCCCAAGTGGGAATATCGCATGGTGGTGGGCCCGGGAGAGCAGGCCCTGTCCTTGTTCTGCGGCTCCCTGACGGCCCTCTCCCTGGCCCGGGCCCAGGGGCAGGCCCTGTGTGCCCAGCTGTCTCCGGTGCCCGTGGCTGGCCGAGGAGGGCGCGGAGCCCGGCCAGCGGCCCCCGGTGGCTTTCCCGACGAGACGGCTCCGGGCCTTCGTCAGGGAGCGGGAGAAGAAGCGGGCTCTGCTCTACAAGAAGCACAACCTGGCTGTCGTCCACTGAGGGCCGGACCACGGGCCACGGGGCCCGGAAGCAGATTTCAGAGAGTGGCCGTGACCGGGGCGGGCCGGCTGGTATGAAAGTGTGTGTCGGGGGAGGTTCCGGCCTGCTCTCCTCGAGGACCACCATCCCCCCGCCCTCCCCACCCCCTGTCAGGAAAGAATCCCAGTTCCCATCCATCGGCGGCCACGGCAGGCGTCCCGGAGACCCGAGTGGATTTCCGTTACTGGCCAACACGGGGAAGTGAGGGCTTGACCTTTTCTGGCAGGGTCTGCTCTCCCCCAACCCCCAGGACAGCCGGGAGCTGTGGGAGGCATTGGGTCTCAGGCCCAACACATGCGGCCTTTTTCCCTCACACACACAATGAGCGGCCCTGAACCTCCTGATCCAGGGTTGTTTGGTTACGTAAAATAAACAGGCATATATCAGAGTGAACCCTAGTGTGCGTGCATGCATGTGCGTGTGTGTGTGTGCGCGCGCGCACGTTTGTGTGTGTGTGTGTGTGTGTGTCCGGCGAGGAAAGGGGAGTGGCGACTGACCCGGCCAGGGTTAGCTTGGGACACGGCAAGTGGAGGGAGGGGGTTAGAGCATGGGGCCTGAAGGGTCCCCCACCCCACACTGGGCCGAGAGACAGCCTGAGGAGATGGGGTGGTGGCAGCACCTGGACAATCCGGGCCGGGTGGGCATGTGGCGGGCAGGCGCCAACCCACGAGGCAGGTACGGCTGGCTCCGAGTCGGCTCGACTGGAAGTGTTGACCGGCCCTGGGGTGAAGGCCCCTGGGGAGGCCTGGCCTCCATCGGCCAGGTTGGGAGAGGAGCCCAGGGTGCAGGGAGAGAGGCAGCAGACTGGAAAACAAGCACCCACCCCCTCCGGCCGCACTGGACACAGGAAGCCGTGCTCCCCCATCTCTGCACCGGGCAGGGGTTCCTGTCTCCATTGGTGCCCCGGGCCTCATGTGGCCCAGAGCTCACCTTGGGGCACAGCTGCTGATTCAGCTGCCACCAGCCCCGGGCACCACGGACGGTGGAGGTCAGTCACCCGGGATGGCTCCAGAGGCTTCCCACCATGGTCGGATACTCTCTGTACTGCAAAGTCCGGTTTCCTGGGGAAGAAGGATCTGGCCGCAGCTTTCCTAGCGATGACCAGGCCAAGCATTAACCAGTTCTCTGCCTGACTCTTCAACAGTCCCTCCGGGGGCATGGAATCCCCAGCTCTTTCCCTGGCAGCTCGCCCTGCTGACTGCCCACCTCCCCGCGCAACGCTGGCCCACTGCACCTAATTCTCAATCAAGCATTTCCTCCCCAGCACTCAGCACAGTGTCCTGCGCGCGCGCGTGCACACACACACACACACACACACACACACAAACACACACACACACACACTATACTACCATCACCACTCCTTCCCTGTCCCATTAGAATCCTGGCAAATTAAGGCCACATCTCCTCTTTCCCTCAATTTCCTCGCCCCATCTATCTTCCCAGATCCTCTCTTTTATGGTATTTGTTAAGCGCTTCCTATATTCCAAGCACTGTACTAAGTGCAGGGGTTGATACAAGCCAATCAAGTTGGACACAGTCCATGTCCCACATGGATTGTGTCCAACCCAATTACCCCGCAGTGCCTGGCACATTCATCCATTCATTCATTCAATCATATTTATTGAGCGCTTACTGTGTGCAGAGCACTGTACTAAGCGCTTGGGAAGTACAAATTGGCAACATATAGAGACAGTCCCTACCCAACAGTGGGCTCACAGTCCAGAAGGGGGACCTGTGGGAGGCATTGTTAAGTAAGCACTTAACAAACACCACAAATACCATGGTTATTATAGGGCTCACTCCTTAATCCCCATTTTCCAGAGGAGATAACTGAGGCCCAGAGAAGTGAAGCGACTTGCCCAGGGTCATCCAGAAGACAAGTGGCGGAGCCGGATGTCTCCCAGGCCCGTGGTCTATCCACCAGGTCACTCTGGTCCTCCTCCCCGGCCACTGGCTGGGCTCACCTGGCATTGAGTGATTGACAAGCCAAGCCGGTGGGGGTCCCCAGGGGAGAGTTCCTGGGCCAGGCCAGGGGCGAGCGCCCAATAGGATGTTCCTTCTGATTTGCCGTGGGCCATGGCTGGTTCCTTCTGCCCTTCCTCCCGCCTCTGGAAGCCGGGAAAGAGGCCCCCCCGGGGGCCAGGCAGGAGGGAGCAGCTCGCACATGCAGACGTTGGTGAGCCCAGTCCCCCAGCATCATCATCATCAATCGTATTTATTGAGCGCTTACTATGTGCAGAGCACTGTACTAAGCGCTTGGGAAGCACAAATTGGCAACATATAGAGACAGACCCTACCCAACAGTGGGCTCACAGTCTAAAAGGGGGAGACAGAGAACAAAACCAAACATACTAACAAAATAAAATAAATAGAATAGCTATGTACAAGTAAAATAAATGAATAAATAGAGTAATAAATATGTACAAACACATATACATATATACAGGTGCTGTGAGGAAGGGAAGGAGGTAAGATGAGGGGATGGAGAAGGGGACGAGGGGGAGAGGAAGGAAGGGGCTCAGTCTGGGAAGGCCTCCTGGAGGAGGTGAGCTCTCAGCAGGGCCTTGAAGGGAGGAAGAGAGCTAGCTTGGCAGATGGGCAGAGGGATTGGGGGCATTCCAGGCCCGGGGTATGACGTGGGCCGGGGGTCGATGGCGGGACAGGCAAGAATGAGGTACGGTGAGGAGATTACCGTGCCCTCCCCAGGCAGACTAGCAATGACCAGAAGACCCCTCGCCTGGACCGTGGAGAGGATGCCCACTTCTGCCAAAGCTCTTGTCTCTGGGGATCCCCAACCTGCTGAAGAAGCTGCCTCATGGCACAGCCCGGGCCACACTGCATAGAGGTTTCCCGGGGTTGTCCGGGGGTGAGGTATGGCCCAGCTGGCCTGGCACCCCCAGAGACACCCTCTACCCAGGGAGAGGAGGGCCAACGGAAATGCACCCAGAGAAAGGGAGAGAAGAAGCAGCCATGGTGAAGGTTAAAGAGGGCAGTGGGCCACACGAGTCCTGTAGGGCAACTGCAACAGCAGGCCAGATCCTGGGGGCTGGAGTGGGGAGGCGGAGACTTCCAGACTGGGGGATGGAGGAGGGGGGGTCCAGAATGAGGAACAGCAGGAAGGTTACCTTGTGGGGAACAAAGAAAGCATAGTGTTCTGAGGCCCGCGGGGGGCATCTGGCACCACACTCTAAGGCCCACGGGGGATGCCCTGGGCGGGTGAGCTGGTCAGAGCCTCACAGCCCATGGGGGAGGTGGGGGAGAGCCTTGGCAGGGGCCCAACCCCATGGGCGGGTGACCTCTCAAGCACAGGGAAGTGGTTCTTCCTCCTCCACCTCCTGTCCCACCCCTCGGGTCCTTAGCCCCAAGCCCCCAGAGCCTGAAATCAAAGGGTCAGCACTTCCCCACTCCCTTCCGGCTCACATTCGCTGGGGGTCGTTTCTTTGAGGGGAGACTCCGCCCCATCCAATCTCTTTCCATCCCTCCCTTCCTTCCCGTCTGAGCACAAGTAGGGAGGGAAATGGCTTCTCGGACTGGCCAGCAGCTCCCCTGTCCCACGACCTCTCTGCAGTTGGGGGGAAGATAGATGGGGAGATGGAAGGGGGTGGGGAGGAGCTGCGTCAACCTGTGACCGGGTCCGCCAGGGAAGTGGCTGTTGGGGGTGGCTGCCAACCGCCCCCAGCCGATGTTGTTCCAGCTCAGCTGTTCCCAGCAGCTGGTCCCAGATAATAATAATAATGATGATGGCATTTATTAAGCATTTACTATGTGCAAAGCACTGTTCTAAGCGCCGGGGAGGTTACAAGGTGATCAGGTTGTCCCACGGGGGGCTCCCAGTCTTCATCCCCATTTTACAGATGAGGTAACTGAGGCCCAGAAAAGTGAAGTGACTTGCCCAAAGTCACACAGCTGACAATTGGTGGAGCCGGGATTTGAACCCCTGACCTCTGACTCCAAAGCCCGGGCTCTTTCCACTGAGCCACGCTGCTTCCCCAGATCATACTGGTGAACTGGACCTCAGTTTTCTCATCTGGAAAACAGGGATCAGCTACCTGCTCTCTATTCCAGCTGTAAGCCGACCTCACTAGAGGAAGGAACAGCATCCAATATGATTATCGTGTACAGTGCTTGGCACATGGTGAATGCTTAACAAATACCACAGCCATTAGGGTCCTCAGCAGGATGGACAGGGACCACACCTCCCTCTGGAGATGCCCCCGCTGAGCACCAGTGGGGAGGCCTCCATTCACCAGACACAGGCTCGGCTCTGGTGTGGCCGGGGGGGCCCTCGGGCCTGTTGCTTCTCCAAAAAGTGGGGGGTGAGACAATCGAGACCCAGAGAGGTCATGAGCGGACACTGGCCAGCACCAGGCTGCAGCCAACAAGCCCCGGCAGACACTGGCCTTGTCCCACGTGCCGCTCACAAACAGCGGTGCCACCACTAATTCGACCACTCTGAACCTGGAGCCGCCCACTTCGGGTGCCGAGCCACCAAGCACCCGCTATCTAGGGTGGCTAGGGGTTTCACCCGGGGGCCAGAAAAGCAGGGGTCGCTCATCGGCAGGCCTGCCCGGGGCTGTCCGGCTCTGGGGGCTGGAGGCGTTCACTATGGGAGCCAGTGGCTCCCGCCCTTTCAGGAGTCAGGCTGCCGGGGGCGTGGGGCAGGCTGCTGTCAAGGGCAGGAGTCCCAGGATCCACACATCAGCCTCTCCTGCCTCTCCCGCCCCCAGTCTCTGAACCACCACCAATAGCATCTGAATAATCGCGGTATTTGTTGAGCGCTTACTGTGAGCCAGGCACTGTACTAAAGCGTTGGGGTAGTTACAAGCAAGCCCGATTGAACGTGGTCCCTGTCCCACGTGGGCTCACAGACACAATCCCCATTTTACAGATGGGGGAACTGAGGCGCAGAGAAGTGAAGTGACTTTCCCAAGGTCACACAGCAGAGTCAGGATCAGAACACGAAAGAACGAGACCCCTTTGGCCTCCCCTCAGGAAGGGACGGTGATTTGCTTGCCTCGAGGGGCCGCCGGGTTGATGGGGTTGGGCGTGTGGGGGGTGGTGGGGAAAGTTTGCCTGAGGAAAGGACGGCTCCCCAACTCCTCCCTGCCTTCCCTACCGGTGGCGCCGGGGGATGGACCAGGCCGGGAGATGTGGGGGCCGGGAGCTAGGGGAAGACCAATGGAGCTAGATGAGGTTGGGGCTGTGCAGGCATTTCTCCAACAAGAGGAGACATTTAGGACTTTGCTAAGCTTTCCATAAACACCAGTCCCAGAGCCCGGCTCACCAGTTTTGCCAACTGCCTGTAGTCCACTCAGCTCCGATCGACTGGGATGGTGGATTGGAGAAGTCACCGGCTGGGCCGGAGCGTCGTTCGGAGAGGCGGTTGTCACCGGTCCTTTCGGTTCCACCTTCACAGCTGCTCTAGAATCCACCCTCTCCTCTTCGTCCAGACAACCAACACGAGGATCCAAGCTCTCGTCAGAGCCTGCTGCCCACCTCGGCCGTTGTGTCAGCCTCCCCGCTGACCTCCCTGGCTTCCGCCTCTCCCGCTCTGGTCCGGTCTGTAGTTCACTCCTGCTGCCCGGGGTCATTTTTCTACAAAACTTTCAGTCCACATCTCCTCAGGGACCTCCAGTGTCCCTGAAGAAAGAAATTCCTTACCAGCAGCTTTAAGGCACTCAACCAGCTCTAAGAGCCAATTACTCTCCCCCCACTTAAAAGCCTTGCTGAAAGCACATCTTCTCCAAGCAGCCTTCCCTAAGACCCCTCTTCCCCTCCTCCCACTCCCTCCTGCAGCCATCTTCTCCAAGAGGCCTTCTCTAAGCCCCCTTTTCCCTTCTCCCACTCCCTCCTGCGACACCCTGACTTGCTCTTGTTCACCCCCATTCCCAGCCCCACAGCAGTTACATCCATATCTGTAATTTTACAGACTAATGTTAACGTCTCCCCCGCTAGACTGTAAGCTCCCTATGGGCAGGGAATGGGTCCATTTATTGTTACACTGTACTCTTCTAAGTGCCACACAGTAAGAGTTCAATAAATGTTAATGAATGAATCAATGCCAGGCGCTGTACTAAGCACTGGGGTACATATAAGCTAATCAGATTGGACACAGTCCCTGTCCTACATAGAGCTCACAGTCTAAATGTCCATTTTCCAGGTTAGGGAACTGAGGTACAGAGAAGTTAAGTGACTTGCTCAAGGTCACACAGCAGCAGAAAAGTGGCTACTCTTTCTCCTAGCCATAATGTCTATATCCCCTTGAAGACTGTAAGGGCCTCATGGGCAGGGATGGTGTCTACCAGCTCTGTTGTATCATACTTTCCCAGTTACTTCAATAATGATAATAATGATAATAATAATGATGGTATTTGTTATTAAGTGTTATTATCAAGAGTTATGATGGTATTTGTCATTAAGTGCGTGCCAAGTACTGTTCTAAGCACTAGGATAGACACAAGGTTATCAGGTTGTCCCACATGGGGCTCACAGTCTTAATCCCCATTTTACAGAGGAGGTTACTGTGAGGCACAGAGAAGTGAAGTGACTGGCCCAAAGTCACACAGCTGACAAGTGGCCGAGCCGGGATTAGAACCCACGACACTATGTTGCCGATCTGTACTTCCCAAGCGCTTAGTACAGTGCTGTGCACACAGTAAGCACTCGATAAATACGATTGAATGAATGACCTCTGACTCCCAAGCCTGGGCTCTTTCCACTGAGCCACGCTGCTTCTCTCGGTGGAAAGAGCCTGGGCTTTGGAGTCAGAAGTCATGGGTTCAAATCCCCACTCCGCCACTTGTCAGCTGTGTGACTTTGGGCAAGTCACTTCAGTTCTCTTTGCCTCAGTTTCCTCATCTGTAAAATGGGGATTAAGACTGTGAGCCCCCCGTGGGACAACCTGATCACCTTGTAACCTCCCCAGTGCTTAGAACAGTGCTTGGCACATAGTAAGCGCTTGATAAACGCCATCATTATTATTCTCTGAGCTCTGCACAAAGCGAGCACTCAATAAATACTCTATCGAACGATAGATTGTAAGGCCCGCCCTGAGCGGCTGGAGCCACGGAAGCCACCGAAATGCCCGACTGGTGCTCGAAGCAGCCCCTCTCACGGGCGCTCTGGGCTTGCAGCAGGTGGTGGCGGGGCCAGGACACCCATGAAGTTGGAGGTGGGGAAGATGGCCGGAGTGAGGGTGTGGGGCAGCCTGGGTTTCTGAGGCTGAAGAAGAGGCAGTGGGGGAAGGAAGCCCCAGGGTGGGGGGCGGAGGTAAGGCAGACAGAAATGGAGGCACAGAGCCAGGAGAGAATGGAGCAATTGGGGAAGGAACCCGCCCCCACTGGGTAAGCAGCAGAGGGGAGAGGGGGCGGGAGGCGGGAAGATCACAGATTAACCAGCTCTTAGGTCAGTCTCAGCTTCAGAGCTTCTGCGGCGGGAGTGACCTCGCTCGCCCGACAGAGCAACGGCTCTCGACCCCTAGCCCGAAGGCAGCCTCCGCTCCCAGGGCCCAAAGCCCTGATTGTGCTCAGTCCCCACCTCCCAGAGGGGCAGAAGACCACCTTCGTCCCCCAGACGGGCTGCTTTTCGGCGGCGGAGGGGCCCGAAGGGCGGGAGAAGAGGCGGCGATGGCGCTGTGGCCGGTGGTGCTCGGTGCGCTGGTCCTGGGGCTCCTCGGGGCCCTTCACCTCCTGGGGGTCTTCCGCCGACGCCGGCCCGGTGAGCCGCCCCTGGACCGGGGCCTGGTGCCCTGGCTGGGCCACATTTTCGACTTCCGGCACGACTCGGCCTCCTTCTTGAGCCGGATGGAGCGGCGGCACGGCGACATCTTCACGGTGCTCCTCGGCGGCAACTACTTCACCTTCGTCTTGGACCCGCTCTCCTACGGAGCCGTGGTCAAGGAGGCCCGCAGCCGGCTGGACTTTGACCTCTACGCCCGGGAGCTGGTCTTCCAGGTCTTCGGCTACCGAGGCCCCCGGGAGGACCACGGCATCATCGTTAACGCCAGCGTCA
This sequence comes from Tachyglossus aculeatus, assembly GCF_015852505.1. NCBI lineage: Eukaryota > Metazoa > Chordata > Mammalia > Monotremata > Tachyglossidae > Tachyglossus > Tachyglossus aculeatus. Next base: position 1,268,048 of record NC_052078.1, on the reverse strand, counting down.
AGCACCTCATGGGCCAGGGGCTGGGGCACATGACGCAGGCCATGATGGAGAACCTGGCCAAGGTCCTGCCCAGGCTGGAAGGCCCCGGTGCGGCCGGCTGGCGGCATGACGAGCTGTTCCATTTCAGCTACAGCCTGGTCTTCCACGCCGGCTACCTGACCCTGTTCGGCTGCAAGGAGGAGGCCGGCAGCGGGCCCCTCCTGGATAACATCTTCTGGGAGTTTCGCCAGTATGACCGCCTCTTCCCCCGGCTCGCCTACTCCGTCCTAAGCCCGTGGGAGAAGACCAAGGTCGAGCAGCTCAAGCGCCACTTCTGGGACCGGCTGTCGTGCCGGAAGATGGGCCAGTGGGCCAAGATGAGCCCCTGGATAGTGGACCAGCAGCGCTCTCTGGACGAGCAGGGCACACCCCAGAGCATGCTGGACCGTTTCAACTTCATGATGCTCTGGGCCTCTCAGGGCAACACAGGCCCGGCCTCCTTCTGGGCCCTCTTCTTCCTCCTCAAGCACCCGGAGGCGCTTCGGGCCGTGCGGGCCGAGGTGGACGGCATGCTCCGCGAGGCAGGCTGGCGGGGCGGCAGTTCCCTGTGCCAGGTGACCTACGACATGCTGCAGCGGACCCCCGTGCTGGACAGCGTCATGGAGGAGACCCTGCGCCTGACCGCCGGGCCCATCCTCATCCGCTCCATCCTGCAGGACATGACCCTGGACATGGCCGACGGACGACGCTTTGCCCTCCGCCGGGGCGACCGCCTGGCGCTCTTCCCCCACCTGGCTGTGCACCTGGACCCGGAGATCCACCCCGAACCCCACGCCTTCAAGTACGACCGCTTCCTGGGCGCCAACGGCAGCCGCAAGGTGGATTTCTTCAAGAACAGCAAGCGGGTCAAGTACTACAGCATGCCCTGGGGGGCCGGCGTGTCCATATGCCCCGGGCGCTTCTTCGCCACCAACGAGATGAAGCTGTTCACCTTCCTCATGGTGGCCCACTTCGACTTGGAGCTGGAGCAGCCCGAGGCCGAGATCCCCCCCTTCGACAAGAGCCGCTGGGGCTTCGGCATCATGCAGCCCACCGCCGACGTGCCCTTCCGCTACCGGCCACGCTTCTAGCCGAGGAGACCTCTGCCCTCCGGGACCTTGGTGAGAGAGAGGGACCCGGCGGGAGAGGCAAGGGTAGGGCAAAAGGAGAGTGGGCCGTGTCGTAGGCGTCCCAGCCTGCCCTCCACCCATGAGCATTCCCCAGGCTTCCTCCCTCCATTACCCAGGGTCGGTCACTGGATGCTGGCTCAAGTGGGGACAGTGGGTTGGACTACATGACCTCTGGCTGCCTTCCGGGTAGCAGAGCCTCTGTTTCTCCTCCCTTCTCACCTACTCCCCATCCTCCTCCTCCTTCCGGGGGGTGGTATTCCCTGAGCTCCTACTGTGTGCGGAGCCCTGGGCTGTGGGCCTGGGGTCCCCAAAAAACACACCACACACACACACCAGCGGGGAGTGAGCTGAAATTCCTACCTTCAAGAAGCTTCCCGCCCAGCAGGAGCGGCCTGCCTACAGTCTGCTTAAGCGTTTATGGGGTAGTGTAATGGTTCCGCATCCATGCTGCTTTTTTCCCCCACTCTCAGTTATGAATGAATGCACAAGTAACAGTCTCCTTGTGAGTCTCCTCCACCCTGACCTGCCCGGGCACATCACCCCCTCATATACGGATGGGAGAAGTGTGGGTTTTGGTAATGGATTGCTGGGGACGGCAGAGGCAATTCAGGCAGGGAAGAAGGGCAACGCGGAAGCACGGGGAGACTCTCTGCTTGATAGCAGCAGGGAGGAGTGAGCGAGAGAGCCAAGAGGTGTGCTGTTTCGCTCATCTCTTGGCAAACTGGGGCATGGAACATCACTTCCCTTCTGAGTGGTTCTAGATCAAAGGTCGCATGGGGAGGGAGAGGGTTGGAACCTGGAGCTAAAATGGGGTCACTGGGTGGCCAAACTTCGGGGGCCTCCTCTCCCTTCCTACTCTGTCCTCCCTAAACCAGACCTGTCCTCACCCACCCAAACCAAGAAGGGGTTTGAGAAGCAAGGCCCACCCCGCCCCTCTCCTGTCCCTCCAAGGCCAGAGGGGTCAAGCCCCCACCCCCCCGGCCACCTGTGGGCTGCCCAGCTGGACCCAAAGGGGAAGGGAGTGGGCCGAGAAGAAGGGTGGAGGGGAAGGGGTCGCATCGGGGTCGAATGACTGGATGCTGCACAAAATCACTGATCGGGATTCCTACCTGCCCCCACTGCAAAGCCCCCCGGGGACCCTCCACCTGCTCCAAAAGCCCTGGCCAGCGTGGTCTGCGGGGGGACCCCTGAGCTCCAGGGTTGGCCTGCTACAGCCAGGAGGGCCGCCACCCTGATGGAAAGGTTGAGAATCTAGCAAAAAACAAAACCCGCCTCACTGACATCAGTACCCGCAGCCTGCCCGCCCAGTCAAAAGGCCTCAGGCCCCTGGAAAAATCACTGCCAGCAAGCTCTGCGGTGTGTGGGGGGGGGGGGGGGGGCGGGGCGGGGGCAGGGGTCCTGAGCCTCCGAGGACTGCTAGGACTTGGGACCCCCTCCTAATCCCACGGGCCAGGTGCCACCCTCCCCACCTTGTGGGCTCAGGGTCCAGGCCTGGCAGCGGGGGCCCTGGGGCCAGGCCTCAGGGCAGGGGTGCAGCAATACCCAAGGCTCCCTCGGGGATGAACCCGGCCAAGAGAGGTCCGTATGGGAAATCAATCCCTTCCGTGCCGACCCAGGCACGAGCCAATGGGGAGGAGAGAGAAGGCGGGTTTGGGCTCAGGGGCTTTGAAGGTCCAGTAATAATCAAGGCATTTATTCAGCACAAAATGATACAAGGTTATGAGGACGGAGCCACCACCCATCCCCACCGGGGCTCACCTTCGATCTCATCCCCACCGAGGAGAGGAGGAATCTGAGGCCCCACGAGGCTGAGTGACTTGGAAGGTCACCCAGCAGACCTGGGGGAAAGCTGAGACTAGAATCCGGGTCTCCCCCCTCCTCGCTCCGACCATGAGACCACAAGTTCCAATCTCTCCCTGAGGGTTGGGGGAGTTTTCCTGCAGGAGGGGGCTGCCTGGGAGCCACCTGTATAGAGGGAAAACTGTCCTGGTCTAGTTAAAACAGGGAGGGAAGGCTATGCGCAGGGCGTATGTGGGGACAAGAAGGAGAGGGATGTGCTGGCATGAGGCTGGCAGAGGAAAGAAGGGGGCAAGTTGGGGGAGAGGGGGCAGGGAATCTGGACTGAATTTTGGTGTCAACCTGAGTCAACTGGAAATGAATCCTCCAGAGGCAAAGAGCTCCCAGAGAGGAATCCCTCCATAGAACACAGGACGCCGAGCTGGACCCCAGCTAGGGTAGTCCCGTGGCTTGCCCCTTCAGGGATGTTGTCTGGCCACCCTCCAGGCCACCAGTTGGCTTTACTAGGGACGAATGGACCGTCCCACACCCTGACTCTCCCCTCTCCATCACTCACTCTCCTGCAGTGCCTCGGCACAGGCCATCCCACACCCAGCTCTCCTCACTCCATCCCTCATTCTCCCCCAGTTTTTGTGGTACTGGTTAGGTGCTTACCATGTGCTAGGCACTGTTCTGAGTGCTGGGGTAGACACTAACTAACCGGGTTGGATACAGTCCCTGTCCCAAATGGGGCTCACAGTCATAAGCCCCATTTTGCAGATGAGGAAACTGAGACACAGAGAATCAAAGGGACTTGCCCAAGGTCACACAGCAGAGAAGTGCCGGAGCTGGGAATAGAATTCGGGTCCTCTGACTCCTAGTCCCGTGCTCCTTTCACTAGGCCACGCTGCTTCTCCCCAGTGACTCAGCCCAGATTATCCCACACCCAACTTTGCCCACTCCATCCCAGACTCTCTCCCACTGACCCAGCACGGACCTTCTGCCACCCCTCACTCTCCTCTCTCCATCTCCTACTTTTCCCTAGTGACCCAGCAAGAACTGACACCCCTGATTCTTTCCCCTTTCTGTTCCTGACTGTCCCCTCTCCACTCCTGACTCTCCCCTAGTGACCTTATGACCCAAGGCAGACCGTCCTACACCCATGACTGTCCCCTCTCGTTCTTGACTCCCCCTGTGACCCAGCACGATGCTCAGCCACGGGACCAGTTCCTTACCAGATAGCTCTTCCCGGTAGTGTCTGAACCTGTGGCCTTCGGTTCCAGTGGGGACCCCTCATCCTGGTGAGTGAGATTTGGGGAACAGCAATTCTGAGTTTGCTCTGCCCCAATCCTTCCGGGTCCATCTGCCGACTGGAGCAGACCCCATTCAACAAACCCAGGGCAGGACAACGGCCCAGGAGAGAAAGGTATTTTGTGGGGAGAGATTTCCAAATTAACTTAGGGGAACTGTGTCCTTGGGAGACTTGTTTTGACTCAGGCTCTCTCTGGAAGGCAAGAAAAACATCCCACATCCCCCAAGGTGGGAACGGCCTCCCCGCCACAGTGAGTGAGAGAGAGGAAGAGAGAAGGAGACAGATACAGACAGAGAGATGAACCTGGAGCATATAGGACACACACCTGCACGACCCTCCCTGGCTCACACCTGGCCCCGGCCCGGGGCAAGGACAATCCATCACACAAATGACAACACCTTCTCCTGGGAGTCCCCTACTTCCTGCAGCCCGTCAGTTGGGGGGGCGGGGGCCGCAGCAAGAAGCAGTCTGGTCTATGGCACCTCGAGGGTGGTGCCTCCAGCATGCCCCGCTATCCGCCGTGGCCCTGGGCCGGACGGAGCCTGGTTACGGCCGACGAGCGCACGTGCCCACAGGCCGGCTCCAGGACAACCTGCAGTGCTGGAAGGGTGCGCTGGCATCTCCCGCCACCCCACCCAAACCAACTGGGGAGAGGAGGGCCTGCTAAGTGTGTGCTTTGGGTGGGGGCCCAGGGATGGCGTTGAGGGCCAGGCTCTGCCATGGCCCGCTCAGGGCTCCCGGCCCTAGACCAGGTCCTCCAGGGTGGTCTCCCCACCGGCGGACCCGGCAGATCGCGAGGGGCTGGGGGGGTTCCAGGCCCTCGGACAGATGGACCGACACATCCCTCCCAGGTGGGCCCGGAGGCGGCGGCTCAGGAGGGTGTACAGGACGGGCGTGAGGCTGCAGTGGGTGAAAGCCAGGCTCTCAGTCACCTGCAGGGCATAGTCCAGGCTCCGGCTGGACGCACAGTCCGTGATCACCTGCAGGTCCTGCAGGGAGTGCAGGAACAGGGCCAGGTTGTAGGGACACCAGAGCACGAAGAATGCGGCCACCGGCGCGACCACCGTCCCCACGGCCCGCCGACGCCCCGGGGCCCTCAGCGTGGCCAGAGCCCGGCCCAAGCGGCCGTAGAATGCCAGTAGGCACAGGAGTGGGAAGAGGAAGCCCAGGACGTTCTGCAGCACCTTGAGGCCCAACCTCCAGGAGACCCCGCCGAGGCCGTAATCGTGCTCACAATTGCGTCGGCCTCCTGGGTCCTCCCGCACGCGGGCAAAGGCCAGGTCTGGAAATGCCAGGCCGGCCGCCACCCCCCACACCACGCTGCAGAGGAAGAAGCTCCTGGGCCGGGACTGCCGGCCGCCGCGGGCCACCGCCAGGAAGGCATCCAGGCTCAGGCAGACGACAAAGAAGACGCCGCCATAGAAGGAGGCCGTATAAGCGGCGCTAACGACGCAACACAGGGCGCCGCCAAACGTCCAGCTGAGGGCCGCCTGGACGGCCCAGAACGGGAGGGTCAGGGCCAAGAGGAGGTTGCATGCAGCCAGATGGAGCAGGTACACCTCGGCGCTGCCCCTTTGGTGGGGGGTTCTGACCAGGGCCCCCAGCAGCAGGAGGTTCCCAACCGCCCCAGACACGGACACCAGGGAGAAGAGCGTGGGCATGAAGACCCCGCCGAAGGCCCGCACCGCATCCTTCCGGCAGGGCAGGAACGACATGAGCTCATCCGAGGTGTAGAAGTAGTCGTAGAGGCTGGTGTTCTCAGGGCCGATCGTGGGGGACGGGGCGGGCAGTGATGTCGGAGTGAACATTCCTGACCCTGGAGAATCACTGGGTGTGCCACCGCTGCTGTCTGGACAGGGAGAAAGGGTTTGGGGTTGGGCTAGGGGCACCGAAGGGCCCCAGAGGAAGCCGGGGCCTGGGGCTGAGGGAGCTCTGAGTCTCGGGTCTCTTCCCCAGGCTCAGGGGTCTGGCTGGGCTGGGGGGCTGGGACACCTCAGCCTCGGTCGGTCTGGGATGGGGAGCCAATCCCAGAGCAGAGAGAAACCATCCTGCTGGGGTTTCCTCAAATCATCCTCGGGATGCCCAGGCCGGTGAAGACAGCTACCATAAGACCCCGTCTCCAATCCACTCCAAGGAGACGGCCCCCCAAGAGCTGCTAAGACCAGAACTGCTCCCTGAAGGAGGGAGGGTGCGGGGGAAGTACTGCATTTGAAGCAACAATGACTCTCCTCCCCCTCCAAAGCCTTACTGAAGGCCCACCTCCTCCAAGAGGCCTTCCCTGACTAAAACCTCCTTTCCTCTTCTCTCGCTTCCTTCTGCATCGCCCTGACTTGCTCCCTTTCTTCATCTCCCACCTGGCCGAACCCCACAGCACTTATGTGCATATCCATAATTTACTGATTTATATTAATGTCTGTCTCCCCTCTAGACTGTAAACTCACTGTGGGCAGGGAATGTGTCTGTTATATTGTCACCCCTGGCACCCACCAACCCCTCCCAGGGGAACCAGGCAGAGGGGACCCAAAATGCTCTCTCTGCTTAATCGAGTCACTCCCACTGCTATCTTTCCAACCGGGGTGGCATCCCATCCCCCTTGCTCTGGGGGCTGGGAGCAATTTGGGATAGACCTACACGAGGGAAAAACCCCTAGATGCTGCCACTGCCCTTAGCGGGTCTTCCCCTTGGCCTTACCACCATCTGGGGGGTAGCGGGAGACCAGAAGTCTAAGCAGAGCCGGGTCCCAGCCCCGGGCAAATGAGAAAATGACACCACTCTGGACACAGCCTCCACTGGACTCTGGTCCACCCACAGGCCGGCCGCACTGGGGGAAAGGTTCCTCTCCATCAGCTGCCGCTCCCACTCAATCAATCAATCAATCAATCGTATTTATTGAGCGCTTACTGTGTGCAGAGCACTGTACTAAGCACTTGGGAAGTACAAGTTGGCAACATATAGAGACAGTCCCCACCCAACAGTGGGTAGGAGCGGCGGCGCACTTTGCCTTGAGCCCACCGGAGCAGGGGCCGGAGGAGGGGGAGGGGACGGAGAGAAGCGGTGATTTTCCAGGCCACAGCCAGTGAGATAGGGACAGGGAAAGGGAGTCTGAGAAGTCCCAAGAGTTTCCACTTTGGGGGCGGGCCTAATGGGGCTCTTTCGACAGGGTGGTCCAGCCCCCAGGGTGAGCTCGCCACACAGCCGGGATGTGACCGGTGCCCCAGTGATCATGTTCCCCTGCTCGGGGCAGTGAGCAGGAAGGGGAGGCCCAATCGAGAGGGAAGGTGGGTTGAACCCAACTTTGGGGTTCTGCCGGGGGGGGCAGGGGGGGGAGGGCAGAGAACGGCGCAGAGGCCCAAGGGGATCTGGCGGACCGCCCTCCGTGCCCGGTGCCCCTCAACCGGCCTGGGAGAGTGGATGGAGACTGGGGACTGCAGACTCAGAGGAAGGGAGGGGCCATCATCACCTCTACCTAAACAGAAAAGACAAGCCCCTTCCCATTTTGGGCACTCCCTTCCGCGGAGAGTCGAACCCAGCCCAGCATAACCCAGTGGGGACTGGGGAGGGGGCTGCCGGGCAGACTGAGGGAGAGTAAAAGGAAAAACTCACCCTGGGATGTCGGCCACCTGCCTCGCCTGCGGCACTGAAGGAAACCATCTGTTACGAGCTTCTAGGGGATGACAAGGCCCCGCCAGAAGCGGGAGGGGCGGCCGGAAAGTTGGCTGGGAGTAGACAGCTGGATAGATAGACGGCAGAGCTTCCGCTCTTCCTGACTGAGAGCCAGACCGGGGGTGTGCAGGGGACACCGCAGTCCCCCTCTGATTCCAGTCAGACCCCTCCTCACAGAACCAGGGAGAGGCGTCCTGGCCCAGGGAAGCTGGACAGTTCTAAAGTATGAGTCAAGAGTGGGCCATTTCTCTCTCCCACCTCACGCCACCCCACTCCCTCGACCCTGGGCTTCCTGACAGACCCCTAGGGACTTCAGCCGGTGCCTGTGCTCGGGTGTCAGAGTCCATCCGGGAGCTCGCCCTTGGGGCTCTGATGGGCCGGGCGGGGAAGACTATGGGAATCTTCTTCAAGGAATCTTCACTCCTGCAGGGAGAAATGCCAGGCTGCGAGACTCCTGGGCAGAGCCCAGAGCTCAGCAATAGGTGCAATGTAATAAGCTTTACAAATTAAGGGATCTGTGGGATCCAAACACCCTCAGTGTTTAGCCCAGCGTTAATCAGAACAGGCACAGTCCTGTCTAATATGGGTCTCATAGTCTAAATAGGGTTTTGGGGGGAAGCAAAGTGTACGGTATACAGAAGAAGAAACTGAGACCTAAGATCACACAGCAGACCAGAGGCAGAGCCTGTGTCCGGTCCCCACTGGCTCGGACTCATCATCATGAAGGAATTTGTTAAGTGCTCATCATGTGCCAAACACTCAACTAAATTCTCGGGAGGATAAGCAGGTTGGACACAGTCCCGATTCCACATGAGGCTTGCAGTCTAAGAAGGAGGCAAAACAAGTACTTAATCCCCATTTTACAGAGGAGGAACAGAGGCCCGCCAAAGTTAAACGACTAGCCCAAGGTCACATAGCAAGCAAGTAGCAAAGCCGGGATTAGAAATCAGTTCTCTAATTCCCAGGCCCAGGCTCTTTCCACTAGGCCATGCTCTTCCCAGCTTAAGGTGACAAGGTCAGTCCTCCCCCTCCCACCTTTTCCCCTCCCACTAGACGCCAGGGGGAGGGTGGGGAGGGGATCATGGACATAGCAGCATCCAAAAAAGGGCCAATAGGGTGTTCCAGTAGCGAATCTTGGAGCTGGGGAGCTGGGCCTCCCATTTATTGAGTCCTCCCATTTATTGAGCGCTTACTGTGTGTGCAGAGCACTTCACTAAGCGCTTGGCAGGGTCCAATAGAACAATATAACAGACACATTCCCTGCTCACAACAAGTTGACAGTCTAGAGGGAAGACAGACATGAATAGAAATAAATAAATTACGGATAAGGACATAAGTGCTGTGGGTCTGGGAGGGCATGAGGGGAGCACAGAGACCCCTCCCCTCCACCAACCTCCTCGTTGTTGCTGGCTAATGGCCGGGCTGTGTGTCCTGGAATGCCCTCCCTCCTCAAATCTGACAGACAATGGCTCTACTCCTCTTCAAAGCCTTATTGAAGGCCCCATATCCTCCTTTCTTAGACTAAATTCCTCCTTTCCTCTTCTCCCACTCCCTTTGCCCTTTCCCCTGCCGGCCCCAGGCCCACAGCACTTATGTCCATGTCTGTAACTTCTTTATTCGTATTTATGTCTGTCTCCCCCAACCTAGACTGTGAGCTCATTGTGGACAGGGAATGTGTCTGTTTATAGTTGTACTGTCCTCTCCCAAGCGCTCAGCCCAGTGCTCTGTACACGGTAAGCGCTCAATAAATACGACTGAATGAATGAATGCGTGAACAAGAGGGAGTGAGGGAGGAGTGGAAGAGGCTGAGGAGGAACAGATGTCCCGTGACTTCACCAGGGTTGCGGAAGCGGGAGACCACAGGGTTGGCTTCGGCCTGCAGTCACGAAAAGGGAGTGTCCTATGTGACAGCCTGGACAGTTACCACCCTACCCCGCACCCCTTTCAGGCCAGGAGGAAAAGGGAAGGAGGAAGATGAATCTTTGCACCCTGAGCTGCAAAGCAGTGTGTACTAATGACAAGAGTCCGGGCCTGGGAGTCAAAGGACCTGGGTTCGAATTCTGGCTTCTCCACTCGCCTGCTGTGTGACCTCAGGCAAGTCATTTAACTTTTCTGGGCCTCAGTTTCTTCATTTGCCATCTTCATCATAATTGCAGGATTTGTTAAGCACTTACTATGTGCCATGCGTTGCCAGCGCTTAGAACAGTGCTTGGCACATAGTAAGTGCTTAATAAATGCCATCATCATCATTATTATTATTATTACTAAGTGCTGGGGTGGATATAAGCAAATAGGGTTGGACACAGTCCCTGCCCGACGTGGGGCTCACAATCTCAATCCCCATTTTCCAGCTGAGCTGAGGCATAGAGAAGTGAAGTGGTTTGCCCAAGGTCACAGGGCAGACAAGTTGGGCGGAGCTGGGATTTGAACCCATGACCTTCTGACTGCCAGGCCCGGATTCTATCAACTACACTATGCAGATTCTCATCACAGACCACAGAGGAGATAATAATAATAATAATAACAGCATTTATTAAGCGCTTACTATGTGAAAAGCACTGTTCTAAGCACTGACACTTACTCTGTGCAGAGCACCGTGCTACCCTCTTGGGAGAGTACAACACAACAGAATTGGTAGACAAGTTCCCTGCCCACTGGGAGCTTACCGTCTAGAAGGGGAGATAGAGGTGAAAATAATTTACAGCTATGGATGTAAGTGCTGTAGAACTGAGGGTGGGGTGAATATGCTGTGCTTAAAGGAGACAGATGCAAGTGCCTAGGTGAGGCAGAAGGGAGAGGAAGTAGGGGAAATGAGGGGCTAGTCAGGGAAGGCCTCTTAGAGCAGCGTGGCTCAGTGGAAGGAGCACGGGCTTGAGAGTCAGAGGTCATGGGTTCAAATCCCAGCCCCACCAATTGTCTGCTGTGTGACTTTGGGCTAGTCACTTCACTTCTCTGGGCCTCAGTTACCTCATCTGGAAAATGGGGATGAAGACTGTGAGCCCCAAGTGGGACAACCTGATCACCTTGTATCCTCCCCAGCGCTTAGAACAGTGCTTTGCACACAGTAAGCGCTTAATAAATGCCATTATTGTTATTATTATTATTATTCATTCAATCATAGTTTATTGAACACTTACTGTGGGCATTGTGATATTGAAGCCCGTTCTAAGAGCTTCAATATCACAATGAACAGACACATTCCCTGCCCACGACAAGCTTACAGTCTTAAGAGGGAGATTTTAGGAGGGCTTTAAAGGTGGAGATAGTAGTCATCTGTTGGATGCGTGGGTGGGGAGGAGAAGAGGCCAGAGAAGAGCAACAGGAGCCATTCCGTCCACCCCCAGAGCTTCATCCTCTAAGCTCTGCCAACTCCTGCACTCGTCACTGTAAAATGCTCCCTAGCTAGACTGGAAGTTTCTTATAGAGAGGGATTGTGCCTACCAAACTCTACTGTATCCAACCTTCGCAACATAGCTAAAATCTGCCCTTTCTCCTCCATCCAAATGGCTACCGCGGTAATCCAAGTACTTAGCCAACCCATCCTTGATTCCGGCATCAGCCTCTTCCCAGCCTCCTGTCTTTCCCCACTCGGGTCCGTACTTCACTCTGCTGTCCAGATCATTTTTCTTCAAAAACGTTCAGGACATATCACCTCCCGTCCTCAACAACCTCCGGAAGTTGCCCATCCACCTCCACATCTAACAAAAACTCCTTACTGTCGGCTTTGAGGCACTCAATCAGCTTGCCCCTTCCTTCCTCACCTTGCTACCCTCCCACTACATCCCAGCCCGCACACTTGGCTCCTCGAATGCCAACCTACTCACTGTACCTCAGTCTCGTCTATCTCGCCGCCAACATCTCACCCACATCCTGCCTCTGGCTGAGAACACCCTCCCTTTTCCTATCTGACAGACAATTGCTCTCCCCCGATTCAGAGCCTGATTGAAGGCACATCTCTTCCAAGAGGCCTTTCCTGACTAAGCCTTCATTTCCTCTTCTCCCACTCCCTTCTGCAATCACCCTGACTTGCTCTCTTTATTCATCCCCACCCCCAAACAGCCCCACAGCACTTATATCCATATCTGTAATTTATTTATTTAAATTACCATCTGTCTCCTGCTAAGCTTATTGTGGGCAGGGAATTTGTCTGTTATATTTTTGTGTTGTATTCTCCCAAATGCTTAGTGTCTTGCACAATGTAAGCGCTCAATAAGTACAGCTTATTGATTGACATTGTACTCTCCCAAGTGCTTACTACACAGACAGTAAGTGCTCAGTAAATACCATTCATTCATTCATTCATTCAATCGTATTTATTGAGCGCTTGCTGTGTGCAGAGCATTGTACTACTGATTGATCAGCAGCAAGGCCTTTACCCACAAGGGACAGAGCAAGAAGAAACAGATTGGAGGTGCACCAGGTGGGATTCAGGTTAGACATGTGGAGGACTCTCCAGCTGGTCCGCCTGCATCCCGGCTAGCTGGGGTCATGCAAAGGAGGAGGAGGAGGGATTCTCCCCTATCTGGGCAACACAGTCAGAGCCAAGCCCACTGACCACATGTCATTCATTCATTCAATCGTATTTATTGAGCGCTTACTGTGCACACAGCACTGTACTAAGCACTTGGGAAGTAGACCTTCACCCCCGGCCCCCCTCAAAATTTCTCTCTAGGGCCTCAGCCACACTCAATCAATCAATCAATCAATCGGCAGTAAAGACTGAGCACTAACTGGATTCCAAGCACTGGAATGAGCACTTGGGAGAGTACGACAGGGCTAGGGAGCGGACCTGATCTGTGTTCTTGAGGAGAGTCAGGTCTAGGCAGGGAGACCAGCAGGAAAACCAATTTCAGGCAGGAGGCAGTGGATGAGCATAAAAACTTGCACACAACTGCTCTGCAGGGCAGAAGGAGGAAAGTACGCAAATGCTAAGCTGTCACAGAAGTGTAGCCTTGGGAGCTGATGTGAGGTAAATAATAATAATAATAATGATGGCATTTGTTAAGTGCTTACTATGTGCAAAGCACTGTTCTAAGCACTGGGGGGGATACAATGCGATCGAGTTATCCCACGTGGGGCTCACAGTCTTAATCCCCATTTTACAGATGAGGTAACTGAGGCTCAAAGAAGTTAAGTGACTTGCCCAAGGTCATACAGCAGACATACGGCAGAGCCGGGATTCAAACACATGACCTCTGACTCCAAAGCCCATGCTCTTTCCACGGAGCCACAATGCTTCCCGAGGTAGAGGTATTGAAGGTGGGGAAACCAGCTTTCTAGAGTCACTGTCCACTGCAATGGGGAAGGAGAGAGAGGAGGAAGAGAAGTGCTTGAAAAGACATTTAGTGCCCCCATTCTTTTTAAATCCCTTTCCCCACCCCAGACTCCCTCCCCTTCCTAGAGGAGGAAGCTCAATGCCCCCCAACCCAGACATCCCTGCCCCATTCCACCCCAGTGCATCCTTAGATTGCACTGCAGTGGGCACCTGGCAGAGAACTGATGCTCAAGGAGCTTATCGTCTTGAAGGGGAGAATGACACACTAGAGATGGTGTCCAAGAGGAAAGGGGGCTGGGAGGGCCCGGTCGCTGAGGGAAGACGGAATTACCGCGGAGAGGGCGTGTATCCACAGGGACACGAAGGTGCCTCCCGGAGGTGGGTGGGCTTTCAGGAGGCTCTGAAGGTGGGGAGAGCTGTGTGGATGGGGGTGGACTGTCATGGGGAACGGGAGAGAGGTCTGGGCCTAAAGAAGGCCGAGTATGGCTAAGGTGCAAAAGAAACAAAAAGGGTAAACGGTTTTTCCGACTACAGTCCAGCCCGCACACTCCGCTCCTCTAGTGCCAGCTTCCTCACTGTGCTCCCGATTTTGAATATCTCATCGCCGTCCCCCTTGGTAAGTCCACCCGCCCTGCAAAGCCTGGAACTCTCTTTCCCTCCATATGCACCAGAGTACCACTCCCTCCACTTTCAAAGCTTTATTTATTAGATTGTGAGCCTGTTGTTGGGTAGGAACCGTCCCTATATGTTGCCAACTTGGACTTCCCAAGCGCTTAGTACAGTGCTCTGCATGCAGTAAGCGCTCAATAAATACGATTGAATGAATGACTTAAGGTCATCAAGAGGCCTTCCCCGAATGTGCCCTCTTTCCCCCGGCTTGCTCTCCCTTCTGCGTCATCTATGCACTTCAACCTCTGACCTTTGGACATTGGCTTTCACCCCACCCCCTGCCCCACAGCACCTAAGTACCCATCTTTAAACCACCAACTATCGATCAATCAATTGGATTTACTGAGCGCTTACTGTGTGCAGAGCACTGTACTAAGCGCTTGGGAAGTACAAGTTGGCAACATATAGAGACAGTCCCTACCCAGCAGTGGGCTAACAGTCTAAAAGGGGGACAGAGAACAAAACCAAACATACTAACAAAATAAAATAAATAGAATAGATATGTACAAGTAAAATAAATAAATAAATAAATAAATAAATAGAGTAATAAATATGTACAAACATATATACATATATACAGGTGCTGTGGGGAAGGGAAGGAGGTAAGATGGGGGGATGGAGAGGGGGGACGAGGGGGAGAGGAGGGAAGGGGCTCAGTCTGGGAAGGCCTCCTGGAGGAGGTGAGCTCTCAGTAGGGCCTTGAAGGGAGGAAGAGAACTATAAACTACTTATTTATTCCTATTAATGTCTGTCTCCCCCTCTAGACTGTAAGCTTGTTATGAGCAGGGAGCGGGTCTGCTGATTCTGTTGTATTGTGCTCTGCACATAGTTAAGCCCTCAATAAATACGACTGATTGTTTTTTTCCCCCTGCGTCAACCTACGGAGTTCAAAACCCCTCAGGTCAGTTGCCCTCTTCATTCCAGGAACTACTTTCACCCTCTGCTGCCCCGATGCTGTCTTCCACCATCCTCTGCTGCCCTCTTCTGCCTAATAATAATAATAATAACGATAATAATAATAATAATTGTGGCATTTGTTCAGCCCTTACCGGGTGCCAGCCACTGTACTAAGCGCAAGGGTGGATACAAGCAAATCGGATTAACAAAGTCCCTGTCCCCCACGGGGCTCACAATCTCAATCCCCATTTTCCAGATGAGGTAACTGAGGCCCAGGGAAGTGAAGTGATTTGCTCAAGGGCACCCAGCAGACAAGTGGTGGAGTCTGGATTAGAACCCACGACCTTCTGATTCCCAGGCCTGTGCTCTACCACGCTGTGCTGCTTTTCTGCGAGGACCCTGGCTCGCTCCATGGGAGGGAAACCCCACGGAGGTTTGGCTGGATTTATGGCAGGAAGGAGAACGGGAGAGCCACAGAGAAGCACACAGAGACAGAGAGACGGTCAGTCTGTCGATTGTATTTATTGAGCACTTACTTTGTTCAGAGCACTGTACTAAGCGCTTGGGAGAGTACAACATAACAACAAACAGACACATTCCCTGACCATAATGAGCTTAAAGTCTAGAAGGGGAGGCAGACATCAATACAAATACTTTACAGATATGCCCATAAGTGCTGAGAGGCAGAGATGGAGTAAGACAGAAAGGGTCAGAAAAACAGACAAGGAGACAGAGACAAAGGAACAAAGAGAAAGGCCCATCAAAGGGTGACAGAGACAAAGAGACAGGTCCATCAGAGGGACAGACAAAGAGACAGAGAGACAGGCCAGTCGAAGCAGACAGTTTGAGCATGTGTAAAATGGGGGTGGGTCCCTGTGGCTTCTCTGCATCTCCCAGGGGCAGGGGATGGATGCAGGAGGAGGCCTGCTGGTGGGTGGGAAAGCAGTTCTTTGGGGGGCGGGAAGCAGGGTTTGTGGGGGGCAGCGGGCCCAAAGATTTTGCAGGAGGAAAATTGAGAAACAGTGTCACTCACCTCAGCCGTTTGGCACAAGCCCCTTTCCTCCCTCCCTCCCACAGGTGCTGGCTCCGTCCACCACCTGCACGCCCCATGGGGTGAGAGGCGACTGCACCCAGGAACCATGGGCAAACAGAGAAACTACTCCAGAAACCCACTCTGGGGGCTGCCTGGAGGTGAATTCAAGAGCTTACTACAGTGCTCTGCCCACGGTAAGTGCTCAATAAATACCACTGATTGACTGGATTTGGGCAGCAAGCTCTAGGTAATGCAGAACTGTCTTTCCACCTAGGGCATGAGAGGGAGGCAGAAATGGCCTTCCAAAACATTTTCCGAGGCGACGGTATTCTGTGGGGGATGAAGGGGTGTGTATCTCTCCCCTCCCATGGCCACCACGTCCTCCCCACCACCCAGAAACTCCTGACAGCTGGTATCCACCCCTGTATCCCCATCTCCCATTTCGGCTGCCTTCTCCACCTGAGCTGTGCCTTGGCTCCGCCACTTGTCAGTTGTGTGACCTTGGGCAAGTCACTTCACTTTGGCGCCTCAGTTCCCTCATCTGTCAAATGGGGACTGACACTGTGAGCCCCACGTGGGACGGGGACTGTGTCCAACGCAATTTGCTTGTATCCAACCCAGCGCTTAGTACAATGCCTGGCACGTAATAGTAATAATAATAATGATGGCATTTATTAAGAGCTTACTATGTGCAAAGCACTGTTCTAAGCGCTGGGGAGGTTACAAGGTGATCAGGTTGTCCCACGGGGGGGTTCACAGTCTTCATCCCCATTTTCCAGATGAGGTAACTGAGGCCCAGAGAAGTTAAGTGACTTGCCCAAAGTCACACAACTGACAAGTGGTAATCAGCGCTTAACAAGTACCAGTTATTATTATTATCGGCTCACATTCTCTATCCCCTCCCCAGCTCCCCTGCTCCCCCCACTGTCCCCCAGCCTGGAACTCCCACCCACGTCGAATGTGCCAGATCTCGGCTCTCCACATCTGTGAAATCTCCTAAAAGCCCCCCACCTCTGGGAGGCCTTCCTTGACTGAGGTTCTTCTCCCTCTCACCATCTTGGCTCTCACCCACCCCCATCCAGGCACCCATGGTGCCTTTGTTTGCATCAGTTCCCTGGGCTCAAACATTTCATGGCTATACATCTTTCCATTCCCTTCTTCCTCCTACCTCTAAATTATTCCAGTGTCTGTCGAACCGTAAGACCAGAAGCCCCTTGAGGGCAGGTACTGAGTCTTTTACCTCAATTGTATTACTACTACTACTACTAATAATAATGATGGTATTTAAGCGCTTACTAGGTGCTAAGCGCTCTTCTAAGCACTGGCATAGATACGAGGTAATCAGGTTGTCCCACGTGGGGATTACAGTCTTAATCCCCATTTTACAGATGGGGTAACGGAGGCACAGAGAAGTGACTAACCCAAAGTCACACAGCTGATAAGTGGCAGAGCCGGGATTAGAACCCACGACCTCTGACTCCCAAGCCCGGGCTCTTTCCACTAAGCCCCGCTGCTTCTCTGAGTACTCTGTACTCTCCCTACCACTTAGTTCAGTGCTCTGCACAGCAAACGATGCTATAAATACATCAATCAATAAATATAATCGATCGGCTGATAGTAATCATCGTAATGGTACTGCACTCTTACTTTGCAAGGATTGTAAGCACTAGGATAGATATACATTAATCAAGATCAAATCAATCAACTGTACTTATTGAGCACTTATTATGTGCACAGCACTGTACTAAGCTCTTGGGGTAGTACAAGATGACAGAGTTGGTAGCTCATAATGAGCTCTCAGGCGCTAACCCAAATGGAAGTCAAGGTCTAAGGGGGAGGGAGAAATGGTATTGAAGCTTAGTACAGTGCTCAAGCGCTTAGTCCAGCGCTCGGCACACAGTAAGCGCTCAAGAAATACGATTGAATGAATGAATGAATGAAGCTCCATTTTACAGATGAAGAGCCTGGGGTGCACAGAAGTTAAGTGACTTATGAAAGGATGGTAGAGAGAATTGGAAAGAGCCAAAGCAAAGTCCCAGAGGACCCAGGATGGTTGTTCCCCGGGTGGGGAGGGGGCTGGGATGGTCTCTCCGTGTCACCACCCAGCCTGCCCTCCTCCCCTGGGGATGATGGGATGGTCACTGGCCCAAGCGGATGGGACTAGGGGTTCTCCATCTTTCCAGACCCTCAGAGATCTGTCACGGAAGCACAGTCCGACCCGGCCGGGGTCCATCCGGGGCTCACCCTACCCAAGCTAACGTCCCCGCTTGGCCCTCCTGGGGTCCTGAAGATCCCACCCCCACTCCCTGTTGTTCCCCTTTGGATCCGAGGTGACCTTCACCCGACTTCCTTATCTGGGCGCGGCCGTGCGAGCACAGGCTGACCGACCTGGTCCACCTGGACGGGTAGGGCCGCTCCCTCACTTCGCCTCGCTCCCTTTACCCCAGTTGCCCATTGCCTTTATGGCCAAGCCTGGAGCCTGAGGAGGCCAATAAAAGGCAACTTCCCTCTCCCCTGGCCACTGCATCCCAGGCCTCTGGGAGCACTGGCGGGGTGGCCCCTTTCTCTAGGGGTGCCACTTACAGAGTTACTGTTAAGAGAGTAACAGAGTGGGCAGAGTCCACACGTAGCCCGGGGCCTCGGGAAGCTCACAGGCCACCTGTCTCTGGCCAGAGCCCCCAAGCTCCCCTCTCCCAGGCTCCCAGGGGACTTCCCTCCGGACACTGAGGCCAGCGGTCCGCGACACCTCTCTGATGGATGACAACTGAGATACAAGTCAGCGCGGCCCGGTGGAAAGATCCCGGACCTGAGAGTCGAAAGGACCTGGGTTCTCAACCTGGCTCTGCCACTTAATAATAATAATAATAATAATGGCGTTTATTGAGCATTATGTGCAAAGCACTGTTCTAAGTGCTGGGGAGGTTACAAGGTGATAATGTTGTCCCACGGGGGGCTCACAGTCTTAATCCCCATTTTACAGATGAGGTAACTGAGGCACAGAGAAGTTAAGTGACTTGCCTAAAGTCACACAGCTGACAATTGGCGGAGCCGGGATTTGAACCCATGACCTCTGACTCCAAAGCCCGTGCTCTTTCCGCTGAGCCACGCTGCTGCTTCTTCTGCTTCACTTGTCTGCTGTGTGACCGTGGGCAAATCACATCACTTCTCTGGGCTTCAGTTACCTCATTTGTCAAATGGGGATAAAGACTTGGAGCCCTAGGTGGAACAGGAACTGTGTCCATCCTGACTAACTTGTATCTACCCCAGCGCTTCATACAGTTCCTGGCACATAGTAAGCGCTTAACAAATACCATAAAAAAAGTCAAGGAGAAGGAAGGGAGGGAGGTGGGGAGGGAGGCCCAAAAGGCTGCAGCCTCCATCCCAGGGACTGTGGCCCTGGAACCATCACCACGGCGCCCACCATGGTCCTCCCTGAAACACGGCCACAGATACCTCTGACCCTTGGCTTGGCCAATGTGGGCCTCTCCCTTGGAGAGGCAACTCTCCCAGGAGGTCTTCCCCGATTGCATCCATCCATGTGCCAGGGAGGTGAAGGGGCTGGTCCAGAGAGGGGAAGGGGTGGGGGGGAGACGAGACAGACAGGTGAAGAGCACCTCACTCCTTGGGCGATGGAATATTGGGTGCACTCCAGGCGTGTCTCTGTTGGGCTGCGATGAGCAGGCAGGGGTTCTGGCTCCATTCGGGGCCCCAGCGGGAGACCTGAGTTGTACTTTCCAAGCGCTTAGTACAGTGCTCTGAACACAGTAAGCACTCAATAGATATGATTGAATGAATGAGACCCCTCCTCCCGCTAGTCGGGAAAACTCGGCAGCCCAGGCTGCCAGGAGATGCGGAGGTGGGGGTGGCCCCACTGAGGCACGGGAAGCGGGTAGTGGAAGGATCCCAGGCCGGGAGAAGCCAACGGAAACCATTTGGGATGGCATCCGGCAGCTCCAGGTCCTCTTGGCTCCTCACTGTGGTGCCAACTTTCCCTTCTCTATATTGTGAGATCAAATAATAATGGTATTAGTTCAACGCTATGTGCCAGTCACTATACTAAGCGCTGGGGTGGATACAAGCAAATCATATTGGACACACTTCCCGTCCCATGTGGGGCTCAAAGACTCAAACCCCATTTACAGTTGAAATGATTGAGGCCTAGAGAAGTGAAGTGATTTGCCCAAGGTCACACAGCAGACAAGTGGTGGAGCTGCGATTAGAGCCCATGACCTTCTAACTTCTAGGTCCATGCTCTATCCCCTATGCCACGCTGCTTTCCTGCTACTTCTGTTGTGTTGAACTCTCCCAAGCGCTTAGTACAGTGCTCTGCACACAGTGAGTTCTCAACAATTCCAGCGACGGATTGACACGCTGCTTCCCCGCTACTTCTGTTGTGTTGAACTCTCCCAAGCACTTAGTACAGTGCTCTGCACACAGTGAGTTCTCAACAATTCCAGTGACAGATTGACACGCTGCTTCCCTGCTACTTCTGTTGTTTTGAACTCTCCCAAGTGCTTAGTACAGTGCTCTGCACACAGTGAGTTCTCAACAATTCCAGCGACGGACTGATTTTCAGCCCAGAAAGGCAGTGCCGGCAGTCAGTATATATCAGTCAATCGATCGATCAGCGATCCATCACCCGCGTAGCTTGACCTCCCGCTGAATTCCACGTACTGTATTGAACGCTTGGGACAGCTTGCCAGAAACAAGACACAGGCCACCTGCCATTGGGCTCCTGCTGTGCCCGCCAAGTCCTCAGTTCAACCCCCTGCACCCATAGGGTGCTCAGTACATACCACTGCTACAATTACTACTTCTCCAGGAATTTATAAACCCACGGGGAAGACAGTCAGTCAAATGGTAGTTAGCAACTGGAGCAACAGGAGAAAGAACAAGGGTGAGATGTCAGGTGTCATTTCCTCCTGGGATTTACTGAGTGCTCACTGTGAGAGTGAAATGAGACAAGGCCCTGTCCCACCCGGGGCCTCCAGTCTATAATAATAATAATAATACTTGTCAAGTGCTTACTATGTGCCAAGCACTGTTCTAAGCACTGGGGCATATACAAGTTAAACAGGTTGGACACAGTCCCTGTCCCATATGGGGCTAGCACTCTTAATCACCATTTTACAGATGAGGGAATTGAGGCCCAGATAAGCTAAGTGACTTGCTCAAGGTCACACAGCAGATGGCAGCCCGAGGATTAGAACCCAGGTCTTTCTGACTTGCAGGCTCATACTCAATCAACTAACCCTTGCTGCTTCTTGAGTGGGGGAGCAGAGGGACCTCACCCGTGATGTACAGAGGAGGAAAAGGAGGCCCAGAGAGGTTGAAAGGCTTGCCCAAGGTCCAAAAGCAGGCCAAGAAGATCCAGCCTCCTGACTCCCTCCAGCGTTCTCTTTCCCGGGCCTCGCTGCCCCACAGCCTTCAACGGGAAGCCCCCAGAGGCCTCCAAAACTCTGGCCCCGAATGGAAATAGGTAGCTGGACCAGCCCAGTGGCCAGCAGGTAGGACTGTATCAAGCCGTCCTCTCCCAAGCACTCAGTACAGTGCTCTCTCTGTAGACAACGCGCAATACAGACCACCGATTGATCAACGGAGCTGTAAGCCTGGTGACTTGCTGGGTAGACAGAGGCAAGTCCCAAGGCGGGCAGGGACTGTATCTGATCTGCTCTTCCCTTGTGTCCACCCCAGTGTTCAACAAACTTCCTCACAGTTTCCCGACGGGGAGCTGAGACCTCCGCTTTCCGCGCCCCTTTTCCCCGGGGGGCCCCTGGCGGGGCTGGTTCCAGGCTGCTCCACCCTGCATCCCCCCAGCTCTCGGCTCACCAGTCACCCCCACCAGGTGCCCAAAGTCACTAAGGCAGCTGTAGCTGAGAGGGTCCTGGCCAGCTGGGCGGACGGCCTATCACCCAGAAAGAGACAATAATAATAATAATGGCATTTATTAAGCGCTTACTATGTGCAAAACACTGTTCTAAGCGCTGGGGAGGTTACAAGCTGATCAGGTAGTCCCACGTGGGGATCACAGTCTTAATTCCCATTTTACAGATGAGGTCACTGAGGCAAAGAGCCGTGAAGTGACTTGCCCAAAGTCGCACAAGTGGCGGAGCCGGGATTTGAACCCCTGACCTCTGACTCCAAAGCCCGTGCTCTTTCCACTGAGCCACGCTGCTTCCCATCTGCTTCCCAGATCAAAGCTCAAAGGGCCCCGGCAGCGGTGGAGCTGGGATTTGTCCCGGGACACCCGACTTCCCGTGGGGAGGGGTCAAGGTCAGAGATGGCGGGGTCGGTGCGGGGGCTGTGGGAATGCGCTCCCCGTGGCAAGATCCCACGCAATGATCTCGGATTCTGGCTGGAAAAGGGGTCAGGATGTTCAGACGGGGCTTGGGAGCGAGTCCTTGGCTAACTGTTCGGCCCAGCCGGACCGGGGACATCTTGATCTGTTTGGAGCCTTGGGAGAGGGAGGTGGGTGGGGGGGAGACGAGAGGGAGGGGGACCCCTTAAAGGGACAAAGCAGCTCAGCTTCTAGAATCCCATAATCACAGCTCAACCCTCGACTGACAAAACGATGTAAAACGGTGCGCAAGTGTGTTCTCTTACAGGACTTTTTCCCATGCAACGAACATGCCAACTTGCACCATTTGGCCTTGTTCTCATTTTTATGGCAACGAACGAACTAGGCACTTAGTCGGGGCCAAGCACCATGCTGAACGCTGGGATGGGCACAGGGGAGTCTGATAAGATCCAGACTCCATCTTTTTTTTAACGGCATTTATTAAGCGCTTACTATGTGCGAAGCACTGTTCTAAGTGCTGGGGAGGTTACAAGGTGATCAGTTGTCCCACGGGGGGCTCACAGTCTTAATCCCCATTTTATCATCATCATCATCAATCGTATTTATTGAGCGCTTACTATGTGCAGAGCACTGTACTAAGCGCTTGGGAAGTACAAATTGGCAACATATAGAGACAGTCCCTACCCAACAGTGGGCTCACAGTCTAAAAGGGGGAGACAGAGAACAAAACCAAACATACTAACAAAATAAAATAAATAGAATAGATATGTACAAATAAAATAAATAGAGTAAAAAATATGTACAAACATATATACAGGTGCTGTGGGGAAGGGAAGGAGGTAAGATGGGGGGGATGGAGAGGGGGACGAGGGGGAGAAGAACTGACGCCCAGAGAAGTGAAGTGACTTGCCCAAAGTCACATAGCTGACATTTGGCGGAGTTAGGATTTGAACCCATGACCTCTGACTCCAAAGCCCGGGCTCTTTCCACTGAGCCACGCTGCTTCTCAAGGGAGGGCAAGGGACTCGTTGTGTCAAATGCAGGGAGGGCAGGGATCTCACCCTGATTGAAAGAGAGGGAAATGGAGCCCCAGAGAGGTTGAATGATTTGACCCAAATCACCCAGAAGAAGAGGGGCAGAGTTAGTGATAAGAAGCAGCATGGCAAACTGGCTAGAGCACAGGCCTGGGAATCAGAAGGTCACGGGCTCTAATCCCGGCCCTGCCATTTGTCTGCTCTGTGACCATGGCAAATCACTTAGCTTCTCTGTGCCTCAGTTCCCTCATCTGTAAAATGGGGATTGAGACTGTCAGCCCAACCTGATTTGCTTGTATCCACCCCAGCGCCTAGTACAGTACCCGGCACATAGGTGATCAAGTTGTCCCACAGGGGGCTCACAGTCTTAATCCCCATTTACCAGATGAGGTAACTGAGGCACAGAGAAGTTAAGTGACTTGCCCAAAGCCACACAGCTGACAATTGGTGGAGCCGGAATTTGAACCCATGACCTCTTACTCCAAAGCCTGTGCTCTTTCCACTGAGCCACGCTCCTTCTCTTGCAGCGCTTAACACATTTTGCTGCAAGAGAAAATAGCACATTTTGTGCTATTTTGTTAAGCACATAGTAAGCGCTTAACAAAAACCATAATTATTATGATTATTGTCATTATTAAGAACTGGGATCTCCTGTGCTCCTTCAGGAGCTCAGATTTGCCATTACCATTGTGGAGCCTGTAAGCTCCTTGTGGGCCGGGAACGTGTCTACCAAATCTATTACACTGTACTCTCCTAAGCACTTAATACAGTGCTTGGCACACAGTATGTGCTCAGTCAATACAAGTGATGGATTGAGAAGGACACACTTCCACTGAAATGGGCCTCACGAGGGGGAATTTTCCTCTAGCGACACCAATCTTACATGGGCGACCCCCGTGTGAGGTTAACCTGGAAATCGGCCAGGGGAAGGGGCTTATTCGGAAAGAACACTCTTTGCTTTGGAAGGCCTAAAGGTCTTCAACGACTCTGATGGTAGCACACAACAAAGCAACTCTGCGGGTCACAGACAGCAGACACTCGGAAATGGCAAATACATGTTCCATCACCTATGTGAGGTGACCCAAGGGTGACCCAAGGGTGACGAAAAGAAGCAGCGTGGCTCAGTGGAAAGATCCTGGGCTTTGGAGTTAGAGGTCATGGGTTCAAATCCTGGCTCCGCCACTTGTCAGCTGTGTGACTTTGGGCAAGTCACTTCACTTCTCTGTGCCTCAGTTACCTCATCTGGAAAATGGGGATTAAGTCTGTTAGCCCCACGTGGGACAACTTGATTACCTTGTCTCTACCCCAGTGCTTAGAACAGTGCTTTGCACATAGTAAGCGCTTAATAAATGTCATTATCATTAATAAATGCCATTATCACTCTACCTGACCCTTCAGTCCCAGTGCAAGTCCCATCTATCTCTCAGACCAATGTCAGGGCCACCTCCATCGTGGACTGGACCACAGTTCCTAGGGGTTTTGGGGACGTGCATAGCATGGTTGGGTTGACCAGTTCCACACCAGCCTTCTCATCCAAAGGTTACTGTCCCCAGGTGACATCTTTGTCATCAGTGGGCACCTGTGTACAAGAATGAGGAGAATCACCTGAGTTTTGGTGTCTCCAGATAGTGCAAGGGTCACTGGCACATGGAAACATGCCCCAATTTCACTGCAGGAAGAGAGAGGGCCTAAAACTAGAGACCCCGGGGTCACTAGCCACTCTTGGCCCCCCAGCCCCATTTTCTGAGAGGCTGGATACCCTCTCTTCCTCCCCATCCCCCCCGCCCTACCTCCTTCCCTTCCCCACAGCACCTGCATATATATATCTGTACAGATTTGTTACCCCGTTTATTTTACTTGTACATATTTATTATTTATTTTGTTAATGATGTGCATATAGCTTTAAATTCTATTTGTTCTGATGATTTTGACACCTGCCTACATGTTCTGTTTTGTTGCCTGTCTCCCCCTTCTAGACTGTGAGCCCATTTTTGGGTAGGGACCGTCTCTAGATGTTGCCGACTTGTACTTCCCAAGCGCTTAGTACAGTGCTCTGCACACAGTAAGCGCTCAATACAATTGAATGAATGAATGAAAAATGACTGACTCTCTTGCTGTTTAGAAGAGAAGGACCAGGGAGGGCACTTCTAGCTGGAGGTCAGGTCAAAGAGGGTAAGGCTCAAGAAGGGCTTGAGATGGTCGTAGGAGAGGAATGGGCGGAGAGCACAGGACACATCACTCCTGGCCGGTGGTTGTTTGAAACCGGCTTCTGGAGCGGCCGAGAGTACGTCCAGGGCAAGGTGGGATGGTGGATCGTAGCCTGTTTGGCAGAACCTCAGTCGCTACAGCGTGCCCCCAAAGATCCACAGTCATGACCCCCAACTCTCGTAGCCCAGCCTGGCCAAGGGCCTGGGCTCCATCCCCGCCATCCGCCACACAATCTGATGGGGCCATTTTGGAAAAACCGGGGCAGTGAGCGAGGCTCAGGGGCTGCCTCACTGAGAGAGGAAGCCCCAGCACCATGCCCAGGGAATAATAATTGTAATAATTGTGGTATTTGTTAAGCATTTACTACGTGCCAAGCACTATACTAAGCGGTGGGGTGGATACAAGGAGATCAGGTTAGACACTGTCCCTGTCCCGCATGGGGCTCACGGTCTTAACCCCCATTTTCCAGATGAGGTGATTGAGGCGCAAAAAAGTGAAGTGACTTGCCCAAGGTCACACGGCAGACAAGTGGCAGGTCCGGGATTAGAACCCAGGGCCTTCTGATTCCCAGGCCTGTGTTCAATCCACAATGCCATGCCACTCATTGGGAGCAAAGCTCAAAGCTCTCCATCATCTCGCCCCCCTCCTACCTCACCTCCCTTCTCTCCTTCTCCAGCCAAGCCCGCACACTCTGCTCCTCTGGCGCCCTGGCCCAGGTCCTACCTCTGGCCTATAATGCCCTCCCTCCAAACATCCGCCAAACTAGCTCTCTTCCTCCCTTCAAAGCCCTACTGAGAGCTCACCTCCTTCAGGAGGCCTTCCCAGACTGAGCCCCCCCTTATAATAATAATAATAATGGCATTTATTAAGCGCTTACTATGTGCAGAGCACTGTTCTAAGTGCTGGGAAGGTTACAAGGTGATCAGGTTGTCCCATGTGGGGCTCACAGTCTTAATCCCCATTTTACAGATGAGGTAACTGAGGCTCAGAGAAGTTAAGTGACTTGCCCAAGGTCACACAGCAGATGTGGCAGAGTCGGGATTCGAACCCATGACCTCTGACTCCAAAGCCCGTGCTCTTTCCACTGAGCCACGCTGCTCCTCCTCCTCCCCATCGCCCCACTCCCTCCCTCTGCCCTACCCCCTTCCCCTCCCCACAGCACTTCTATTTGTCCATATTTATTACTCTATTTTATTAATGATGTGTTTATAACTATAATTCTATTTATTCTGATGGTATTGACACCTGTCTACTTGTTCTGTTTTGCTGTCTATTCCCCTTTCTAGACTGTGAGCCCATTGTTGGGTAGGGACTGTCTCTATCTGTTGCCGAATTGGACTCTCCCAAGCACTTGAGAAGCAGCATGGCTCAGTGGAAAGAGCCCGGGCTTTGGAGTCAGAGGTCATGGGTTCAAATCCCCACTCTGCCAGCTGTGTGACTTTGGGCAAGTCACTTAACTTCTCCGGGCCTCAGTTCCCTCATCTGTAAAATGGGGATTAAGACTGTGAGCCCCCCATGGGACAATCTGTAACCTTCGCAGTGCTTAGAACAGTGCTTGGTACATAGTAAGCACTTTTCCTCTCCTCCCCCACCCCCCCCACCCTACCTCCTTCCCCTCCCCACAGCACCTGTATATATGTTTGTACAGATTTATTACTCTATTTATTTTACTTGTACATATTTACTATTCTATTTATTTTATTTTGTTAATATGTTTTGCTTTGTTGTCTGTCTCCCCCTTCTAGACTGTGAGCCCACTGTTGGGTAGAGACCGTCTCCATACGTTGCCAACCTGTACTTCCCAAGCGTTTAGTCCAGTGCTCTGCACACATTAAGCGCTCAATAAATACAATTGAATGAATGAATGTCATCATTATTGTTATTAGTCCAGTGCTCTGCACACAGTAGGCGCTCAATAAATACGACTGAATGAATGAATGAATGAATGATTCGGGCCGGCCCATGAGGCGCCCCGACAACGCCTCAGGCCCGCCCGCCCACATGGAGGCGCATGCGCATGACCGCCGAGGCGAAGGCGCACCCGCGCGCGAGCCCCAGCCGGGCGCTCCCCGCCCACCCCGTGGATCCCTCTCCCGATTGGTCGAGCTCCCCGCCCACCCCGGGGATCCCTCTCCCGATTGGTCGATCTCCATGTCTGCCCCTCCTTCCCCCCCTCGCCACCTCCCAGCCGGGCGAAAGGTGACGTCACGGGCCGGCCACGCGCCGGCTTGCCGGCCTGTGATTGGCTGCGGCGGGTGAGGGAAAGGCCGGGGCCCGGCCCGGCGTCGAGTAGAAGCCGGTTGGCGCCTTGTGCTGCGCGTTGTAGCATCCTGTCAGCGTCGGTGAGTGGGCGAGGGGGGGCGGGGGGACCCCCACAGACAGACAGACAGACAGACAGACAGACAGACAGACAGACAAACAATGGCGGAGCGTGAGGGGAACCCGGAAAAAGGACGGGTCGTGGCGGACCTGAGGGCGGGGAGTTGAAGGGAAGGTCACGGGCAGGGGTCGCCGGGACCAACCATTTGTTAATATCAATCGTATTTATTGAGCGCTTACTATGTGCAGAGCACTGTACTAAGCGCTTAATAATAATAATAATAATGTTGGCATTTGTTAAGCGCTTACTACAAAGCACTGTTCTAAGCGCTTGGGGGGGCTGCAAAGTCCCACGTGGGGCTCCCAGTCTTCATCCCCATTTGACAGTTGAGGTACCTGCCAGTTGTCAGCCGTGTGACTTTGGGCAAGTCACTTCACTTCTCTGGGCCTCAGTGGCCTCATCTGTAAAATGGGGATGAAGACTGTGAGCCCCACGTGGGACAACCTGATCCCCTTGTATCCCCCCCCAGCGCTTAGAACAGTGCTGTGCACATAGTAAGCGCTCAATAAATACGGCTGAATGAATAACTGAGGCTCAGAGAAGTTGTCATCATCATCAATCGTATTTATTGAGCGCTTACTATGTGCAGAGCACTGTACTAAGTGCTTGGGAAGTCCAAGTTGGCAACATATAGAGACAGTCCCTACCCAACAGTGGGCTCAGTCTAAAAGGGGGAGAGAGAGAACATAACCAAACATCCTAACAAAATGAAATAAATAGGATAGATATGTACAAGTAAAATAAATACATAAATAGCATAATAAATATGTACAAACATATATACATCTATACAGGTGCTGTGGGGAAGGGAAGGAGGTAAGATGGGGGGATGGAGAGGGGGACGAGGGGGAGAGGAAGAAGTTAAGTGACTTGCCCAAGGTCACACAGCAGACATGTGGCAGAGCTGGGATTAATGGCTTTAGTTTTGTCGTCCGTCTCCCCCCTCCAGACTGAACCCGCTGTTGGGTAGGGACCGGCTCTAGATGCTGCCAACTTGTCCTCTCCCAAGCGCTTAGTACAGTGCTCTGCACTCATTCATTCAGTCAGTCGTATTTATTGAGCGCGTACTGTGTGCAGAGCACTGGACTAAGCGCTTAGGAAGTCCAAGTCGGCAACATCTAGAGACGGTCCCTACCCCACAACGGGCTCACGGTCTAGAAGGGGGAGACCGACAACAAAACAAAACACGCAGACGGGTGTCAAAGTCGTCGGAACAAATAGAATTAAAGCTCGATGCACAACATTAACGAAATAAATAGAATGGTAAATATGGACGAGTAAAATAGAGTAATAAATATGTACAAACATATATACAAGTGCTGTGGGGAGGGAGGCAAGGCGGGGGGGATGGGGAGGAGGAGAGGAAAAAGGGGAAGCAGCGTGGCTCAGTGGAAAGAGCCCGGGCCTTGGAGTCGGGGGTCATGGGTTCAAATCCCGGCTCCGCCACTTGTCAGCTGGGTGACTGTCTGCATCATCATCATCATCATCAATCGTATTTATTGAGCACTTACTGTGTGCAGAGCACTGTACTAAGCGCTTGGGAAGTACAAATTGGCAACAAATCTGCACACAGTATGCGCTCAATCAATACAATCCTCTCCCCCTCATCCCCCTCTCCATCCCCCCCATCTTACCTCCTTCCCTTCCCCACAGCACTTGTCTATATGTTTGTACATATTTATTACTCCATTTATTTATTTTACTCGTACCTATCCTATCTATTTTATTTTGTTAGTATGTTTGGTTTTGTTCTCTGTCTCCCCCTTCTAGACTGTGAGCCCGCTGGTGGGTAGGGACCGTCTCTAGATATTGCCAGCTTGTACTTCCCAAGTGCTTAGTACAGTGCTCTGCACACAGTAAGTGCTCAATAAATATGATTGATTGATCAATTGAACCGACAATGTGCCCGTCCAGGGGCCCGGCTCCCTCAGGGCCCTGACCTCGTTGGGTTGGGGGCAGCCAACCCCCCAGGATCTCCCAGAACCCCCCCGCTCCACGAGGACTAATAGTCATTATAATCAATCAATCAATCGTATTTATTGAGCGCTTACTGTGTGCAGAGTACTGTAATAAGCGCTTGGGAAGTACAAGTTGGCAACATATAGAGACAGTCCCTACCCAACAGTGGGCTCACAGTCTAAAAGAAGCGCCTGTTAAGTGCAAGGCACTGTACTAAGCGCCGGGGTAGAGAAGCAACGTGGCCCAGTGGAAAGAGTCCGGGCTTTGGAGTCAGAGGTCGTGGGTTCGAATCCTGGCCCCGCCACTTGTCAGCTGGGTGACTTTGGGCAAGTCACTTAACTTCTCTGAGCCTCAGTTTCCTCATCTGTAAAATGGGGATGATTACTGTGAGCCCCACGTGGGACAACCTGATCACCTTGTAACCTCCCCAGCGCTTAGAACAGTGCTGTGCGCATAGTAAGCGCTTAATAAATGCCATTATTATTATTATAATAAAAGAAGCACCTGTTAAGTGCGAGGCACTGTACTAAGCGCCGGGGTAGAGAAGCAGCGTGGCCCAGTGGAAAGAGCCCGGGCTTTGGAGTCAGAGGTCATGGTTTCCAATCCCGGCCCCTCCACTTGTCAGCTGGGTGACCTTGGGCAAGCCACTTAACTTCTCTGGGCCTCAGTGACCTCATCTGAAAATGGGGATTAAGACCGTGAGCACCCCCGTGGGACAACCTGATCACCTTGTAACTTCCCCAGCGCTTAGAACGGTGCTTTGCACATAGTAAGCGCTTAATAAATGCCATTATTATTATTATTATCCAGGGTAACTGGGTTGGACTCCGTCCCTGGTTCACAGTCTTAATCCCTGTTTTACAGATGAGGGAACTGAGGCCCAGAGAAGGAAAGTGATTTTTCCCAAGGTCACACAGCAGACGTGCGTAGGGTCCTTCTGACTCAGGCCTGTACTCTGTCCACTAGGCTATGGTGCTTCTCTAGTAACTTCTGACTTTAAGTTGGGTCCGCATGGCCCAACCGATGCAGGTGAGAAAGCCCGTGGGGAATGCCCGCCTGGCATCAAGCTGACCCTCGCCCCCCAGAAAATAATACTGATGATATTTGTTAAGCGCTCACTATGTGCAAAGCACTGTTCTAAGCGCTTGAGGGGGGGTACAAGGTGATCAGGTTGTCCCACGTGGGGCTCACAGTCTTAATCCCCATTTTACAGATGAGGGAACTGAGGCCCAGAGAAGTGAAGTGACTTGCCCAAAGTCACACAGCTGACAAGTGGCGGAACCGGGATTTAGAACTACGTGCAGAGCACTGCATTAAGCTGTTGGGACAGTACAGATCAACAGAATTGGTAGACACGTTCCCCGCCCATAATGAGTTTACAATCTTGGAGAAAGAGCAGGTATAATCTCCATTTTCCAGATGAGGAAACCGAGGCCTAGAGAAGTTAGGTGGCCTGCCCAAGGTCACAGCTGACAAGTGGCCAGGCCTGGGTTAGAAACCAGATATTCTGTCTCCTTGGTAATGGTTTTTCTACTGTGCCACGCTGCTTTTATTTACAACTTTTTTTAGGGTTTTGTTTTTTTTTTTTAACGATTTTCACTGTCCAGGTGACCTCAGAATGTCCCCCAATTTCACTATGGCCTACTTAAGTGGCTGGGTGTGTCTTTTCTGTAAGGGTTCGTCACTTAGCCATTGTTGCGGAGGGTTTGTCTGCTCTGTCTTGGGTAGAGGGTGTGGCCATCCTTAGGCAGCTGGTGCCTGAAGTCATGGGAGGGTCAATAATAATAATAATGATGATGACATTTATTAAGCGCTTACTATGTGCAAAGCACTGTTCTAAGCGCTGGGCAACATGGTGTAGTGGATAGAGCAAGGGCCTGGTACTCAGACGGTCATGGGATCTAATCCTGGCTCCACCACTTGTCTGCTGCGTGGCCTTGGGCAAGGCACTTC
This sequence comes from Tachyglossus aculeatus, assembly GCF_015852505.1. Lineage (NCBI taxonomy): Eukaryota > Metazoa > Chordata > Mammalia > Monotremata > Tachyglossidae > Tachyglossus > Tachyglossus aculeatus. The sequence goes on along the minus strand of NC_052078.1, from coordinate 1,236,443 downwards.
ATTTCGCTGCCTCAGTTACCTCATCTGCAAAATGGGGATTAAAGACTGAGCCACTTCGGGGACAGGGACTGTGTCCAACCCGATTTGCTTGTATCCACCCTAGTGCTTAGTACTGTGCCTGGCACATAGTAAGCGCTGAAGAAATACCAGAATTAATAATAATAATGGCATTTATTAAGCGCTTACTATGTGCAAAGCACTGTTCTAAGCACTGGGGAGGTTACAAGGTGATCAGGTTGTCCCACGTGGGGCTCACAGTCTTAATCCCCATTTTACAGATGAGGGAACTGAGGCCCAGTGAAGTGACTTGCCCCAAGTCACATAGCTGACAAGTGGCAGAGCCAGGATTTGCACCATTAACCTCTGACCCCAAAGCCCGGACTCTTTCCACTGAGCCACGCTGCTTCTCTACTGTTACTACTACTGTTATTATTATTGTTATTTTTATCGGCGTCCCTGGGGCGGGAGCATCCAAGCCACTGAGACATCATGGTCCAACTTGGCATCAAAACCCAAAGCAACGGTCTCGACGATGCCAAGAATGCCAGCGGGCAGCGTTCATGGACCATTCATCCCTGTGGGCAATACGTGGCCTTATTCAAAAGACAGCTTGTGTTCTTTTGGCCCAAAGTTCAGCCTGATCTCTTCGCCACCCTGGCATCAGTCTCAGAGGGTGGTATTTTTTTAAAATGACGTTTGTTAAACAGTTACTATGTGCCGAGCACCGTGCTAACCACTGCAGTAGTTGCAAGATGTTCAGGTTGGGCACAGTCCATAACCCACTTGGGGTTCACCGCTTTAATCCCCATTTTACAAATGAGGTAACAGGCCCAGAGAAGTGAAGTGACTCGCCCAAATTCACACAGCAAACAAATGGCAGATCTGGAATTAGAACCCCCAGGTCCTCTGACTCCCGGGGCCTGGGCTCTTTCCACTAGGCCAAGCTGCGTCTCTGTTTTTAACAATAATAATAATAATGGTATTTGTTAAGCGCTTACTATGTGCCAAGCACTGTTCTAAGTGCTGGGGTAGATACAGGGCAATCAGGTTGTCCCAAGTGGGGCTCACAGTCTTAATCCGCATTTTACAGATGAGGTCACTGAGGCCCAGAGAAGTCATGTGACTTGCCCAAAGTCACACAATTGATAAATGGTGGAGTTGGGATTAGAACCCACAACCTCTGACTCCCAAACCCGAGCTCTTTCCACCAAGCCACGCTGCTTCGAACCTGAAAACTCCACCCTCTGGTATCGGGCCGTCTGACTTTGGTCAAGTCAGGACTAGATGAGGCTGGGATCTCCTCCTTCCTCAGAGGCCAGGGCGCACAATAATTGTGGTTAAACGCTTACTACGTGCAAGGCATTGTACTGAGTGCTGGGGTAGATACAGGTAATGGGGTTGGATACAGTCTCTGCCCCACCTAGGGCTCACAGTCTTACCTTCCTGCCCCCACACGCATCTCCCCAGGGCTGGGCAGGAAATGGGCACCTCACCCCGGTTGCTCAAACGACTGTGTACATTACTCATCGGACCTAGGGAGGGGGGCGGGGAGGGTAGCAGAAGGGAGGAGTGTGGGGTAAAAGTAAAATTGCTCACCGGGCCACCTCCCTGCCCACTCACAGCCGGACTCAGGTGTGAGGGGAGCAGGGGGCTCTCTGCGGCCCAAAGTGACACTGGGCTTGGGGCCAGAATCGGTCCCCCCCGGCGAGGGGTGAGTATGCCAAAAGGGATGGGCTCTATCTCTCCGTGGAGCGCTAGGGGTTCTGTTAGGGGGGATCCGGCCCCGGCCCGTGCCCCTTGGCAGGCTGGAATGTATGGGCCACGTACCAGAGTGGAGGTCTGGGATTGAAGGGAGTGGGGAAGAAAGGCGGAAGGTGGTTTGGTGCAGAGGAAGGGGGGACCGGAGAGATAAAGCCGGGGAGCACTGTGAGTCGGGGCAAAGGAGAACCTCGTTGGGACTTCCTCTCCTCCTCCCCTTCCTTCCTCTCCCTCTCGTCCCCCTCTCCATCCCCCCCATCTTACCTCCTTCCCTTCCCCACAGCACCTGTATATATGTTTGTACATATTTATTACTCTATTTATTTTACTTGTACGTATCTATTCTATTTATTTTATTTTGTTAGTATGTTTGGTTTTGTTCTCTGTCTCCCCCCTTTAGACTGTGAGCCCAATGTTGGGTAGGGACTGTCTCTAGATGTTGCCAATTTGTACTTCCCAAGCGCTTAGTACAGTGCTCTGCACATAGTAAGCGCTCAATAAATATGATTGATTGATTGACTTCGGACACCAGCCGGGAGCCCTTGATGGTTCGGTATCAAGCAATGGTGGCTTCAGATGGTCAGTGCGAATTGACCAGTGGCAAAACGGGCGTGGAACCCCGTTGGGAGCCTGCGGGGGAGATGGGTTCATGCCTTTGGAGCAAGAAACAAACTCCCGGCTGAACTGAGGAACTGCCACAGGGCAAACGACGCCTCCTGTTCCATCTAAAGGAAGTCAGGTCCTCGCCAAGCCTCCATTAGGAGCAGGGCGGCTGAAGGGAGATAATTCTGGACTCAGTTTTCATCCTGCTCAGCTAGCCCGGATAAGGAAATGGGACACAGTCCTGTCCCCCCTCGGCACTCCCAGTCCAAGAGGGAGGGCCAACGGGTGTCTTGCCCACATTGTGCCGAGGAGCAAGTTGGCAGGGAATGTGTCTGCTATGGACTTTCCTAAGCGCTTAGTACAGTGATCTGCACACTAAGTGCTCATTAAGTATGATTGACTGACTGAAGCCCAAAGAGGCTAAATGACTTGCCCGAGGTCACCCTGCAGGCCCAGGGCAGAGCTGGGCAGGTCCCTTGACTCCCGTGCCTTCTTCAAGAGGGCAAGCACCTGTTCCGGCCTTCACGTGGTCACTGGGATTTCTCGAGGCTCCCTCGGGGGGGGCACCGTGTGTGCCATCCTCAAACCACGGAACCACCGGAGGTAGGTTGGGGTTAGAAGGGGAAGGTGGGCGGCAAAGCCTGACCAACGTGGGTGGAAACGGCCCAGATTTGCTACCGCTTCTGTGGACGTGTCTCTCCTCCAGTTCCTATCCGTCACAGAGGGGCCAAACCGGTTGGGAAGCAATACGTCGTGGGCATCGTTTCAAGTGATCCCTCACCCCTGACAGCTGGCTTACCAGAAGGCCCCAAAAAGCCATCTCTCCTGGGATGTTCTTCTAGGAAAGTGGTCCCCAAAACTGGTATCCGCGGCGCTCCTGGTTTGTCTGAATCCAGGAAACCCCCGTGACACCACCGGTCTCTGGAAACCCGAATTGGGCTGATGGCTGACCCCGGCCTCTTTGATGTTGGTTTAGGACAATCCCAGCCACCATGTCGTCCAACGCAGACATCGCCCTTTCTTCCTACCAGTCAGACGAGGACCAGGGCTCCAAACTGATCCGCAAAGCTAAAGAGTCACCCTTTGTACCCGTGGGTAAGTGCCCGGTGGTCGCTGAGGCGGGAGAGGGGCCACGGCCCCTCTGTTGGCAGCCATGAGGAGATCAGCGAGAATGGTGATGGCATTATTCAGCATCCACCGGTACCGGTGCTATTCTCTTTTTGGGGGGAGACAAGATCAGATTGGGCACGGTCCCCATCCTACGTACGGCTCATAGTCTGAGAGGGAGGGTAGAGGGCAGAGGAGGAAACTAAGGCCCAGAGTAAGTAAATGGCGTGGCACGGGTGGGCCCTGTGAAGCCGTTGCTCTGTTTGGTGGGCCTCCCCACATTTCCCCCCCCATCTCCGGGCCCACGCAGGAGCCAAAGGGCAGAGGATCCCCCAGTTGGCCCACGGTGGGTTGCGGGGAGGGCCAGCTCCCCGGGCACCCACCCTCACGCTCTGTTGGCTCTCGACTGTCCAGGGATAGCAGGCTGCATGGCGGTGGTGGCATACGGCTTGTACAAGCTGAAGAGCAGAGGGAACACCAAGATGTCCGTCCACCTGATCCACATGCGAGTGGCCGCCCAGGGATTCGTCGTCGGCGCCATGACCCTCGGTAAGCACGCGTGTGCCCGGCCTGTCCTCCGCTAGTCATCTAATACTATTAAGAATTGCGGTGGTCGTTGTTACGTGCTTAGTAGGTGCCAACCACTGGGCTAAGCACTTGGTAGATAGAAGATCATCAGGTTGGACAACAGCTCCGATCCCATAGAGGCCTCAGAGCCTACGTAGGAGGAAGAACAGGTTTCGGGTCCCCATTTTACAGATGAGAAAACTAAAGCACAGAGAAGTTGAATGATTTACCCAAGGTCACAAAGCAAGCAAGTGGCAGAGCAGGGATGAGAATCCAGATCGTCTGACTTCCAGGCCACTAGGCTGAACTGCTTCTCACACCCTCGGTTCTTTCCCTTTCCCCCCCTTCCCCGCCTCTCCCCCCACAGTGTCCACCTGACCAGTAATAATAATAATGATAATGGTATTTGTTAAGCGCTCTCTATGTGCCAGGCACTGTAGTGAGCGCTGGGGTGGATACAGGCAGATCAGGTTGGGCACGGTCCCGATCCCCATTTTCTAGATGAGATAACGGAGACACAGAGAAGTTAAGTGAGTTGCCCAAGGTCACACAGCAGACAAGCGGTGGAGGCGGGAATAGAACCCATGACCTTGTGATGCCCGGACCCCGTGCTCTGTCCACTTACTATACTGCTTCACTCCAACGTGGCCCTGTTGTTTGCTCTAGGTATGGTCTACTCCATGTACCGCGAGTACTGGGTGAAACCCAAGCCGTAGAACCACCAAGGGGTTCAGCACTGCGGGGAGACCTCACATTGAGGTGTCCCACTCTCCTTGTCTCTGCGAATGTGTGTGTGTGTTTGTGTGTGTCTCGCTCTCCCGGTTAAATAATAAATCCTGTCCGAGTCTGGTTCGAACTTCCACCCGAGGGGATCGGATCGTGTCTCGGGCAGATGAGCTCCTCTCTCACACTCGCCCGAAAGCAGCCGCAGGTCACCGTGGAGGCCGACGGGCGTGAGATGAGCTAGCCGTCGCTACCCCCTTGGCCTAGGTCAGAGCTGCCCCTCCCCGGCCCCCCAGGCTGGTCCCGCCTCTGGGGCTGGAAGCGAGGGGCTGCCCAACCTGGGCAGGGGACCCTTCCGCAAGCCCTTGCTCCCAACTGCCAAGAAAACAAACTCCCTTTCCTTTATTTAAAATAAGACTAATAATAGCAAACACGCTGCTCGAGAGTAGTATTTATAATAGAGCCTTAACTTGAGGAACTTAATGGAAATTGGGACTCGGCGCCGGGGAATGCCCTCACCCAGCCTCACAACGTGCGAAGTGTGATCCTGGGCCGCCTGATGTTTCCGAAATGTCATTGGGAAGAAAAGTGTATTTGCGATGTTCGTGTCATCGGGGAATTAAAGGCCTCTTTAATCTGTGTCAATCATCTGCCGTCTTTGAAAGGACCTTAAAACCTTCCTCCAGTGAAAAGTGGGTTTGGTGTCGCTCAGCCGGGGGCAGATTGGGGCCACCGGACGGGAGGAAGACGATTTGAGCCGTGTGAAGCCCCCTGTGCCCAAGAGGTTGGCACCACGGGGCATGTGGGGGACCCCGCCGGCCGACTTGGGTGGTGGGCTGGACCCCCCATGGCCTTGGAGTTCCGGACCAGAAGTGAGTTCCACCGAGTGAACCCGTCGGGGTGACGCTCCCGTTTCTGGGCGGGGGGAAGCAGGGATGGGGTACTCTACCGGATCTCCTCCACACTGGGGTGAGGGGGTGGTAGAAGAGGGTGGGGCCGGGATCGATCATTGACAGAGCCCTCACGGGGAAACTGCTTTTCTGCGTCTCTGCTGGGATGGAACCAGGTTCAGGCCCTGAAAGTGTGGTGGCCTTAATTTCTGCTCTGGCCCTCTGTGGGCGGCGCGGCTGGTGAAAGACCACCAGAGGTGGGAACAGGAAGGATTTGGAAGCCCAGCCCAGGCATAGAACTACTTGGCTAAAGAAAGACATACAGTTTGGGGGGGAAATTACCCAGGTGCCTCACGTAAGCAGCTCATTAGCCCCCAGGAGTAAAGAGAACTAAAGTACTCCCTATTAATAACTGGCATTGGGTAAGTGCTTACTATAGGCCTAGCACTTACAAGGCGCTGGGGTAGATACACAATCCCCATCCCACATGGGGGCTTACAATCTAAGGGAAGGGAGAACAGGTATTAAATCCGCATTGTACCAATGAGGAAACTGACACAAAGAAGTTAAGTGACTTACCCAATGCACCCAGCAGGCGAGTGGCAGAGCTGCCCGTGTTCTTGGCACTGGCCCCGCTGCTTCCGTTTTTTCATTTTGTTTTATGGTATTATCTAAGTGCTTACTGGGGGCCGGGCACCCTTCTAAGCCCTGAGGTAGATACGAGGTAATCAAGTTGAACACAGTCTGTGTCCCACTTGGGGTGGCACCGTTTTTAAAAATCCAGTTTACAGATGAGGCAACTGAGGCAACAGAGAAGTGAAGTGACTTGCCCAAGGTCACCCAGCAGACAACTGGCAGAGTGGGGACCAGAACCCAGGTCCTTCTCACTTCTAGGCCTGTGCTCTATCCACTAGAGCACACTACTTCCTAAACGGACACCCTCCCTCCACACCCCCTAAAAATGGAGGCATTTAGGCCTTTAATAGAATAATAATAAAAACAATAGCATTTATTAAGCACTTACTATGTGCCAAGCACTGGGGAGGTTACAAGGTGAACAGGTTGTCCCACGGGGGGCTCCCAGTCTTCATCCCCATTTTACAGATGAGGTAACTGAGGCCCAGAGAAGTTAAGTGACTTGCCCAAAGTCACACAGCTGACAATTGACGGAGCGGGGATTTGAACCCACGACTTTATGATGCACCAAGCCCTTTACTAAGTATGGGAGTAGATCCAAGATTGTCAGGTTGGACTTAGTACGGTGGTTTGTACATAGTAAGCGCTCAATAAATATGATTGAATCAATGACACAGTCCATAATTGTAATGGTTATTACAAAGCAATTTCCCTCCCTCCACACATCCGCCAAGCTAGCTCCCTTCCTCCCGTCAAAGCCCTACTGAGAGCTCACCTCCTCCAGGAGGCCTTCCCAGACTAAGCCCCCTTTTTCCTCTCCTCCTCCCCCTCCCCACAGCACTTGTATTTATTTGTACAGATTCATCACGCTATTTATTTGTACATATTTACTATTCTATTTATTTTGTTAATGATGTGCATATGGCTTTAATTCTATTTGTTCTGACGAATTTGACACCTGTTTACATGTTTTGTTTTGTTCTCTGTTTCCCCCTTCTAGACTGTGAGCCCGTTGTTGGGTAGGGACCGTCTCTATATGCTGCCGACTTGTACTTCCCAAGCGCTTAGTACAGTGCTTTGCACATAGTAAGCGCTCAGGAAATACGATTGAATGAATGAATGAATTTCCTGACGGGCGCCAGGGCGAGCCCAGCTATGGAGAAACCCGCCACCTTGTGGAGAGAGGAGGAATTGAATGCAGTCATAACTTTAATCAATCAATCAATCAATCGATCGTATTTATTGAGCGCTTACTGTGTGCAGAGCACTGTACTAAGCGCTTGGGAAGTACAAGTTGGCAACATACTTTGTTTTTTTGAAAAGGGACTTTCCCACCATTTCTCTCCTCCAATCCTCATAGCATTTCAAAAGGAGAGGTCGTAGGTGCCAAGCCTCTCTGTAAATTTTTTTGAATGTCTGCCTCATCCCCTAAGACTTTGAGCCCGTTGTTGGGAAGGGACCAGCTATATGTTGCCGATTTATACTTCCCAAGAGCTTAGTACAGTGCTTCGCACACAGTAAGCGCTCATTAAATGCGACTGAATGAATAAAGTTGAGGGCAGGAATCATGTCTACCAACTCCATTGTATTGTGATAATAATAAGGATGATGGCATTTGTTAAGTGCTTACTATGTGCAAAGCACTGTTCTAAGTGCTGGAGGGGGATACAAGGTGATCAGGTTGTCCCACGTGGGGCTCAAAGTCTTAATCCCACAGTAATTATTGTACCTGGTGAACACATACTGTGTGTCAGACACTTTACGAAGCGCTGGGGTAGATACAAGCTAATCCAGTAAAACACAGTCCAAGTCCCAAGTGGGGCTCACAGTCTTAATCCCCATTTTACAGATGAGGTAACTGAAGCACAGAAAAGTTAGGTGACTTGCCCAAGGTGACACAGCAGGCATGTTAAGTGCTTACTATGTGCCAAGCACAGTTCTAAGCAGTGGTGTAGAAACAAGATAATCTGGTCCACCTGGGGTTCACAGTCACAGTAGGCAGGAGAATAGGTATTGAATCCCCTTTTTGCATATGAGGGAACTGAGGCAGAGAAGGGAAGTGACATGCCCAAAGTCACACAGCTGGTAAGTGGTGGAGCCAGGATTAGAACCCAGGTCCTCTGATTCCCAAGCCCAGGATTTTTCCACTAGGCCACACTGCTTCTCCCCAAGAACTTTGTAAAGTGCTCTGTACACAGTAAGTGCTCAGTAAATACCATCAATAGATTGATTGGCCAGGGTATGATCATCTTTAAGCTTGCCGCGTTCAGCCGAAGCAATGCTCAGAGCTCGGGGTCAGGAGTAGCCAAGGGGCACGGGGGAATAATAATAATAATAATAATAATAGCATTTATTAAGTGCTTACTATGTGCAAAGCACTGTTCTAAGCGCTGGAATGCCACTAGTCCCTGGGGAGGGTCCACCCTCCCTCCCAGCCTCCTCTCCCACATGCTCAGCACTCCTTTCATGCAATAGTATTTACTGAGTGCTTAACTGTGTGCAAAGCACTATACTAAGCGCTTGGGAGAGTACAATACAACAATAAACAGACCCATTCACTACCCACAATGAGCTGACAATCTAGACAATCTAACGAGGGAGACAGACATTAATGGAAATGAATAAGTGACACATATGGACATAAGGACGGTGGGGCTGGGAGGGGGATGAATAAAAGGAGCAAGTCAGGGTGATGCAGAAGGGAGTGGGAGAAGAGGGAAGGAGGGCTTAGTCGGGGAAGTCTTCTTGGAGGATATGGGCCTTTGATAAGACTTTGAAGAGGCCCGAAGTCACACAGCTAACAATTGGCAGAGCTGGGATTTGAACCCATGACCTCTGACTCCCAAACCAGGGCTTGGAAGTCAGAGGTCCCTTCTCACTCTCGGCTTCAAGGCTGTCCATCCCCTCGCCCCCTCCTACCTCACCTCCCTTCTGTCCTTCTCCTGCCCAGCCCGCACCCTCCGCTCCTCTGCTGCCGCTAACTTCCTAACTGTGCCTCGTTCTCACCTGTCCCGCCGTTGACCCCTGGCCTGGAAGGCCCTCCCTCCAAACGCCCACCAATCTAGCTCTCTTTCTCCCTTCAAAGCCCTACTGAGAGCTCACCTCCTCCAGGAGGCCTTCCCAGAATAAGCCCCCCTTTTCCTCTCCTCCTCCCCATCCCTTCCTTCCTCTCCCCCTCGTCCCCCTCTCCATCCCATCTTACCTCCTTCCCTTCCCCACAGCACCTGTATATATGTATATATGTTTGTACATATTTATTACTCTATTTATTTATTTTACTTGTACATGTCTAGTCTATTTATTTTATTTTGTTAGTATGTTTGGTTTTGTTCTCTGTCTCCCCCTTTTAGACTGTGAGCCCACTGTTGAGTAGGGACTGTCTCTATATGTTGCCAACTTGTACTTCCGAAGTGCTTAGTACAGTGCTCTGCACACAGTAAGCGCTCAATAAATACGATTGATTGATTGAATGATTGATACCCCCCACCCTACCTTCTTCTCCTCCCCACAGCACCTGTACATATGTTTGTACAGATTTATTACCCTATTTATTTTACTTGTACATATTTACTATTCTATTTATTTTGTTAATGATGTGCATCTATTTCTACTTGTTCTGATGACTTGACACCTGTCTACATGTTTTGTTTGGTTGTCTGTCTCCCGCTTCTCGACTGTGTGCCCGTTGTTGGGTAGGGACCATCTCTATATGTTGCCGACTTGTGCTTCCCAAGCACTTAGTACAGTGCTTTGCACACAGTAAGCGCTCAATAAATATGACTGATTGAATGAATGAGAGTCATTGTTGGCTTTGAGGAGGGAGGGCTTTCCAGGCCAGAGGGGGGATGTGGTTGGCCACGAGAAAAAGGAGATCCTCTGCCGCTGTTCCTTTCCCAGTCTCCCCCAGTGGCTGAGGCCGGGTCCCCTCCCACCCAGCTGCCTGCGGCCAGCAGCTGTTATTCGGAGGTAAGACAGAGTCCTTGCAAGCTGAAACACAAAATACCACAACTGCCCATATGTGCAAACGTGTGTGCACACACAGACACTGAGTGGGTGGGCTGGCCAGCCTGGTTTTGAGAGGGAAGGCCAAATCACACCTCACTAACCCGGAGTTCTCTGAAGAGGTCATGAGGGTCTTCACTGATTTATTCTACCCAGACACTCCCCTTTGCATCCCCTGACCCCAGTACTTTGTGCCAAACACCACGCACTTTGGGGCTCATAGCTGCTAAAACCACTACCCTATTACTTAAGCACTTAAGATTAAACAGTAATCGTGGTGTTTTTTAAGTACTTATTATGTGCCCGGCACTGCACTAAGGGCTGGGGTAAATATAAGATAAGCAGGTTGGGCACAATCCTAGTCCTGCATAGGGCTCAGGGTCTAAGTAGATGAGGGAATAGGGAATAAGTATTTGAATCCCGATTTACAGGTGAGCAAACTGAGGCACAGAGAAGTGAAGTGACTTGCCCAGGATCGCAAAGCAGACAAATGGCAGGGCAAGAATTATAACCCAGGTCCTTTAAACTCCCAGGCCCTGGGCTCTATTCACTAGACCAAGTTGTTTCTCATCCTTATTGTCAAAGAAAAGAAAACCCAAAACCCCGAAAGCACAATTTTACCAATTGTAATAATAATCACTATGGTAGCTGGTAAGCACTTACTGTGTGCCAAACATTGTTCTAAGCGCTGGGATAGATGCAAGTTAATCAGGTTGGACACAGTCCCTGTCCCACATGGGGCTCATACTCATCCCCATTTTACAGATGAGTAACTGAGGCACAGAGAAGTAAGGTGACTTGCCCAAGGACACACAGCAAACAAGTGGCAGAGTCGGGATTAGAACCCAGGTCCTTCCGACTCCCAACCCCTTGCTCTTAACACTAAGCCACATTGCTTCTATCGTGCACAGTCGTAACAAGCGCTGAGCACTTGGGGCGGAGACCCGGACCTAAGGAGGTCGAGGAAGTGCCCGGCCTCTGCCTCTCCCCAGCTCCCCTCTCCCTCCCCTCTTGTCATAACAGGAGAAGCAGAAGCAGCATGAAACAGCGTGGCACAGTGGAAAGAGCACGGGCTTAGGAGTCAGAGGTCATGGGTTCTAATCCCAGCTCCGCCACTTGTCAGCTGTGTGACTTTAGGCAAGTCACTTCACTTCTCTGTGCCTCAGTTACCTCATCTGCAAAATGAGGACTAAGACTGTGAGCCCCACGTGGGGCAACCTGATCACCTTGTATCCCCCCCCAGCGCTTAGAACAGTGCTGGTATTAACAAATACCATCATTATCATTATTATTATTATTCTCTGTGCCTCAGTTCCCTCATCCGTAAAATGGGGATTAAGACAGCCCCGTGTGGGCCAGGGACTGATTAACTCGTATCTACCCCAGCGCCTAGAACAATGCTTGGCACCTGGTAAGCGATTATTAAATGTTACAATTAATTACTAGTATAATTGATTAATATCATAATTATTTGTTATATTTCATAAACCAGGGGCCCGGGACGTACGGCTCCTTACGGTCGCGACTCCGGGACCTCCATCACGGCGGGCGTCGCGCATGCGCCGGTGTGGGTGAGTGGTTCCCATGGTAACGGTTACCAGATGCCAAGCGACCCTAGCAACGGGCAGCCTGAGGGGACCGGCTCCTTGGGCGGCGGGGCAAGAGCGGGCCCGGCCGCGCATCTCGAACTCTGACCCCTGACCCCGCCCTCCGACCCCCGGCCGGTGCCTCCTGCCGACCCTCCCGTCGCCGGGGTAAGTGTTGAGGGCCCCGTGGGAGAAAGCACACCCACCCAGGCAGGCACACTCAATCATTCATTCGTTCATTAGTTCATTCATTCATTCATTCAATCCTATTTATTGACCAATTAATAATAATTATTATTATTATAGTATTTGTTAAGAGCTTACTATGTGCCAAGCACTGTTCTGAGCGCTGGGTGGATACAAGCTAATCGGGTTGTCCCACGTGGGGCTCACAGTCTTAATCCCCATTTTCCAGATGAGGTAACTGCGGTACAGAGAATAATAATAATAATGGAATTTGTTAAGTGCTTACTATGTGAGAAGCACTATTCTAAGTGCTGGAGGGGATACAAGGTGATTAGGTTGTCCCGCGTTGGGCTCACAGTCTTAATCCCCATTTTACAGATGAGGTCACTGAGGCGCAGAGAAGTTAAGTGACTTGCCTAAAGTCACACAGCAGACAAGTAGCTGAGACTGAATTAGAACCCATGACCTCTGACTCCCAAGCCCGGGCTCTTTCCACTGAGTCACGCTGCTTCTACTGTGTGTACAGCACTGTACTAAGCGCTTGGGAAAGTACAACACAACAATAAACAGGGACACTCCCTGCCCACAACGGGTTTACAGTATAGAGGGGGGTGGCAGACATCAATACAAATAAATAAAATGACAGATAGGGACACAAGTGCTGTGGGGCTGGGAGGAGGGAAGAGCAAAGGGGGCAAGTCAGGGTGACGCGGAAGGGAGTGGGAGAGGAGGAAAAGTGGGGCTTAGTCTGGGAAGGCCTCTTGGAGGAGGTGGGCCTTCAGTAAGGCTTCAAAGTGGGGTCGGGGGGAGAGTCATTATCTGTAAAATTTGAGGAGGGAGGGCGTTCCGGGCCAGAGGCAGGATGTGGGCCAGGGGTCGGCGGCAGGATGGGCGAGATGGAGGCCCAATGGGAAGGTTGCGACAGAAGAGCGGAGTGTGCGGGCTGGGCTGGAGAAGGAGAGAGAGAGGTGAGGTAGGAGCGGGCAACGTGATGGAGAGCTTACAGTCAGTGGTGAGTTTTTGTTTGACACAGGGACAGAGGGGCAACCACACTCACGCCCTCATGGGCACACTGACATCCACGTGGGGCCTGGAGTCCCCTCCCTCCTAAGACGCCCCTGCCTGGCCACCTCCTTCCCACTCGGCCCCCATCGAAACGGCCTCCTTTCCCAAGCGCTTAGTACAGTGCTCTGCACACAGTAAGCACTCAGTAAATATGACTGACAGACTGACACCTCCTAGGTAGCCCCCCAACCTCCCTCCTTGACAGAGCCCCTCCGGAGTACCCAAATACAGCCAGGTCACGTCATCATCATCATCACTACGTACTGAAAATGTGTCCGCAATAGTCTGTGCTGGGTGCCTACTAGGTGCAAAGCCCTGTGCTGGGCACCTAGTAGGTACACAGCCCTGTGCTGGATGCCTACTAGGTACCCAGCTCTGTGCTGGGCACCTACTAGGTGCAGAGTTCTTTGGTGGCTGCCTATCAGTCTCCCAAGCGCTTAGTACAATGCTTTGCAAACAGAAAGCGTTCAATAAATATGATTGAATGAAATGAACGAATACTAGGTACCGAGTTCTGTGCTGGGCATCTACTAGGTGCAGAGCTCTGAGCTAATAATAGTGATATTGGTTAAGCACTTTCTATGTGCCAAGTGTTGAACTAGGGACTGGAGTGGACACAAGATAATCAAGTTGGACACAGCCCCCATCTACTTGGGGCTCACAGTCTAAGGGGGAGAGAGAGTAGGTGTTTAATCCCCACTTTAAAGAAACTGAGGCAAAGGCAGGCAAGTAGCTCAGGACTAGTTTCCTGGCTCCCAGTTCTAAGCTCTCTTCACTAAGCCATTCTGCTTCTCTTCCTAAGTCTCCATCCGTGTCCCGGCCCGGAAGAGCCCTGGAATAATAATAATAATAGTAACAATTGTTTTTGTCAAGCACTTACTATGTGGCAAGCACTATTCTTAGCACTGGAATAGACAGAAGCTAATCAGGTTGGACACGGTCCCTGTCCCATGTGGGGATCACAGTCTTCATCCCCGCTTTACAGATGAGGGAACTGAGGCCCAGAGAAGGGATGCGACTTGCTCGAGGTCCCACAGCAGACAAGTGATGGAGTTGGGACTAGAACCCGGGTCTTTCTGACTCGCAGGCCCACGCTCTATTCACTAGACCACATTGCTTCTCAGGGATTCGGGAGAGAGCCAGCTTGTGTGGCGGAAGGGCTGCGAGACACTCCGGTCCTGTTCCACCCTCCGGAGGGGCTCCGGGCGCCCACCCGGCAGCCGGACATGGAGTCTGACGAGAAAACTTGCCAGCAGCTCAGGCTCCAGTTCCAGGCTTTGCAAGCCCAGCAGCTGAAGCGGCTGCAGAAAGTGATGGAGAGAAGGAAGGACAGGCCGCCGGCCACCCACGGCCAGGAGACCGACGAGGCTCAGCCCCGGACTGCCCCGGACCGGCCGAGCCCACCGGAGCCGGACTCCCGGCCACCAGCCACTGAGGACCGCAGCCAGAGGTAAGGGGAGGTGCAGCTGGATGCCAGAGAATCCATTTCCCTGACAGAACGTGAGCCCTGGGGTGCTGGGATAGTAGTAGTAGTAATAATAACAACAACTATAATAATAATAACAATAATGATAATCATGGTGATATTTGTTCAACTATGAACGGGAGCACTGTACTAAGCCCTGGGATGGATACAAGAAAGACGGGTCGGACGCAGTCCCTGCCCCTTGTCGGACTCCCGCTCTGAGTAGGAATAAGATCGGCGTTGCAGGGTAGGGCACTGTACTAAACGATTGAGAGTGTTCAGAATAAGGAAGCAATCAATTCCCTGTGTGTATGTTTTTTATTGGTATTTGTTAAGCATTTACTATGTGTCAAACACTGTTCTAAGTGCTGGGATAGGTATGGGTTCATTAGGTTGGACACAGTACCTGTCCTATATGGAGCGCTCCGTACAGTATTCAAGCGCTTAGTATAGTGCTCTGCACACAGTAAGCACTCAGTAAATACGATTGAATGAATACGGAGCTCACAGTCTAAGTAGCAGGGAGGAAACATTTGAGGAAACTAAGGGCCAGAGAAGTGAATAATAATATAATGATGATGGCGTTTGTTAAGCGCTTACTATGTTCTAAGCGCTGGGGGATACAAGGTGATCAGGTTATCCCACGTGGGGCTCACAGTCTTAATCCCCATTTTACAGATGAGGTACCTGAGGCTCAGAGAGGTTAAGTGACTTGCCCAGGGTCCCAGAGCAGACAAGTGACAGAGCCGGAATTAGAACCCAGGGCCTTCGGACTCTCGGGCCCGGGCTCTCTCCACTAGGCCACGCTGCTTCTCTTAAGGAGCTTGCGCACTAACCTAGCCCAGGAGGGGAGGGCTCCCTGGCAGAGGAGGCCTTCTGAGCCAGGGGCCGGGGTTCCCGCTGTCCAGGTTGCTGGAAGAGGAGCTGACGCTGCTGCTGGAGCAACTGCGAGAGGTCAGGGACGAGAACGGGAGGCTGCACAAGCTGGTCAGGGACAGAGACGGGGAAATCAGGCACCTGACCAGGAAAGCGGAGGAGGACCGACTGGCCCTCGCAGGTAGCCACCCCGGCCCTGTCCCCCACTTCTAGCTCCTTTTGGGCAGGGAATGTGCCTGTCACTTTGTTCTATTGTACACTCCCAAGCGCTTAGCACAGTGCTCTGCACACAGAAAACGCTCAATAAATACAACTGACTGGCTCTCGGGCGCCAGCCAAGGACGGGACGCTGCCCGGGCCCCACCTGCCCCCCGGGGCAGCGGAAGGCCGCAGCCGAATGCCAGGGTTCCTCCCTCCAGGGGTGGCCGGTGGGGCGGGGGACGTGGCCGCCACCAGGATCGTCGAGCTGTCCAGGAGGAACCGGGACCTGACCGCGGAGGTGGAGAGCCAAAAGGCCAAGGCCAAACAGCTGAGCGGCAGAGTGCGCGAGCTGGAGAGAGAGGTGCCGGCTGCTGGGCTGATCCTCCCTCATGCCACCCCCGGCTCCCAAGGGGCTCCCAGCCTGGGAGGGTGGGAGGGCAGGGATCTCACCCCATTGTACAGAGGAGAGGCAGTGAGGCCCAGAGATGTCAAGTGACTTGCCCAAGGTCACCCAGTAGGCCTGAGGACTGGAACCTGGGTCCCCGGGGTGGCAGCCCCGCACTCTCTCTTCTGAGCGGCACGGCTTGTGGTAGGACAAATGGTCGATGGCCCGAGAGTCTGGACCCGGGGAGTGGAGGGTGAGATACTCAGGAGGACACTTGGCCTTCCCAGCTGCAGGCGGTGGAGACCAGGGCCCGGGGCTGCGGCGGCCCTGGGGCTCATGATCCAGGCTCCAAGCAGCTCGGTGCCGGGATGCAAGGAGGCACAGAGGTAGGAGAAGCAAGGGATGCTGGGCCCAGGGCTGGTGACGGGGTTGGTCGGGCTGTGGGGGCCCATTGGGAACATGAGTCAGAAGGATCTGGGTTCTAATCCCGGTTCTGCCACTTGTCTGCTGTGTGACCTTAGGCGAGTCACTTAACTTCTCTGTACCTCAGTTACCACATTAGGAAAATGGGGATTAAGACTGTGAGCCTCACCTGGGATTGTGACTGTGTCCAACTTGATTAGCTTGTATCTCCCCCAGTGCTTAGTACAGTGCCTCACACATAATAAGCACTTAACAAATATCACAATTATTACTATCATCAACATCATCATCATTACTATTATTAACGTGGAGGCCCAGTCAGGGCCATGGGGGCATATCATTTGGCGGGGTTTAGCGTCGGGGCACTGGAAAGGCCAGAGTGAAGAAATGGTCAGCGGTCAACTGCTCAAGCCGGAAGCTGAGTCTGACCCCCCTGTCAGACCCTGTGGACAGGAGGGCCCTGGCAGCTATAAAGATGGGAACCCCACCCTCCTCCCGCCCTGCATGACCCTCCCCCTCCAGCCCAATGCGAAGGCACATCCTTGCCACCCACAATTACATCCCAGGGGACATACATGTCCACCTGAAAGGCCATTCCGGGTCATCTCCCTCCCTGAACATGTCCATACCACCACTAGCTTAAAAAGAAGGCACCATCTATGTCTACACCAACATCAGTTCCCCAGGCTGTGTCTACACTGCTGTTGGTTAGTGTCCATCTGAAGGGCTGAGTCGGTGCCTGGCCAGCTGGGTCTACGCCGCCCTCCCTCCATCTCCGCCGGTCGGGTCTTCACTGCTGTTGGTCGGGCAGGGTTCTGGATTTAAAGCCCCAAGTCCTCATTTTCTCCCCTTGTCTCCTCACCTCCTCCCTTGTCTCCTTGCCAACCCCCATGTCTCCTCGCCCGGCCCCTCGTCGTCTCTCATCCCCAGGCGGAAAGCCCAGAGGTGAAGGCTTTACAGGAGAAACTGTCGGCGGCCCAGCTGAAAGTGGTCGAGTATCGCAACCAGATCCAGGTGGCCAGGCAGGAGCTCAGAGTGGCGCACAAGGTGCCGCATATCTCCCCCTGTCCTGCCCCCTTCCCCCACCCCCGTGGCTGTTTGCCCTCCTCAAGGGCAGGGATGGCCATTCCCACATCCACTATCCTGTCACAAGCCCTCAGTACAGCGCTCTGCACTCCACGGCGCTCAAACAGTAGCTCTGACAGACCGCTTGATGGCAGGTTTTAGCCAGCGAAGTCGGGGAGGACGCCAACATCGCCCAGCTGCTGTCATCCCCTGGAAGCTGGAGGGGCCGGGCCCAGCAGATCCTGGTTCTTCAGGGCAAGGTGGGCGACACCCCCCAGCCTGGGAGGACCCGAGCCACCTCGTGAAAAAGGACTGGGCCTGGGAATCAGGAGACCTGGGTTCTCATACTGGCTCTGCCAATTCATTCATTCAATCGTGTTTCTGAGCACTTCCTGTGCGTGGAGCACTGTACTGAGTGCTTGGGAGAGTACAACATGATAATAATAATAATGGTATTTGTTAAGCGCTTACTATGTGCAAAGCACTGTTCTAAGTGCTGGGGGGATACAAGGTGATCAGGTTGTCCCACGGGGGGCTCACAGTCTTCATCCCCATTTTACAGATGAGGGAACTGAGGCACAGAGAAGTGAAGTGACTTGCCCAAAGTCACACAGCTGACAATTGGCGGAGCCAGGATTTGAACCTATGACATCTGACTCCAAAGCCCGGGCCCTTTCCACTAGTCACGCCGCTTCTCTATGCTTGCTGTGTGACCTTGGGCAAGTCCCTTAACTTCTCTGTGCCTCGGTTTTCTCAGCTGTAAAATGGGGATTCAATGCCAGTTATCCCTCCTGCTTAGACTGAGCCCCATGTGGGACAGGGGCTGTATCCGACCTAATTAACTTGTACCTACCCCAGTGCTTAGAAAGGTGTTTGATATATAGTAAGAGCTTAACAAATACCATTAAACAAAAAAACAAAATAAATAATTTTTAAAAACCCAGAAGCAAAACACGCTCCCTCTGTCCTCCAGGAGCTAACAATCTAAGGGACAAGCCACATTCCCCATCGTCATGGAGTTCAGATTCTATTGGGAGCTGAGGTGGCCAGCCTCCCTGTGGGTTGTACTCAGTGCCAAGCACTGTGCTGGGGCACTGGGGTGGACATAGGACAGTCAGAGTGGACCCCCACAGGACTTCCAGTGTGATGAGAGGGAGAGTATCGCCATTGGGCCGAGGAGGAGACTGAGGCCCGGAGAGGACCTTCCCAAGGCCTCAGAGCATGCCAGGAGCCCAGCTGGGACTGGTGGCTCCTGGGTCTCCATACTCCCAGGCCCGGGCGCGCGCTCCCCAGCAGGATGCACTGCCCCAGAGGCCTTTGGAACAGTTCTGCTCGCCCACCCACCTCAGGTCCGGGAGCTGGAGGGCCAGCTGGGCCGCAGCCAGAGCAAATGGTCCGGCGAGGAGGCGGCGTCTGGCCCACGGGGCCTTCACCGGTCTCCCGCCCGGGAGAAAACCATCCAGAAGATCCGCTGCTTGGAGAGAGAGAGGAAGGAAACGCTGGAGGTAACCGGCTGTTGGTCGCTGCACCCGCGTGGCACTTTACGGGGAGGAATTATCCTCTCAGCCTCCTCGAAGGGGCTCTCTGGCGTTGACTGCCCGCTCTCCCAAATGGCCCTTTGTGAGGAGCAATGACGGTCAGTGTTTCCAAGTGGCATTTTGGGAGGAACAGTGACTGTCAGTACTCCCAACTGGCGCTTCTGGGGGAAGCATGGACAGACCACACCCACCCGATATGGGGGGACTTCGGGAGGAGCACTGACTGTAGGCCCTCCCAAGCGGCTGGGGCATTTTGGATCACATCTGGCTTGGGGATGGCACCCTGAAGCATTGGCCTGGCTGAGCCGACCAGGTGCTGTCCAGACCTCTGTGCCAGACTACCGCACTAACCACTGTGCTGAACGCTGGGCAGATGACAGAGATACGGGTCGGACCCGATCCCTGTCCCCCACAGGGCCCGAGTGGGAGGGAGAGCGGGGATTTCTCAGGCCCATCCTACGGAGGAGGGGCCGGAGGGGCAGAGCTGGGAGGAGAACCCAGGTGCAGTCTTTCCCCTCTGTCCCGGCACCATCCTGCGGTGGTGGCAGAAGCTGAGCAGCGAGCGGGACGCGTTGCAGCGGGACCACGACAACCTGAGGAGGAAGTGGGAGGGCGTGAGAGCCCGCAACCAGGTCCTGACGGCCGAGGGGAAGGCGCTCCGCAGCCAGGTCCTCACCCTGTTGGACAAGGGCAAGCACGACGACGAGCTTATCGACGCCCTCCTGGTAACCGAGGACCTCTGCCCCCTGGGGAGCCTTCCCGCTGCCCCGGCCAGCCAGGGCGAGGATAGCCAGCTTGGCAAGGGGCAGAGGAGGAGTCTGGTGGTGGGTGGTGGTCCATGCTGGGTCCCCGGGCAGGGTCAGGGGTGTGGGATGGTCCATGCTGGGACACTGGGGGAGAGTCGGGGATGGAGAGGGGAGAGTTCGGGGGGTTGGATGGTCTGTGCTGGGTCACTGGGGGGGAATTAGGGAGAGTGGAGAATCAGGGATATCGGGTGTCCAGATGGCGACCAGTAAACAGTTCCTCCCAGCGGCCTGGTGAAGGAAGTAGGGACAGAGTCCTGAGCTAGACAGGCCAGGAGGCCAGCCCCGGGGCATGGGGGTCACTTTAAGGCAGAAGCACTATATTTTGGAGGCAGGAGCCAGAGTGGGAGGAGTCAGTGAGGGCAACCCAGGAAGGTTCCCTGGAAAAGGTGTGGGATCAGTGCTTGGGGGGCACGGTTCGGGGGACTAGGGAGGGGAGACGGGCCCTGCACCCTCAGGGCTGCCCCCTGCCCTCTTTCCGGGGACCACCCAGGGACAGCCTAGGGGTTCCTACTTGTATAGGAACAGATGAAACAGTTGCAGGAGACTCTAAGCCGCCTGAGTCACCAGGAGGAGCAGAACAGGGAATCCCAGCAGCCGCTGGGCCAGAGGCTGCACAGCGAGGCGCAGAGGACCAATTGCCTCGTGGCCCAGCTCCGGGCCCTGGTAGCCGAGCGAGAAGCCAAGGTCCAGGAGCTGGAAGCCGAAGTCGGACTCCTCAGGCTCCAGGTAGCCCGGGCCGGTTCCAGCTACCCCCATCGGTCTCCCTGGAACCCCACCTCCCCAGCTTCTTCCTAAAGCAGTAGCCAAAGGCCCAGGGTAGGAGCCAGGAGGCCTGGGTTCCAGGCCCAGCCCTGCCCCGGACCTGGTGATTGCCCTTGGGCAAGTGTCTCAACCTTTCTGTTCCTCAGTTTTCCCCTCTGCCACTGCTATCCCTTCTGAATGGGGCGGGAGGAGTTGAAGAGGGACAGGGGTAAGGAGTTCAGGAGCGAGGGACCAAGCCCCGGACAGGATGAGACCAGAAGAAAAATAGCAAGTTACACTACCTTGTAGGTGCCTACTATGGGCCAAGCACTGGGGCAAGCCCTGGCCGGAGACAAGAAAATAATAATAATAATAATAATAATGGTTTCTGTTGAGCACTTACTATGTGCCAAGCACTGTTCTAAGTGCTGGGGTGTATACAAGTTGATCAGTTTGTCCCCAGTGGGGCTTACAATCTTAATCCCCATTTTACAGATGAGGTAACTGAGGCACAGAGAAGTTAAGTGACTTGCCCAAAGTCACACTGCTGACAAGTGGTGGAGGCGGGATTAGAACCCACGACCTCTGATTCCCAAACCCATGCTCTTTCCACTAAAATCTGATCAGTCTCAGTCCCTTCCCACAGCGGGGCTCACAGCCTAGAAGAGGAGAGCAGGGATCTTACCCCCGAGGTAAAGAGGAGGAAAGGGAGGCCCAGAGAGGGTGCGGGCCGTGCCCGAAGTCACACAGCAGGCCACCGGCAGGGCCGGAGCTTGAACCTGGAGCTCCCGACTTCTGACCCCGCACTTTCTCTGCCAGACCACCGGACCCCTTGGTGGGGCAGGGCGTAGTGGGAATGCTGCTGCATGGGGTTTCTGCTGTGCCCCCGGCCTCCCCCAGCAACCAGGATCTCCCTCACCTGCCAGGGCAGCGCAGAGCCCGGCACATGGACCTCGGACCCCCCGAGCCCCCAAGACCCGGCCCCTGACCCCGGCTCGGCCCGCCCGGCTCTAGAAACAGAGGAGGGGTCTGCCGGCGAGCCTCCCGACCCCCAGGAGGAACAGAGTGGATCCCTGACTTGGCCCCCAGCCTCGACAGAAGACCCCAGGGACAGGCCTACACTGCCTCGGTGAGACGTACTCCGGGGGCCAGGGAGAGGAGGGAGGAGGGGGTGCGGGGAAGATGGCACCACGATTGAAGCCCTCTGCTCCAGCCTCCCCCAGGGCTGAAACAGTCCAACGTTGGGACTGCCAGGGACTGGACCTGGGCCACCAGACAGCTGCTTCCCAGCTGCCGTGGCTTCGCATCCAGAGCCCATGGACGGGTGGTCCCAGCCTTCCCGGGATCCAGCCGGACCCCTGCCCTGCCCACGGCTCATCCTAGATCCACTGGGAAATGACCTTTGACAAGTTGGGAGGGTCAAGGGGAGAGAGCTGGGGGGCTTGGGACCCTGGGAGTCAGAAGAACCTGGGTTCTAACCCCACCTGCTGTGTGACCTTAGGCAAGTCAATTAACTTCTCTGTGCCTCAGTTACCTCATCTGCAAAATGGGGATTAAGACCGTGAGCCCCACGTGGGACTGTGTCCAATCTTACTGGCTTGTATCTAACATAGAGCTTAGTACAGTGCCTGAAAGTCAGCACTTAACAAATGCCACTGAAAAAAATATAAAAATCCAGAGCTGGGAGGTGGGAGATCCTGCTGGGAGACGCCACGCCAGTCACTTAACCTCTCCGGGCCTCAGTTTCACCTTCTACACCTGGCAGACAAGATCCCCACTCTCTCTCCTTCTCAGACCGAGGGGCTTATCTCGTACCAGACTATGTAAGACCCCAATGATAACACTCGGGTTCAGAGAGGCTTGCAGGGAGTCGGTCGTTACACTGTTAGGTCCACAAGGGCCCCGGCCTTCCATAGTGGCAGACCTCAAACGCTCGGGTGGACAGTGTGGGGGTCTCGTGGTACGTGGCCCCCGATCACCTCGGCATGTCCCCCACCCTGCAGCACTGTGAGCCAGCTGGGACACACCCTGGTGGAATCAGCTGTTACTCAGCCAGCCCGCGTCCCTCGTCTGGCCATCTCCCCAACCAGGTACCTTGCCGATGCACCCCCAGCAAGGACGATCTCTCAGCCGCTGCAGCATCCCCTCTCTCCCTGCCCCGGCCTCCCCCAGGATTCACCCCCGACCCTCACCTGCCCTGACCTCTCTCCCCCGTCCCTGGGCCCGTAGAGCCTCCGGGCTCTCCCAGCTGCCCCCGCTCTTCCCCGGCACAGGCCTCTGGAGGCCTACCCCGCGGCGGAGCAGGGCTGGCGGGCTCAGCTGGCCGAGGTCACGGCACGCTGTCAGGCCACCCAGGTGGAGCAGGACCGGCTCCTGGAGTTTGTCACCGTGCTGCAGAAAAGGTAGAGACAGGTGCCAACTCATGGACCCTCTCTGGGCCTTCGTTTCATTTCCCACTCCGACTGGGAGCCCCGTGTGGGACGGGGGCTATTGTCCCATGTGGTGGTCCGGCACTTGCCCGTCGCTCAATAAATAAGTTAATCATAAATGTCCCCCTAATGACGAGTGTGTTGAGCAGGCCCAGCCCAGCCCACTACCCCCTCCGGGGGTCAGAGGAGCCACGGCAGCGCTTGGCCTCTGGAACCCACACTCCAACTCCCGGGGACCCACACTGGCCCAGAGGGACGAGGGGAGGCAGGCCGTGGACTTCCCCCACCCCCAGACACCAGTGGGCAGAGAGGCGCTGGCTCCGAGGGGGTCCCCAAGTCTCCTGCATCACACGGACGTGCCACCAGACACAGTGTTTTGTCTCCAAACATGGATAACTCAGGGCCTTCGGCTCCACACCTCAGGTCGGCAGGCTGGCTCCGGGATCCACGCCAGAATTGGGGGGTGAATGACCCACATCTGAGCCAAACTGCACCTGGAACCCAATTCCATC
Organism: Tachyglossus aculeatus; assembly: GCF_015852505.1. Taxonomy (NCBI): domain Eukaryota; kingdom Metazoa; phylum Chordata; class Mammalia; order Monotremata; family Tachyglossidae; genus Tachyglossus; species Tachyglossus aculeatus. The sequence goes on along the minus strand of NC_052078.1, from coordinate 1,212,879 downwards.
CTGCTGTCCAGTACTCCTCTCCCACCCCCCACAATGCTGCTCATGGCTCTGCACATAGCAGACACCCATGACAGGGATCTAACACAACAGGTGCCCAGTACAGTGCTCTGCACACGGCAGGCACTCAGTACACAGTTCATTCATTCAATCGTATTTATTGAGCGCTTACTGTGTGCAGAGCACTGTACTAAGTGCTTGGGAAGTACAAGTTGGCAACATATAGAGATGGTCCCTACCCAACAGCGGGCTCACAGTCTAGAAGGGGGAGACAGAGAACAAAACAAAACATATTAACAAAATAAAATAAATAGAATATGTACAAGTTCTGGACATAGCAGGCACCCAGTACACATTTATATTAATACCTGTCTATCCCTCTAGCCTGTAAGCTCACTGTGGGCAGGGAATGCATCTGTTTATTGTTATTTTCTACTCCCCCAAGCACTTAGTATAGTGCTCGGTTCACAGTAAGTGCTCAATAAATACAATTGAATGAATGAACACTCTGCACACAGCTGACACCCAACAGTTGTTCAGTACAGCACTCCCCACACAGCAGGTGAAGTTTGTCTACTGACGCATGATCCTGATTAGCATCAGGTGAAGTTTGAAGCAATTCATCCCGATTGTTTCCCACCAAGATCCATGATGGGTGGACCGACCAGCAGGGCAGCACCGGTCAGCGAGGATCCAGCCCCGTGGCGCTGCCCCATTCAGGAAAGGGCCCTCCCCCCACCCCCCGAAGGCCACCACAGCCCCAAGAACTGGGGACCCCGAGGCCTCGGGTGGGCTGCGACCCCTCCTCCCTACTACACTGTCCACCTCCACTAGACTGTAAGCTCGTTGTGGGCAGGGAATGTGTCTGTTTATTGTTGAATTGTACTCTCGCAAGCGCATAGTGCAATGCTCCGCAAACGGTGAGTGCTCAATAAATATGATTGTCTGACTGAGTCCCTGACACAGAGGCCAAGGGACAGAGTCTGTGTCCAACTTGATTAACTTGTATCGACCCCAGGGCTTAGAACAGTGCTTGGCACATAGTAAGCGCTTAACAAATACCACTATTATTATTATTATATTTTTATTATTATTATTTATCTGGCTGCACCAGGGGTGATTTCTCTCAAACCCTTCCTCCAGGCGGATTCTGGCTTGGAGCCATCAGCGACCTGAGCCCCCGGCTCGTGGGGCGGAGGGATGAGCATCAACCGGGAGAAAGGTCACGAGGGGTCACCTGAGAAGCAGCTTGGCCTAGTGGAAAGAGCGTGGGCCTAGGCGTCAGAGGACCTGGGTTCTAATCCCGGCTCTGCCAATTTCTTACTGCGTGACCTTGGGCAAGTCGCTTCACTCCTGTGCCTCAGTTCTCCTGTTCTCCCTTGTACTTAGACTGTGAGCCCCAAGTGGTACAGGGACTTTGTGCAGCCTAATTCCCCTGTATCTACTGAAATGCTTAGAATAGCGTTCGACACATAGTAAGAGCTTAACAAATACCATAAAAAAAGAGAGGTCCGGGTTCGATCAGTGGAGCGACCGGTCCGCCGAGGCAGGGAGTCTGCCAGCGGCCTCCGGCTCTTCCCGACCGGAAATGTCCCAGTGGCTAAGCTGCGGCGGGAGACCCAGGCCCTCTCCAAGGCGCGGGGCCCCCATTTTCCCGCTTCACTGGGCACGGAAGCCACGTAACCAAAAGAGCCTGAGGTCTTGTCACAGGAGCCTCGTTGTTCCCATCCCCCTCCTCAACTCCCTATCTGCCCCCTCACCTTCCCTCCCTCACCATCTCCCTCCTTGGTTAGCATGACCCACTGGGTGGCTGCACTTAAGTCACTTGCCCTCTCGGACCCTCGTTCTTTTCTGAGCTGCAAAATGGGTACAGCCCCCTTCCACCACCGCCAGAAAGGGGCAGGGCACCCTAAGAGGCCAGAGTGCTGGGCAAATCTGGGTTGGAGCTGGGCAGAGCCAGCCCACGAAGAACCCCACACTCTGACTGAATCAGTTTGATAGGGAGCGGGACCACGACCCGGGCTGGTCATCCCCAGCCTGGAGGGTCATCGAGGACCACGGTGGCCATCAGAGGACAAAATCCACTGGCCAGAACGGGCCCCGTTGCTCAGTGCCCCTCTCCCGGCCTAGAAGCTCCCTGTGGGCCAGGAGTGGGCATCTCCCCAGCACTTCCAAGGGCTCAGGAGATACTACTCACAACACGAGCTAAACAACACAAGCGCACAGGAAGCGCTGTACTAGTGCTGGGGAGAGCCCAGCTGAAGCAAAAGTCATGTCCCTTGCCTTCAAGGAGCTTGGCCCCCTCCCACCTCCTTTTTTTAAATGGTATTAAGCATTTACTATGTGTCAGGTGCTCGGGTAAATACAAGCTAACCAGGTTGGGCCCGATACATGTCCCATGTGGGGCTCACAGTCTTAAACATGAGGTAACTGAGGCACAGAGAAGTGACTTGGCCAAGGTCACACATCAGACAAGAGACAGAGCCGGGATTAGAACCCAGGTCCTGCTGTCTTCCAGGCCCGTGCTCTATCCTCTGAGCCACGCTGCTTCTCGATTCCCCCAACAGGGAGTTGATTAATTAGTGGCTCTGAGCCTTGGCCGGACGGCACTGAAGGCCGCTCTCGACTCTCGGCTACCCTGGCCTCTGACCCGTTGAGCCCTCGGAGGGCAGACCCGTGCCCGGGGTCTGTTGGTCTGTCTGGATCCCGGCCCCCCTGCCAGCTGCCCGGGGTCATAGGATGGCGAGCCATCCTCAGCTCTCAGGGCCCGGGGAGACCCTCCTCACCACAGCAGTGACCCCAGCGAGTCAGGGCGGTTTCCATCTGCCCGACAGGGTGGGTGACGGGGCTGCCCGGCTCTGGGAGACGGAGAGGAGACTGCAGGAGGAGCGGCGCCGGTCAGTGGTCCTGGAGCAGCTGCTGGAGAGGGCCCAGTTAGACGCAGCCAAGAATGGGAGCTCCCAGAATCACACAGGCCAAGGCGGAGCAGGTAAGAAGTCCAGTGGTCTGGGAACTTTAAGTACCAAAGTGTCCACCTGAACACGCAAAGCACTAACTCACCCTTGCAGAACAGAGAGAAAATCAGTCGGTCTGTCAATCATATTTATTGAGTGCTTACCGTGTGCAGAGCACTGTACTAAGTGCTGGGGAGAGTATAATAAAACAACAAACTGACATATTCCCTGTCCACAACAAGCTTACAATCTACAGGGGGAGGCAGACATTAATATAAATCAATAAATGGCAGAGATGGACATAAGTGCTGTGGGGCTGGCAGGGGTGGGATGAATAAAGGGAGCAAGTCCGGGCGACACAGAAGGGAGTGGGAGAAAAGGAAACAGGGGGTTTAGTCAGGGAAGAACTCTCGGAGGAGATGGGCCTTCAATAAGGCTTTGAAGCAGTGATTCAGAGAAGTTTACCATCCTGCAAAAATGGGTATTTCATACCAAGCCAAGAAGCTCACGGGGTGGGAGAGAGATCTAATCAACCTTCTCCTTTGTTCGCATATATCTGCAAGGCTGTTGGGGTCTCGTGGCCTAGTGGAAATAGCCTAGGTCTCGGAGTCAAAGGACCTTGGTGCTAATCCTGACTTTGCCACTTGCCTGCAGGGTAACCTTCTCTGGGCCTCAGTTTTCTCATCTGTAAAATGGAGACTCGATACTTGTTCCCCCTCCAATAGAGTTGGTAGGCACGTTCCCCGCTCACAGGGAGCTTAAAGTCTAGATGGGGTTTAAGTTATTTTCCAAGTTACAATTCACAATCATACTCAACACTAATATAACCGGAACACTTCTAACACTTCCAGGAGTGCACATAAGTGAACCATATATTTTTAACCTAATCAAATAACACAGTTGATACTTCTACCCATTTACTCAGACATTCAGCATATTTTCTCATGAAGAAAGCTACTCTCCCATCACCCTACCTGCATTTATTGGCTAGGTCTCTGGCAACAACGATTTTTCCAATACCTGCAGGGCCATAAAACATGTAACCCCTTGGAGGTGGAGGGAGGAGGACTGCATCTGACCCGATGATCTTAATAATAAAATAATAACAACAATTGTGGTATTTGTTATGCACTTACTACACGCCATGCACTATACTAAGCGCTGGGGTGGATACAAGCAAATCGGGTTAGACACGATCCCTGTTCCACAAGGGGCTCACAATCTTAAGTCCTATTTTATAGATGAGAGAACTGAGGTACAGAGAAATGAAGCGACTTGCCCAAGGTCACACAGCAGACAAATGGCAGGGCCGGGATTAGAACCAAGGTCCTTCTGACCCCCAGACCACTCTGTTTCTGTGGGGTGGATCTGCTGAGGCTCCGGTTGGCAAATTAAAAAAAAAACTGATTAGGGTTAGGGTTGGGGTTATTTGTCAGTAACAACAACAACAATAATAATAAGTGTAAGAATTTGAGGCAGAGAATCTGGGTTTCCAACTTGGGTCTGCCCTCTGGTCCTCCCTTGCTCCTTCCTTTCCTTCTCTTCTTCTCTCTCTCTCGCCTTCCCCGTGTCCCCCTACTCTCTTCTCTCTCCACCTCCCCAGTCCTGCTCTTGCCCAGAATGGCACGGTGCCCTCTGGGAGGGTCTGGAGGAAACCCTGGCCCTCAGCTTTCCCTGGCTTCTTCATTACATCCTCGACGACCCCCTCAAGTCCCCCACTGCCGCTGAAGGTTAAGTTCCGAGTCGGGGGCCGGGGGCAAGGTGGGCAGCGTTGCCCCTTCAGTGCTGCCGGGCCAGGATCAGGGGGCGGCGGTGGGTAACCGGACCCCACTGGAATGTGATAACGGGCCGCTATAAATAGGGCACTCGGCTCGGATGGCCGGGCTAAAAAAGGCTCCGGGCACCAGGTTCCCGGCCCATCCCATCAGCCTCAGGACTCTCTGCCCCTGGAGACTTGCCGGGACAAACCCCACCCCAATACAGACCCACCCTTTGCAGGGGTCGACAGGACTCTGACCTGAAGGCTGGCACCAACACCAAACCCGGGCACCCCTTACCCTCACCAGGTCCTTGCCATCCTGCCGCTCTAGTTAAAGCAAAGGCAGCGATTGGGGCCAGATCAGTGGGGCATTTGGGAGCCCTCTGTTACCCAAATCATCACTCTCATCATTGATGGCAGAGCTAACTAAGCCCTTACTTTGTGCAAAGCATTGTGCTGGTCGAAGTAAGATCATCAGATGGGACACATTCTCATCCCCCGTGGGACTCCTGGTCTATAAGGGAAGGAGGGAGGGAATGGGGCCCAGAGAGGTTCAGAGGGGTAGAGAGGGAAACTGCATGTGTGCAAATGTATGTGCATGTGTGTGCATACATGCGTCTGTGTACATGTGTGTGTGTGTTTGTGTCTGAGCAGTGAGGATGGATGATGAACAAAGGGCACAGGTTTCTCCTGCCCCCAGACCAGTAGCCTCCAGCAGCCCCACCCCCATCCCATCATGACACATGGAGGGCAGCGACCATGCTTCCATCCTCTCTCCATTTTTTGTCTAATAATAATATTTGTGAAGTGTTTACTATATGTCAAGCACTGTTCTAAGCACTGGGGAAGATACAAGTTCATCAGGTTCCCTCCCTGTCCCACTCTCTCCAGTCCCCCTCTGGCCCCCAGCTCCCTGCCTCCCAAGCACCGTTCTGAACTCCCAACAGCTCCCTGCCTCTCCAGAATTAATAATAATGGTATTTGTTGAGTGCTTACTATATGCCAGGCACTGCACTAAGCGCTGAGGAACTGTACTAAGTGCTGGGGCACTGTAGGTCCCCCACCTCCTGGGCCCCTTCCCTCTGTCCTCCATCCCCCTGAATGCAGGGCTCAGAGCCCGGAGCCAGCCAGCCCTTCTCTAGAGGCCGAGACTCAGTGGGCGCTGCCCATGGGAGAGGGCATTGTTTTGTCTGGAGACCTAGAACAATGGCACTCACGGCATGTAGCACACCGAACCGGGAAGCTACTGTGTACAGCAATACTCTCAAAGTGCCCAGCACAAGGCCCAGCCTCTGCATCCAGCTCCATCCTCTGGACAGGTGGGCCTGAGGAGAGGAGGCGAGGAATGGGCACCTGAGCGGTGGCCCAAGACTGATGCCAGTCCCCTGTGTGCCCACACAGGCTCTGGTTGCAGCTGGCTGAGATCGGGGTCCTGAGGGCGGCCACCCTGCACCACTCTCTGAGCGGGGAAGAACAGAGACGCGAGATGATGCCGGCCGATCCTCATCTTCCTGTGGTCCCTCGGCCGACAGGGTGAATTCCACACTTGGCTCCTTGCCCATCTCGGTCAGAGAGTCCCTGGGCCCCTCAAGGGAGTCACTGACCATGGGCAGCAGCACAGGTTGGGGTACTGTTATTGCCCCCTGCTCCCCTAATTTCACTCCTAGCAATGGGCACCATAAAAGGCCCTGTTGGGGCTGACTGGGCACTCCAGGCACCGAGGACTGGCTAACCCCATGAATTAAATGCCAAACTTCCTCCAGCAATGTCAAGGATCAAGGTCTGACTCTTGGCCAAATCCTCACCAGGGCACCCGGCATTCCCCCCTCCCAGATAGCAGTGGTCTGTTCACGTTTGCCACGTCCCCAGTAAGGACTAAGGGTGGCGAACCAGGCCCCCTTTCAACAGGTCTGGTGCCCATACCCGGTGCCCATACTGCAGGCTGATGCTCAGCACCCAAAAGTAGTGCCCATATTAAGCGCCAGTACCCAATGACGGTCCCCATTGCCCCAACGCAGTACCCAGAGAGCACTGCTGAAGGGTAATAATAACAACAGTGATATTTGTTAAGCATTTTCCAAGCACTCTACTAAACACTGGGGGAAAAACAAGATAATCAGGTTGGACACAGTCCCTGTGCACATGGGGATCACAAGTCTAAGTGAAAGGGAGAACAAGTTGATGAACTTCCCATTCTGCAATTGAGGGAACTGAGGTACAGAGAAGTTTAATGACTCACCCAAGGTAACACAAGCAGGTTCGTAGTGGAGCCGGAGCTGGAATTAGAGCCCAGGACTTCTGACACCCAGGCCCCGACTCTTTCCATTAAGTTGGGGAGCAAGTGTGTCCCCAGAGTGGAAGTGAAAGCCGCCCAGCTCAGTTCAGCCTGGCTACAGGCCTCCGGGCCCAGCTTGACTCTCCAGCGAGTCCCAGCTCAGAGTTGTTGGCAAGGAACACCTCCGGTCTCCTCCCCAGCCCACATCTGGCCACCATCCAACCCCTGGCCACTGTCCACCCTACCCCCCACCCTTGGCCCTACCAAGCTCCTATCTGACCCCCAGCCCCTTTCCTTCCCAGTCCCTGGCCCTCACCCAACCCCTGGCTCCCTGCCTCCCCTACACCCCCTTCTGGCTCCCATTCAGCCCCCAGCTCCTGCCCATGGCCTTCCGCCTCCCCAACATCAGTACTCCCCCCACACACAGCCCCCTGCCATTCTCAGCCCCCTGCTTCTCCAGCCCTGGTTCCTGGGAAAGGGGGAGTTCCCACCTCTAGAGGGGCCTGGTCCTGCTGGGACTGGAAGGGAGGAGAGGGAGCTGGGCTAGGGGGAAGACTTGCCTAAGGGTCATCAAGTCCGTGGATGGCGATCGCTTAGGCAACGATCGCCCTGCTGCTCTCACTGCATCCACTGGGGAAAGAACCACAGGAAACTGCAGCAGGAGGGACTGGGGCTATCCTCAGGGAAGGCCTTTCCGGTAGCCCATCGGACACCGGAACCGGGATGCTGAAGGATCTCCATCTCCAAGGACTGAAAACCCTGGAAGGCTAGGTTGGGTTTGGGCTTGCCCGGAGACAGGGGGATGGATGCTACGACCCCTCAGGGTCTCTTCGGCCTGACCCTTTGCCACCTGCAGGTGGAGGGACGCCTCTCCCCCACCCACAGCTGGTGACCCCGACCCCGTATAACTGGGCTGGGGTCCGCTCCGGCCCCCGGCCCAGCTGACCGACAATTGTGGAGACTCCAAGAGCCGGCGACAGAGGCCAAGGAGTAGGGAGGTCAAGGCCCTGCAGGTGCCATGACCCCGAGCTGCATCCTCACTCTCCCCCACCCCCTTGAGCCTCCCCGTCCTGGGCTTCCCAGGCCCACCCCCAGCCAGGCTCGGGGCAGGTTCCCCTGGCACAGCTCAGCTGAGAGGGAGGGAGCTCCCAACCGCCCTCCGCACTGCAGAGCTAAAATAAACCCTTCTCCCTGCTCTGCTCCCACCACCCGCAGCTAACTTGGTCCTGGGAGAGCCCCCTCCCCCGATCTATTCTGCTCCCCCGCCGGACCTAAATAAAGGCAGCCCGGCCCACCTCCAACCCTGCGCTCCCGGGGTGCGGACACTGCACACCCACTGGCCACCCACTCGGCGGTCGGACACGGATCCTGACGGTGCCAGCCAGTACTGAGCGGAGCCTCCACCCCCTCGTCCCTGCTGCTGGGCTCCCAGTTGGCCGCTCCAGCTTCGTCCAGGTCAGTGACAGCGCTGCCCCCGGTCCTGGCCACCAAACATGGGCCACCAGGCCTGGACAACTGGCCAAGGTCGGAGCTGGAGGCTGGGGAGCTTCGGGTAGGGACTGTCTCTATGTGTTGCCAATTTGTACTTCCCAAGCGCTTAGTACAGTGCTCTGCACATAGTAAGCGCTCAATAAATACGATTGATTGATTGATTGATTGATTGGTGCCCTCTCTCCTCTCGAGGGTCTTCGCACTGTGGGGCGGCAAAGGAAATTGGGTAGGAGGGGTCCTCTTGGCAAACTCGGTCCCAGAGTCAAGCATCAGTGCTCTGTCAAGGCTACCCCCTATCCTCCAGCCCTGTGTCCCCACTGCGTCAGGCATGGAATTTACACGGGGCTCTACAGGGATCGAGCACTGTATTAAACGGTGGGGCTGGTCCAGGAAACTCAAGTCGACCCCAGCCCCGGAGGTTCCCAGGCTAAGAGGGAGCGACAATCTCATACCCATTTTATGAATCAGGAAACTGAGACCCAGAGAGGTTGAGTGCCTCACCCAAGGTCACCCAGCAGGCCCCAAGCAGAGCTGAGACTGGAATCTGGGCGTTCTGGCTCCCAGGCCCGTACTCTGTCCACGCTGCTTGACCAACGGCCCCCTCCTCCTTCACTGGTTGGGGGGATGGGGGAGGCAGAGGGGAGACTTGGGGAGAGGAGGCTGCAGGGTTGGGGGGATGGAGGACTCCGGGGGTGCCCCCTCCCCCGGCTGCTGTGAAGCTAGAATTGGGACAGGGGGGTGGGGGCGGCCTGACACCGTCAGACTGAGCGATCCTATTTCAGGAAGCCGCTCCGATAACCAGCACGCAGGTCGCGGGCAGCTCGGGGCCGAGGTGGGAGATGTTGCAGGGACTCAAAGTTCCTTCCCTGAACTTCCCTCACCCCCGCCCCAGGGGCAAGGGTGACCCCCTCCACCTCCACTCTCGCCCCGACCCTAAACCCCCAAGCTGGGCTATCCTGGCCCAACCCCCGGGGGCTACAGGGGTGCCGTGAGAGTCTATGAGGGAAGGTGGGCCGGAGGACCATGTGCCTGTATCCTCCCAAGGTTCTCCTGCCCCCCCGCAGGTGGCTCCCTGGATGGGCAAAAGCCACCCCCTGACCTCTGCTCCTCCCTGGCCCCCGACCTACCCTCTGAAGGGGTCCCGATCCTCCAGGTTCATTCATTCAATAGTATTTATTGAGCACTTACAGTGTGCAGACACTGTACTAAGCCCTCGGGAAAGTACAACCCAGATTCCCTATGGTGACTCTGATGGGGGCGGGGGGGCTGCGACTGAGGGATGGGGCGAGTCTGAGGGATGGGGGCGACTCAGTTTTGTCCTGACAGAACCAGGGAGCCAGTCTACTGTCCAAGTACTTGGGCTGGAGGCTTCACCAGGGGATGAAGCCCCCAAGCCCAGTGGAGAAGCCATCTAATCTGGAATAGGGAGGGTCTCTGCCCTCAACGGGGTTGCCAGTCGGGGGGTGGGCAGAGAGGGGAGGAGAGAGAGAGAGAGAAACAGAAACACACAAACACATACACACACGACGCTGGGGGTGGGGCAGAAACCTGACCAGACACACAGAGAGGCACCAGAGCCTGCCAACTCCTCACCCCCACCCCCTCCTGTCTGCTGGGCAGCGCCCACTCTCCAGCTTGGACCGTCCACCCACCCCCAGCCGCTCCCTTACCAGGGCCTGGATTTGGGCCGGGCCACCATCCCGTCGGCCGAACGGAGACTCGGAAAGGTGACGGGATGGGAGTCCCAGGGGTCTGCCCGCTCCGATGGGGCCAGAGCTGCTGTCACCTGACCCTGGAGGTGGGTAGGGCTGGGCAGCCAGGCGCATCCGCACCCTGGGCCGGAGGGAGACGACGCTTTTTCGGTGCTGGCCGGCAGCATGGGAGAAATCAATTGGGGCCCAGCATCTGGGAGCAAAAAGGTTATCCACGGCGGGGGGCCTGGAGTGGACTCTCTCCCAAGCCCGACACCCAGTTCCCGACTGGGTGGATTAGGGTTGGGGGAGTGGGAAAAGAGGGGGGAACCAGTCAACAGAGCTCAGCCCTTCCCAGCCCAGTGCTTCCACTTAACTCCACCTCCCTTCTGGCCCCATCGCTTAGAGAAGCAATGTAGCCTAGTGGATAGAGCCCGGGCCTGGGAGTCAGAAGGACCTGGGTTCTAATCCCGGCTCATGTCTGCTATGTGTCCTTGGACAAGTCACTTCACTTCTTCTGAGCCTCGGTTACGTCATCTGTAAATGGGGATTAAGATCTCCCCTCCTTCTAGAGTGTGAGCCCGTTGTTGGGTGGGGATTGTCTCTATCTGTTGCCGAATTGTACTTTCCAAGCACTTAGTACAGTGCTCTGCACACAGTAAGCGCTCAGTAAATATGATTGAATGAATGAATGAATGAATGAATGAATTGGGAGCCCCATGTGGGACAGAGACCGTGTCCATCCCAGTTCTTAGTACAGTGCCTGGTACCCACTGTACCCACTGTAGAAACAGCGTGGCTCAGGGGAAAGAGCATGGGCTTTGGAGTCAGAGGTCATGGGTTCAAATCCTGACTCCACCGCTTGTCAGCTGGGTGACTTTGGGCAAGTCACTTAACTTCTCTGTGCCTCAGTTACCTCATCTGTAAAATGGAGATGAAGACTGTGAGCCCCCTATGGGACAACCTGATCACCTTGTAACCACCCCAGCGCTTAGAGAAGCAGCATGGCTCAGTGGAAAGAGCCCGGGCTTTGGAGTCAGGGGTCATGGGTTCGATTCTCTGCTCTGCCAATTGTCAGCTGTGTGACTTTGGGCAAGTCACTTAACTTATCTGGGCCTCAGTTCCCTCATCTGTAAAATGGGTATTAAGACTGTGAGCCCCCCCGTGGGACAACCTGATCTCCTTGTAACCTCCCCAGCACTGAGAACAGTGCTTTGCACATAGTAAGTGCTTAATAAATGCCATCATCATTATTATTAGAACAGTACTTTGCACATAGTAAGCACTTAATAAATGCCATCATTATTATTACCCAGTAAGAGCTTACCCTGTACCTCAATTATTATCATTATTATTAGTATTATTATTACTTTTGGTGATCTCGGGCCAGACCAAGCCCCTGCCACCTTGGAGACAAACGAGTGTAGAGATGAGCACTGGTAATCTGACACACCCCGGCCCCCCCTCCCCGGACCTTCTCTGGCCCCTGGCAGTCCAGATCCTCCCCCTGACTCCCGCTTCGGCCTCTTACCGGCCAGCTCACCCTCCGCGCAGTTCAGTGGAATTGTCCAGCAGTCCTCTCGACTGTAAGCTCATTGTGGACAGGGAATGCGTTTGTTCTATTCAATTCAATCGTATTTATTGGCGCTTACTCTGTGCAAAGCACTGCACTAAACATTTATTGTACTCTCCCAAGCACTTAGTACAGTGCTCTGCACACAGTAAGAGCTCAAGAAGCTGGAGAAGCAGCTTGGCTCAGTGGAAAGAGCACGGGCCTTGGAGTCAGAGGTCGTGGGTTCAAATTCTGGCTCCGCCAACTATCAGCTGTGTGACTTTGGGCAAGTCACTTCACTTCTCTGGGCCTCAGTTACCTCATCTGTAAAATGGGGATTAAAACTGTGAGCCCCCCTTGGGACAACCTGATCACCTTGTAACCTCCCCAGCGCTTAGAACAGTGCTTTTCACATAGTAAGCACTTAATACCATTATTATTATTTATTATTATTATTAATAATAAATACGATTGACTGACCAACTGACCGGCAGACAGGTGGAGATGGTGCCACTGTAGTAGGAAAACTCCTCTGTCATTGGAGCCCTGGCAGCCGGGGCTCAGTAAATGTCAACAGTCACCCAGAAGGGCAGAAGAGTCAGTCAGCCAATCCTATTTATTGAGCACTTACTGTGTGCAGAGCACTGTGCTAAGCACTTGAGACAGTACACTATAACACATTCTCTATCCACAGCAAACTTACAGTCTAGAGGGGGAGACAGACGTTAATATAAATAAATGAATGACAGGTATGCCCATAAGTGGGAAGAGCCCGGGCTTTGGAGTCAGAGGTCATGGGTTCAAATTCCGGCTCTGCCAATTGTCAGCTGTGTGACTTTGGGCGAGTCACTTAACTTCTCTATGCCTCAGTTCCCTCATCTGTAAAATGGGGATGAAGACTGTGAGCCCCCCGTGGGACAACCTGATCACCTTGTATCCTCCCCCACCAGCACTTAGAACAATGCTTTGCACATAGTAAGCGCTTAATAAACGTCATTATTATTATTATTATTATTATTATAAGTGCAGTGGAGCTGGGTCGGGGGGATGAATAAAGGGAACAAGTCAGGATGACGCAAAATTGGGAGAAGAGGAGAGGAGAGCTTAATCAGGGAAGGCCTCTTGGAAGAGATGGGCCTTCAATAAGGCTTTGAAGATGGGGAGAGGAATTGACTGTCCTGTCAGAAATGAAGAGGGAGGGGGTTCCGGGACAGAGGCAAAATGTAGGCAAGAGGGCGGTGAGATAGACGAAATGGAGGTCCAGAGAGAAGGTTGGCACTAGAGTGAAGTGTGTGGGCTGAAGGGAAATGAGGGCTTTAAAGCTGATGGTGAGGAGTTTCTGTATGATGTGGGGTCTCATGAGCTGCCCAGCACCCACATGACCAGGGAGCCTTCCCCACCCCCGGGGTCCCAACTCCCATCCAAACCTGGAGGAGGACAGTGTAATCCCAAGCCTGAGCCGAGGGGCACCCGGTGTGGAGAGCGGGGGCGGGCCACCCTGAGGGCACCCTGGCCTTAGGACAAGTCTCTGGCAGGGAGCAGGGCCCCCAGGCCTGATATCATAAAGAAACAGGGCTATGGGTGCCTCGTCTTTTTTTCATGGATGTGGGGGTTGGAGGCTCCAGGGGCCGCAAGGGGCTGGGCTTGAACTTGGGCAATCCCAGGCATCGGTGTGCCTGGAGCAAGAGGTCAGAGACGGGGCCAGAGAAGAGGTGATCTCGGTCTCTGCCATCAGTGACACAGACTGGTCTTTCTCCTCCAGCTCCAGGGGCATCGGCTGCCCGGGGACTGCCCTGCCAGGATGGGCATCAAGACCGCCTTGCCCTCGTACGAGCTGGGCTTCTATGCCCTGGTCCTGAGCTGTGCCCTTGCCTACACGGGCACGGGCCTTTTTGAAGCCTCTCGAGGTAAGTTCCCTCACCAGACTTCCAGGGGGGTGCCAGAGGTCAGAAAGTTGTGACGGGGAGGGGGCTGGGGGGGGGGGGCACGGACCCTAGACCCGGCTCCAGGGGCACTGTGGCGGCCCTGTGGGGTTGTGGTTGGGCAAGCTCTCCGGGGTCTGGTGCCTGGGACCCCATCCCAGCGGGGCTGCTATCCTTTCAGACAGCATGAACAGAAGAGGCCTCAGGGACTATGTGAGACCAGGTTGGCACTACTTCGGCCGGAAGATGGTAAGAGCCAGCTGGAGAGGGAGAGGAGTCCAACGATCGGGTGGAACAATGGAGGAGGGGGCGGGGTGGGCAGGAGTCCCAGTGGGCACTAGGAGGGCAAAGCCCCCAGGAGGCTCGCTGCCAAGAGCAGGGTTGCCTGGGGAACCCCAGGCTGATTCTGCAGGAAGCGGGCCGGCCCAACAGGGGCCCAGATGCCCATCTGACCACCCCTAGCTCCTTGCTCCTGGAAGGGAGTGAAGGGGGGGGCTCCTGTGTCCCGGTGGGGGGCTGGGTTCACAGGCCCGGTCCCCCACCCCCGCAGGACACCGCAGACTTCGAGTGGGTCATGTGGTTTACCTCATTCCGGAACTCCATCCTGTTCGCCCTGTCGGGACACGTGCTGTTCGCTAAAGTCTGCTCCATGGTGGCTCCTCAGGTGAGCCAGCAGCAGGGGGTGGAGTGGGGGTCTGGGGGTGGGGGGTCCGGGGACCCAGGCGGCGGCAACAGCAGCGTCCCTACCCACCTCTACCCACTAGATGCCCCTTATGGGCTGGTCCTAAGCACTCTGGATTAGACAGCTGCCCCCTCCCCACAGCTCCCAGGCTCCCCCAGCTCAATTTCTCCCTGGAGCCATATTCTCCATTCTCCCAATCAATCAATCAATGATGGATATATAATACTTCACTATATACACATATATATATATATATATGGTCTTTGTTAAGTACTTACTATGTGCCAGGCACTGTACTAAGCGCACAGGACTGGGAGTCAGAAGGTCATAGGTTCTAATCCCGGCTCCACCACTTGTCTGCTGTGTGACTTTGGGCAAATCACTTTATTCCTCTGTGCCTCAGTGGCCTCATCTGTAAAATGGGGATTGAAGCTGTGAGCCCCTCATGGGACAGGGACTGTGTCCAACCTGATTAGCTTGTTTCCACCCCAGTGCTTAGTGTAGTGCCTGGCACATAGTAAGCACTAAACAAATACCACAGTTATTGTTATTATTAAATTAATCAGGTTGAACACAGTCCACGTCTCACATGGGGCTCCAAGTCTTAACCCCCATTTTGCAGAAGAGTTAAATGATGCACAGAGAAGTGAAGTGACTTGCCCAAGGTCACACAGTACCCAAGTGGCAGAGCCAGGATTAGAACCCATATCCTTCTGAGTTCCAGGCCTGTGCTCTATCCACTAAGGCACACTGATTCCGCTTACTGTCCATAGAGCACCATTACTAAACATTAGGGAAAGTACCATGCAATAGAGTTGAGAGATGTGATCCCTGCTCATGAGGATCGCACTATCATGAGGGGGTGACAGACACTATAATCTCCTACAGAGTGAAAGGATATGGACACAAATGCCGTGAGGCTGGGGAAAGCATCCAGTATGAACTACTCTCCTAGACTGTAAGCTCCTGGAGGGTAGAGAACATGTTTACTGACTCTACTGTATTCTCCCAAGCACTAGTACAATATTCTGCATGTGATAAGTGCTCAATAAATACCACTGACTGATTGATTAAGGGATACAGACCCAAGGGCATAGGTGGCACAGAAGGGAGGGGACATGAGAGTTAGCCGGGAAAGGCCTCTTGGAGAACATGTGATTTTAGGAGGCCTTTGAAGGTGGGAAGAGCGGTGGTTCATCACATATGAAGAGGGAGAGAGTTCTGGGCCAGAGGGAGGACGTAGGTGAGGGATAGGTGGCAAGAAAAACAAATACAGAACACTTCATGAATCGGTTTGTCAAAGCTCCAGCCTGAAGCTTCCTCCCCCTCAAACCCTCCAGTCTCCAGCTCTCCTCATCTTCAAAGCCTTCTGAATGCCCACCTCCTCCAGAAGACCTTCCCAGATTAAGCCCCACCTACCCAGGCCTCAGTTACCCTGAGCCCCTGTGTTGACAGGCTCCATTGCTTAGACTTATTTATCTGAGTTGAGAATATACATATTTATCCTAGTACCAAGTATTAGGTACCTGATATTCACCCCACTCTCAGTCCCACAGCACTTACATATGCATTCATAACTTATTATGTTTATTATGGTATCGGTTAAGCACTGACAGGCACTGTACTAAACACGGTGGAAGACATAAGCTAATTAGGTTGGACACAGTCCCTGACCCACATAGGATTCACAGCCTTAATCCCCACTTTACAGATGAGGTAACTGAGGCATAGAGAAGCGAAGTAACTTCCCCAAGGTCACGCAGCAGACAAGTTGTGAAGCCAGGATTAGAATTAAGGTCCTATTTATTTATATTTATGTCTGTCTCCCCCTCTAGACTGTAAGCTCCTTGTGGGCGGGGAATGTGCCTACCAATTCTGTTGTAGTGTACATTCCCAAGCGCTTAGTGCAGTACTCTGCACACAGTAAGCGCTCAATAAATACCATTGATTGGTTTACTGATTGATCCTCCAACCCTCAAAAGCCACAGGGTTTTGTGACTCTCCACTAGAGAGTATGCTCCTTGAGGGCAAGGCCTCCAAGTGCTCACTCCGGTGCTCTGCCCTCAGTAGGCACTCAGTAGAGACTCGGGATGAATCAATGGGGGCCTCTGTGCGGGACCACCTTCTAGCCATCCCAAGCTGATGGGCTCCCCCGGCCCCAGCTCGCAAGCCCCACGGCGGGTGGAGGCTATGACGTGTCTCCCCGCCTCTGCCCACAGTTCCGCTCCTGGGTATACATGCTGTACGGGGCACTGGCCGTGCTGGGCACCATGGGTGCCTCCTACCTACTGGTCCTGCTGGCGCACTGCCTGGCGCTCTACGTCGTCTCTCTGCTCAAGCGGAGGTGGCTGTGCTTTGCCGTGGGGCTGGGCAGCCTCGCCTCCTTCAAAGTGGAGCCCATCAGCGCCTGGCAGGTGGGTATGGACGGTGGTGGTCTGGGGGCAGAGGGCCCACGAACTGTCAGAGGTCACGGCCAAGTGGGAGGGGGCACCACAGGGTCACCTATCCCTCCTTTGGAGCAGACGACAGGGTGCTGGGGGAGGTCGAGCCGCTTAGGGACGCCCCCCACCAGGCTTTCCAGAGGTCATCTTATCCATCCCCCTGCCTCCAGGCCCCCACCCAGAGAAGCCCTTTGGGATGGCGGCACGGAACCTCCCCCAGCCCGTGCCGTTCACCCCGCGAGTGGAATGACTGTTCTTTCTCGCCTAGAGTGGGTTTGTAACGGGGACTTTTGATCTTCAAGATGTCCTGTTCTACGGCGGCGCCGGTTTCACCGTGGTCCGCTGCATGAGCTTCGCCCTGGAGAACTGCGAGCGGGGGCAGGGCCACTTCTCCCTCATCGACCTCATCAAGTATAACTTCTACCTCCCCTTCTTCTTCTTCGGGCCCGTGCTGACCTTCGACCAGTTCCACGCCCAGGTCAGCACCCAGGGGGAGGCCCAGCATGGAGAATTTGGGACGGCCTTTTCATTTGTCCATCAGCACCGGGGGAGGCAGGGATCGTCATCCCCACTGCTCAGAGGGGGAAACAGAACCAGAGAGGTTGAGGGATTTGCCTCAAGACACGCGACAAACCAGTGGCGCAGTGGAGACCAGAACCCAAGTCTCTTGACTCCCAGCCCTGAGCTGTGGAGCAGAGCTGTTACAAAACATTTGTGTCTTGACTCTTTTTAACGTAAACCTGACAATCTGAGGGAGGAAGGAGGAGGAAGGGAGGACAGGGGATAAGAAGGGGTAGGAGGAGTGGGGAGAAGGAAGGGTAGAAAATAATAATAATAGCATTTATTAAGCACTTACTATGTGCAAAGCACTGTTCTAAGCCCTGAAAAGAGATAGAAAGGGGAAAAGGAGAGGTAGAAAGGGGAGAGGAGGGGCCAGAAGGGGAGAAGGAGGGATGGAGATGGGGTGAAGGGGAGGAAGAAGAGGATTTTCAGGAGAAGGGGATTGGCTTGAAAAGGAGGGCAGGGAGAGAGGCTGGAGGAAGATTCCAAGATGGGAAGGAAAGGTAGGAGAGAGAGGGCAGTGAGTAGGATGGAAGCGTCGATCCCAGGGGGCAGAAGCTCCGGTCGTCTAGGGGCTACAGCATGGGGCGAGGGGGTGTGAAGGGGAGGAAGGTGTGACCTCAGAGATACACCCTGGCTGGAGAACCGCATGAAGGGGAGACTTGGATGATGCCCCTCAATGTCTCGGAGCCCTTGGGCAGCCCCAACCCTCCTCAGTCCTTGTTAACCTCTAATGAGCCTGGAAACATTCATTCATTCAATCATATTTATTGAGCACTTACTGTGTGCAGAGCACTGTACTAAGCACTTGTAAAGTACAATTCAGCAACAGATAGAGACAATCCCGACCCAACAACGGGCTCACATATCTCTCCAGCCCAGCAGGGGACAGGGAACCTTAGGTATATATACACACATATGTATGAATTACTCTATTTTATTTGTATATATTTATTCTATTTATTTTATTTTGTTAATATGTTTTGTTCTTTGTCTCCCCCTTCTAGACTGTGAGCCCACTGTTGGGTAGGGACCATCTCTAAATGTTGCCAACTTGTACTTCCCAAGTGCTTAGTTCAGTGCTCTGCACACACTAAGCGCTCAATAAATACGATTGAATGAATGAAAGGTCACTGGCCCAAGCGGGAGCTTCCTACTGGTCCCTCAAGCAACTGTTCGTGGGTGGGAGGCAAGAGAGGACTGGAGGGGAGGACTGGAAAGAGACACGTGGAGCAAGTTGGAGACTGAGATTGCAAGAGTTTCGTTTGCTGGGGGTAAGAGGAGGTTCCAGAGTCCTGGCACCCATTTCTCCCCGGGGGGAAACCGAGGCAGGAAACAGGTAGCCCTGCCCCGACACCCTTGCCGCCCACCACCTTCCTCCACCAGGTGGGCAGGAGTGAGCTGGAGCGGAAGGACCGCGAGATATGGCATATCCGGGCCCAGGCCCTGCTCAGCCTGGTGGGCATCCTGGCCGTGGATGTCTTCTTCCATTTCTTCTACATCCTCGCCCTCCCGGCAGACCTCAAGCTGGCACACCGCCTCTCCGACTGGTCCCTCGGTAGGTCAGGGGGCAACTGCGCCCACTCCTCCCCATCACGCCATTGGGTAGTACACTTGGGGTCATGGAATCGTCCTCATGCTAACAACAAATGCTCCTCTATTTGGGCTGGGTGGCACAGCAGGGGCGGGGGAAACCAGCTGGAGGCAGGGGGATGGATAAGATGACCCTTGGAGAGGTCGTGTGCCTCCCATTAAGAGATGCCAGAGTCTATGAGGGTGGGTAGAGGAGGAACCCAGGGAGGATTTTTCCCTGCTCCTCCACCCTTCGCTGATAGCCCACCCATCCCCTGCTCGCCCTGTCCCCAGCCGGCCTGGCATACGCCAACCTAGTGTACGACTGGGTGAAGGCGGCCGTGATGTTTGGCGTCGTGAACACCATCAGTCGTCTAGACCACCTGGACCCCCCAAAGGCTCCCAAGTGCATCACCATGCTCTACGTCTTCGCAGAAACGTGAGGGCCAGGGACACTGAGGGGAGAAGTGATCTGAGGTGGTGGGCGGGGGGTACCACAAGGGGAACAAACATACGTCCCTCTATCCACCCAGGCCAGACAAGAAGGAACAGGCCTGAAAGGCAGCAGCAAGGATAATTGTGGTATTTGTTAAGCGCTTATTATGTGCCAGGCACTGTTCTGAACCCTGGGGTGGATACAACAAATTGGATGGGATGGGGGTTAGCCACTAGGGAGGGCTTCCTGGCTGATGAGATGCTGGGATCTCTCCTGGGGCAACCTCCCCACCTGGAGGACATCTTAAGGGAGGGACAGAATTGCTCTCTTCTTAAGGTGGGTGACATGGGGGCCTCACAGAGGCAGGGGGAGGGACGAAATGACCCCTCCAGGCTGAGGACTCTCATTCTCCTGCCTGATGCCACCCTTCTCTCCTAGGCACTTTGACCGAGGCATCAATGATTGGCTCTGCAAGTAAGTCCCCTCCCCTTCCCCCTGGCTGCCAACCACCCCATACCACACCAAGAGGGGTTCCCAGGGGCTCAGTACCATCATGCCTCGTCTGGCGAGGGATGGAGGAGAAGGCAAATTCAGTCTTCCCTGATCCCACCTTGTCTACTCCCCAGCCCCTGTCTTGTCACTCCTCTTCTGGCTGCTAACTCTCTCCCCTTTTAGAGCTCCACGTGGGCAGGGAACGTCCCTGTTTACTGTGACATAGCACTCTCCCACTTGCTTAGTATAGTGCTCTGCCCCAGAAAGTGTTTAATAGAACTGAATGAATGAATGATCCCCCCGCCCTGCAGATACGTGTACAACCACCTCGGGGGTGACCACACCCAGGTGGTGGCCGAGCTGGGGGCCACGGTGGCCACGTTCTCCATCACCACCCTGTGGCTGGGGCCCTGCGACATCGTCTACATCTGGTCCTTCCTCAACTGCTTCGGCCTCAACTTTGAACTGTGGGTGCAGAAGCTCTCGGAGAGCGAGCCCTTCGCCAGTCTGGAGGTGCCCAGGGGTGGGGCTGGAGGCCGGCCCACAGCTCCCTCAAGCCGGCCGGGTCCCTGACGGAAGGGCTGAGGGTCTGACCGGTGGGGCGCGTTGCCTGGGGTCCTGGCCTAGAGGAAAATTTTCCTTTTCCTGAGATCACATGGGGCTGAGGGCCATGCTGATGCCCCTAGCCGTACCCACCCCAAAAGTGGCAAGCTTCCATGTGTCAGCTCCCCACTGGACCTAGTCTCCGGGGGTGGGACCCCCAGGGCCCGTGCCAAGCCCCCGCAGCCATGACCGACACCCATCTCCCACCGATGCCCCACAGGCCGGCCTGTCGGAGCCCATGGCGCGAAGGGTCCGCGGGTGCTTCGGGGCTGCCAACTTCTGGGCCATCGTCTTCTACAACGTCCTGGCCCTCAACAGCCTGGACTTCTCAGAGTTGGTCACCCGCAGGCTGCTACTTACAGGTGCGCATGGGGGAATATGTGCGCACACCAGTGATGGGGCGGGAGGAGAGCATGTTTGTGCGTACAAAGCCAGAAGGGGCCTTAGAGGGCCATGCCGTCCATACTCCTGCCTCGCAACCACCCCATCGTGGAAGGGGAGGGTGGACGGAGGCTGGGAGGGAGAGGGGAATCCGGGCAGGTGCCCCTCAGAAGTACGGTAGTCTGGGGATCCTGCCGGCCCCACCCAGCCCCCGCTGTCCGCAGGTTTCCCGCGAAGCACACTGACCCTGTGGTTCGTCACCTACTGCGGCGTGCAACTGGTAAAGGAACGGGAGCGGCTACAGGCACTGCGCGCTGAGACTGAGGCTGCCAAGGAGAAGTCCGAATAGGTGGGAGCCGACCCCTTATGGCCAGCGCCTCATCTGTCCCTCAGCCCCCAACTACGCACACTGAAATGGCACGGGGAGACATATACACACACATCCTGAGGCAGAGCCAAGAGACAGGGTTGTGGAACAATAAAGAATTTCCTCCCCCATATTTGCAGGTGTGCCCACCCCGGGCCTCGGCCCCTCTAACCAGGTGAGAACTCACAGTTCAGTGCCCCCTGCACCCAGCAGAGCTCTATCCCTGCTGATCACACCCCATTTTTGTACCAGGGAGGGTTTAGGTCACCACTTTGTTTTCAACCTCCTCTTCCAACAGTGAGGCAGGGGATCCTAATAAACACTGTGGAGGGGGGCCTGGTCCCTGCCCTGACTAGTACACCAGGCCCACCTAGCCCTATTCATTCTCCTACTTCCACCCCTTCTGTGCCCCCTTAATTCCCGTCCTCTGTGCCCAGCAGTGGAGTAAACACTGTTGTACTAAATACAGCAGTTGGGATTCCTGCCTTCAACTCTTACCCTCTCAGAAAAGAAACTCACTGAAGTCATCTACAAGCTGATGGAGTGAGCTAAGTGATTGGAGAGATGGATCTGTTCATGAGTAAGGGGTAACCTAAGAGGATGAGTCACTGTGGACAAAAGGGAAGGTTAGCTCACTACTAATGCCTCACTCTGGATTAACCATTAAGGTAAGTCAGAGGAGAACCGCCCCCTCCTTCCTCACCCTCTCAGAAAAGCAAGCACAGGCCTGGAATCCCTAATTTAACCCATAACAAAACTGAAGCACAAAGTAATTCTGTGACTCACCCAAGGTCATCCAGTAGGCAAGTAGCATAGAGGAGTATAGGCCTGGTAATCAGAGGACCTGTGTTCTAATCTCAGCTCCAGGAATTGCCTACCACGTGAACTTGGACAAGGAACTTCACTTCTCCAAGCCTCGATTCTCTGAGTCGTTAAAGAGGGATTCAGGACCTGTTCTCTCTCCTACTGAGGTGGGGAGCCTCCATGTGAGACAGGGCCAGCATCTGACTACTTAGCTATGCCCACATTTATCACAGTGTTTGCCGTGGAGTAGGCACCTCATACAATTATTTTGTAGTAATGACTGGCAGCACCAGACCAGCACCCTGGTCTTCTGCCTCCCCACCAAGCCTACAGGTGGAAGAAGGGGAGGAAGCCAAGACTGTCAGGAAAATTTATCTGGGGGTGGTGGACTTTAAGCAGTATTTCAAGAGCCCTGCCTCCACTGCACAGCAGGGAAGAAGGTCAGATCCATGCCTGGTGGTCAACACCAGCTGTGTCCCAGACCCTTAACTCACCCAGTCTCTGCCCCGTAGCCCCTGAACATGACAAGCAGAGAGACAAGTTGGACATTTTATTTGACATATACAGAGTTGGTACACACAGATGGCACACAGCGCCTGGACCAGCTCAAGACAGCAATGTGGGAGGAGGAGGAGGAGGGGGGAAGGAGAGAGGGAGTAGACAAGACCATTTCCTTTGGGGGCAACACTGCCTTGTGGATGGTTTGTCCATTTACTGCTCCCCACCCCCATGGCTCCTCCCCAAGGGATTGTGGTTGTGTGCACACTCACATCACTCTGCTAGCTCCTGGGCTCCCTCCCTTGAGGCTCTCCCTGGGTAGGAGGAGGAGTCTGGAGTCAAGGGCAGGAGGCTCTGCAGACTGGACTGTGGGGTGGCTTGACCTGTCTATGGAATTGAGGGCCCCAGGCCTTGCCCGGCCCCACTGCCCAGTCAGGAACAGGCAGAGCCCCTGCCCCAGGCCCCAGCCCCATCCTCCACTCAAAGAGAGCCTCCTCACACACTGCCCCCACCTACACACACACACACACACACACACACACACAAAATCACCTCCAGGAGAAGCCAACAGCAACCCACGCCCACAGCCCCCGAATAAGGCAGTGTTTGGGGCCAAAGGAGACAGCCATGTCAGGGAGGAGGAGGAAGAGAAGGAGTGGAGGTAGCGTGGGGCTGCAGAGGGGCACTAGGCCCTGCCCACAGTGGTTGGTGCCATCCCATCCATCCTGCAGTGCGAAGCGGCAGGGAAGGGTCCATCTGTTCCCAGTCGTCTCCGTGAGCTGCTACCTCGCCATCCTCATGAGCCATTTTGCTGCCCACAGAATAATAATAGTAATTGTGGTATTTAAGCGCTCAGCCTGTGTCAGGTACTATTCTAAGTGCTGGGATAGATACAAGCAAATGGGGTTGGACACAGCTCTTGTCCCACATAGGGCTCAGTCAACCTCCCTTTAACACATTTTTTGAGTGCTTAACTGTGTGCAGAGCACTTTACTAAGCACTTGGGAAAATACAAACACAATACTGACATTCTTTGCCCACTATAAGCTTACAGTCTAAAGGTAGGGGAGGGGGGAGAAAAAAAAACAGACAACAGTACAAATAAAATTACAGATATGGACTTTATAGTGCTATGAGGCTGGGGGCGGGCGTGGCCTGGAGAGAGCAAAGGGAGCAAGTCAAGGAACTGCAGAAGGGAGTGGGAGATGAGGAAAAGTGGGGCTTATCCTGGGAAGACCTTTTGGAAGAGATTTGCCTTCAGTAAGACTTTGAATGGTAAAGGGTAATTGTCGGTCAGATTTGAGGAGGGAGGGTGTTGGAGGCCCGAGACAGGACGTGGGCGAGATAGAGGCAAAGTGAGAAGGTTAGCATTGGAACAGTGATGTGTGCGGGTTGGGTTGTAGAAATAAAGGAGTGAGGTGAGGCAGGAGGGGGCAAGGTGATGGACTGCTTTAAAGCCAATGGTGAGGAGTTTTTGTTTGATATGGAGGTCGATGGGCAATCATGGGAGCTTTTTGAGAAGGGGGGTAACGTCCTCAGTGTGTGTGTAGAAAAATGATTGAAGCAGCAGAATGAAGTATGGACTGGGGTGGGAAGAGACAGGAGGCTGGGAGGTCAGCAAGGAGGCTGATGTAGTAATCCAGGTGGGAATAGGATGAATGATTGTATTTACGCGGTAGCAGTATGGATGGAGAGAAAAGGGCAGATTTTAGCAACATTGTGAAGGTGTGGTTGACAGAACTTGGTGACCAACTGAATATGTGGGTTGAATGACAGAGAGGAGTCGAGGATAAAGCCAATGTTACGGAGCTTTTGATTCAGGAAGGATGGTGGTGCTGTCTGAAGTCATGGCAAAATCAGGAGGACGACAGGGTTTGGGTAGGAAGGTAAGGAGCTCTGTTTTGGACATGTTAAGTTTGAAATGATGGGAGGACATTCAAAAAGTAGAGGGGGAACTGAGGCACAGAGAAGCCAAGGGACTTGCCCAGGATCATACAGACAAGTGGCAGAGCTGGGATAAGAACTCAGGTTCTTCTAATTCCTAGGCCCATGCTCTATCCACTAGGCCAAGCTGGTTAAGAGGGTAGATCCCAGCCCTCAGGGAGCCCCTGCCCCACATCCCAGCCCCTTCCTCCCCAGGCCTGCGGGCCTCAGAACTCACCCTTGGCACCTGCTGTCCACTGGGTGTGGATGTAGGAGCGGCCTGCCGCAGGCAGGACAAGTGGAGCCGCTCAGTGGCCTGGGCACATGGATTCATCAGGAGCTGCACAGCTGTCCTGCCCCAGAGATACAGTTGTTCAAGAACAGCAGCCCATGCCACCCCACTCACCTCCGGCCCTGGGGGCTAAGGCCCCTCATGCCCTACCCATTTCCTGCTGCCCCTGCCCGGTCCCAGCTGTGTCCCCAGCCTCTGTCCTCTCCCACCCCCACCTCGTGTCTGCTAGAACTCGTGCACCCCTGCCACCACCCAGTGCCACTGGGCCAAGGGACCAGGCAGCCACAAAAGATAGCAGCTGCCCTCACATACAAGGGTTCAAGTAACCCCTCTTGGGGCTGCCTCCCCCTTCCCACCCCTGCACCCCCCCAATTTCTAGATCTCTCTTACCTGCAATTGTCCCTGGGGTCGTAGTCTCTGTCTTCGGCCATGGCGATGTACAGCCCTCCCATAGCCCAGCCCCAAGAGCCCCCAGCCCCACCATGCCCACCCTCCACGATGCCTACACCTTATGCAGCGTGGGGCCCAGGAGTCCGGGTGCCCAGGGGCCAACCACCAGCTCCCCAGTGAGGGCGCTCACTAGGGAAACCATCCCTGCCCGCTCCCAGACCCTGGCATCATCCACTCCACAACCATCCTCTGCTGGACAGACCAGTAACACTGCTACCCCCGGATAGCTGGCACGTACCAATAATAATGATATTTCTTAAGCACTTACCATGTACAAAGCACTGTTCTAAGCGTTGGGGAGGTTACAAGGTGATCAGGTTGGCCCACGGGGGCTCACAGTTTTAATCCCCATTTTACAGATGAGGTAACTGAGGCACAGAGAAGTTAACTGACTAGTCCAAAGTCACACAGCTGACAGTAGTGGGGTGGGGGCATCCAGCTCCCCAAGACGCACGGAAACAGTGGCACGGATCCTGTTCAGGGAAGCTCACAGACTAAGGCGGCAGATCACTGTACTAGGCGCTTGTGAGAGTACAGTGTAGCACTAACAGACATTCCCTGCCCAGAACGATAGCTGTAGAGCACTTATTGCATGCAGAGCCTTGCATTTAGCACTTGAGAACGCCACACCACAATTAGCTGACACGTTCCCTGCCCCTGGGGAGCTAACAATCTAGTCAGACCGGAGCCCAGAGACCCCTGCACCCGATGGGGTGGAGACAGGCTGAGACACACGCTCAGACACGATGGCCCTGGTGGGCCCCATAGCGAGGGTGAGGGGTGGGCTCAGACAGACTCGCGGACGAAGCTTTGGCCCAGGCCCGTGTTGGGTTCCAGACGGGCTTGTGTTGGGGGGAGTGAGGGACCCAACCTGAAGCTCCGTTTTCCCACGATGCCATCAGCGGCCCCGCCCCGGAACAGCGCGATTACCAGCTCAGCATCAATCCAAATCGCATCAGGGAGCGGAATCAAGACCGGAGCGCTGAATTCACGGGTTAAATCATCATCATCATAATAATAATAGCGGCATTCATTAAGCGCTTATGTGCAAAGCAGTGTTCTAAGCTCTGGGGAGGTTACAAGAAGATCAGGTTGTCCCACAGGGGGGCTCACAGTCTTAATCCCCATTTTACAGATGAGGGAACTGAGGCCCAGAGAAGTTAAATGACTTACCCAAAGTCACACAGCTGACAACTGGCAGAGCCAAGATTGGCACCCATGACCCCTGACTCCAAAACCCGGGCTCTTTCCACTTAGCCACGTTGCTTCTCACGTTAAGAAAGTAACGCGATTGGAGTCTGGGTAAGACAAGTCATTTCGCCCGGCCGGAGGCAGAAAGGAGCCCCGCACGATCCGAGAGAGGATAGGAGGGAGCCTTCCCGGACTGGGACCTCTCGGACGGCTCGATCTACGACGATACCATCTCCCCCAGACCTGTGGCCAATGCTGGCCCTGCCCCCGAGGGGCTCACAATCTCAGATCCTGGGGTACGCTGGCCCTGTCGGCGGGGGGTGAGTGGCCTCGGGTCACCCACTACACATTGTTCTCAACAGATCCCCACGGACGTTCATTCGATCGCATTTATTGAGCGCTCACTATGAGCGGAGCACTGTACTAAGCGCTTAGAAAGTACAATACAGCAATTGAGAGACAATTCCTGCCGACAACGGGCTGACGGTCTAGAGGAGGTGTCCGTCCTTGCCACCATCCGGCGCCCACTCAAATCTCAGTGACCCGTTTTCAGAGTTGGGGAAAAGACACAACGTTAGGTGAACAGAAGTTGTTGTCCTGGGGTTGGGGAAGCCCAGGATGCGGCGGCGACCGCCGCCGCCCTTTCCACGCTAGGCCAGGAGTCGTCTTGATTATGCCCAATGCCCTGTATTCAACGCTTGGACCCAGATTTCATGCCCACCAGGAGTTTCCACCCCAAGGAAAAACCAGACCGGAGAAATAGTTAAAGCGAGTAGATGCACGCGAGCTGAGGACCGGTCAATAGACAGGTGAGTGTCGGAGGCGTTAGTTAAAGCCACTTTCATCTACGAATTCCTGGGGGGCGAGCGGCCCTGGAAAAGGGGAGGAGAGGAGCGATGCAGTAACGAGTTCATTCATTCAATCGTATTTATTGAGCGCTTACTGTGTACAGAACACTGTACTAAACGCTCAAGACCCGGAGACCGGTAAAGGGCAAGGGAGAAATAGTCAGGAGCCAAGCGCCGAGCCACGTTTCCTCAGGACGATCCGGGAAAGGTCAGGGGCGAGACCCACACGGACAAAGAAAGGGCTTTAGGGTCGCTGGCGCCCGGGCCAGTTAAGGGTTTGGAAGGAGCGGAGCCGCCCACAGTAGTAGTAATAGTATTAATATTATTAATAGTTAGTAATAATATTAATATTAATAATAATGGTATTTGTTGCGCTTACGATGTGCCCAACACTGTTCTCAGCGCTGGGGCAGATACAAGGTAATCAGGTTGTCCCACGTAGGGCTCACAGATTTAATCCCCCTTTTATAGATAAGGGAATTGAGGTACAAAGAAAGTAAGCGGCTCGCCCAAGGTCACACAGCAGCAAGCGTCGGAACCAAGATTAGAACCCAGGTCCTCTGACTCCCAGCAGCGGGCAGGAGAAGCTCGCTTCCATGTCACCAAGGGCGCACCTGCTGCCAGGCGTATGGTGACCGCATCCGCAAGCCCCCCATATATATACACACAGCCCCACCCTTTCCGCGGATTTGGTCCACTCAAGGAAGCCACCGAGGCCGCCCCTCACTATATAGTAATAAAAATAATATTGCTTAAAGTATTTAAGCGCTTACTATGTGCCAGGCACTGTTCTAAGCGTTGGGGTGGCTACAAGGTAATCAGGTTGCCCCACGTGGGGCTCACAGTCTCAACCCCCATTTTGCGGGTAAAGTAACAGGCACAGAGAAGCGAAGCGACTCGCATAAGGTCACACAGCAGACAAACATCAGAGCCAGGATTAGACCCCACGTCCTCTGACTCCCAAATCAACACTCTTGCCACTAGGCCACGCGGAGCCCTACTGGACACGCTGGCCACCATCCCTGCCCACCAACGCGAGGGGAGACGAGCAGTGCAACAGCTGGACTGTGTGGGCAGGGGTCGGGCCTACAGACCCCCGTATCCTCTGCATTCAAAGCCAAAGGCCACGGACGATGGAATGGATGGTTCAGTAAGGCACTCAAAGAAAACACAGCTGGGCCCCAAAAGCCACAACTGCACAGCTGTGTCACTCACACGCACGTGAGGATGCAGACGCACAGGTAGTGAGCACGCGGTCACCGACCTTCATGCCCCACGTGCCCAATTAAGCGTTTCCTCGTGCCCCCCCCCCCCCACCAAGGGGGAGGCTAGAATCACTGACCAAGTCAACCCTCCCCCAAACCAACGCCATCCAGCCAAAACCCCACCCCCACCCTTAAATGCCCCACGTGCCAAATTAAGCGTCTTCTCGTGCCCCCCCCCCACCAAGGGGGTGGCTAGAATCACTGACCCCCAAGTCAACCCTCCCCCAAACCAACGCCATCCAGCCAAAACCCCACCCCCACCCCTTAAATGCCCCACGTGCCCAATTAAGCGTTTTCTCGTGCCCCCCCCAAAAAGGGGGCGACTAGAATCACTGACCCCCAAAGTCAACCCTCCCCCCAACCAACGCCATCCAGCCAAAACCCTACCCCCACCCTCAAATCAAGTCTTCCTTTCACCCACCCCCAGACTCTACCCCAATCCTCAGGACCCCCGGATCTGTAACAGTTTCATAAGCAGTGAAAACGTCTTCAAATCAACACAGCCATTGATACACCCATCCCCTAAAAAAGGCCCCCCGAAACCGCCCTCACATTAAAATTCATTTCAATTCTCCAAAACAATCCCCCACATTTGAGCCATACATCCCAAATGGCTTCAGAACCACCGACACCTTCCCCCCCACCCGCAACTCCTCATCCTTCCAACCACTCCACCCCCACAACCCCATCATCATGAAAACAGTAAGGCAGCGGCGTTAACAACATCACCCCCACAAAAAATAGAAAAACCAGGGGAAAGTGGCCACTATTCCCAACTGACCAGGGCCCAAGGGGCCACGCTCTGTCTCCTATCCCAAGTAGTCTCGCACCCCCGAGCCTCTGGCGCCTTATAAAGGGACGTTGGCAGGGGCGGGGAAGGCGCCTCCAGGGCGAAACTAGGCGGGGTTTTTGTGCTCAATTAGAGACACCTGGGGAAGTGGCTGTGTTGGGGGCGTCTGCCGGAACGCAACACCGAATCCTATTCATTCATTCAATCGTATTTTTTGAGCGCTTACTATGTGCAGAGCACCATACTAAGGGCTCGGGAGAGGACGATACAAAAATAAACACACTCTCTGCCCACAAGGAACTTAAATTCTGGTGTCAGGGGAGACAAACATCAATACAAATAAATTATGGATGTACCTCAGGGTTTAGATTAGTGCTTGGCACATAGTAAGTGCTTGACAAATACCCTAATTATTATTACTATTAGATTATAATAAGTGCTGTAGAGCAGGGAGGGGGGCTCAGTGACAAGAGCCTGGGCTTGGGAGTCAGAAATCACGGGTTCTAATCCTGCTTCACCACTTGTCAGCTGTGTGACCTTGGGTAAGCCACTTCACTTCTCTGGGCCTCATCTGTTTACCTGGGCATTAAGACTGTGAGCCCCACGTGGGACAACATGATTTGCTTGTATCTACCCCAAGGCTTAGAACAGTGCTTGGCCCATAGTAAGTGCTTAAAAAATACCATCATTATTATCATATTATTAAAAGAGAGCAAGTCAGGGCGACGCAGAAGGGAATGGGAGAAGAGGGAAGGGGCCTGCACGACTCAATCACTTAGTGGTATTAATTGAGCCATTACTGTGTGTAGAACACCATATTAGGCGCTTGGGAGAGTACAATAGAGTTGTCAGGCAGAATTCCGGGCCTCGGAGAATTTACAATTAAGGAAGACTTCCCCTCCCAGCCGGCTGCTATGCCTAACAACTCTCACAGGTGATCCGGGTTCTCCCCACCCTAAACTGCCCTTTGCTCTCAAACTGCTCCTCCCGAAAAGCCTCCTGTTCGTAGCTGGTGCCCCCAGGATTCGGTGTAGCCGAACCCACACTCCATTTGATCTGGCCGTTCAGCAGGGTGCAGTGGCTAGACTACGGGCCTGGGAGTAAAAAGGTCCTGGGTTCTAATCCGCACTCGGCCACTTGTCTGCTGTGACCTGGAGCAAGTCACTTCACTTTTCTGGACCTCAGTTACCTCATTTGTAAAATGAGGATTGAGACTGTGAGCCCCACTGGGGACAGGGACCGTGTCCAACCCGATCTGCTTGTATCCACCCCAGTGCTTAGTACAGCGCCTGGCATACAGTAAGTGCTTAACAAATACCACAATTATAATTTATTATTATTATTATTATCCATGTCTTCCCTTTGGTCCCGAAGTGAGCATGTGCAGTCCGGGCCATTTTGGCCCTGCCACTGGATGGTCAGTCCTACTGGGGGCACACAAGGTTGAGGGTAATAATAATAATAATAATGGCATTTATTAAGCACTTATTATGTGCAAAGCACTGTTCTAAGCGCTGGGAAGGTTACAAGGTGATCAGGTTGTCCCATGGGGGCTCACAGTCTTAATCCCCATTTTACAGATGAGATAACTAAGGCCCAGAGAAGTGAAGTGACTTGCCCAAAGTCACACAGCTGACAATTGGCAGAGCTGGGATTTGAACCCATGACCTCCGACTCCAAAGCCCATGCTCTTTCCACTGAGCCACGCTGCTTCTCTTCTCTGTGCCCCCCCACACACTGGAGCTCCGTAAACACTATTGTCCCTGTCCCTCCAACCCACCAATAGTGTTAAGGAACCATCTATTTGCAAGTGCAAGTTATGTGCAAGTTATGTACTGGCCACCTGCTGTGTGCAGATTTGGGAATATGGAGGAACCGACCCCATTGCTCCCTCAGCTGGAACCCGGGGACCCCAGCCCCAGCACCTCAGAGCTAAAAAGGGGGGAGGCCCAAATCTCATGGTGTAGTGGACAGAGCACGGGCCTGGGCGTCAGAAGGTCATGGGTTCTAATTCCTACTCAGCCACTTCATTCATTCATTCAATCAATCGTATTTATTGAGTGCTTACTGTGTGCAGAGCACTGTACTAAACGCTTGGGAAGTACAAGTTGGCAACGCATAGAGAGGCCACTTGTCCGCTGTGTGACCTTGGGCAAATCACCTCACTTCTCTGTGCCTCAGTTACCTCATCTGTAAAATGGGGATTCAGACTGTGAGCCCCATGTGGGACAGGGACTGTGCCCAACCTGATTAGCTTGTATCTACCCCAACGCTTAGAACAGCGCTTGGCATATGGTAAGTGCTTAACAAGTACCATTATTATTCCAGCACTTAGTTCAGTGCTTGCCCCATAGTAAACACTTAACAAATACCATATTATTATTAAATCTCCGAGATCTTGCCCTGGCAGCGCTGTGCCAGACTCAAGTGGCCCCAGCCCTCTGGGGCCCTGGGCTCAATGGGTCAACTTCCCCCCACCCCCAGATCCCGGGACCCCCACACCCCTGGCCAGGAAATCAGTGACTCAGTGAGAAGCCCGTTGGGGGAGAGGGCACATTTCGGCTCGGTTCGCCAAGGAACTAAATTTGGCTTGCAGCTGTGACTGCCGTGTTCCTCCCCACGGCCCCCTCCCCTGGGCTGCGGGAGCCTCAGGGCCCAGTGGGGGACCCCCCGGACGCGGAGGCCCCTACCCTAGCCCCTGCCCCCTGGGGCCACCCGTTGTGGTTGCCCCCCTCACCCGGAGTCTCCGTGGGGCCTGCCCACCCCCGGAATCCGAGAGAAATTAGACCAGCATCCACACAGATGAGGCAGAGGGCAAGGGGGGAGAGGGACGGCCGCCCCCGCCCCCCACCTCCTGCAGGCGAAAGAATCAAGGTTGGGGAGAAGTGGGGAAGGGGGGCAGAGGGATGGTGAGAGTCGGGGACACATTCGGAACCGTGCAACCCCCAGGGCTCGGCCTGGGGGGTCTCTGGGGGAGCAGACACAGTCCCGCCCTAGGGGAGCCCCGGTCTGTGGGCCTGGGAGGACAAAACACTCCTCCTCCTCCTCTTCTTCCTCCTCCTTCTCCTCCTCCTCTTCCTCCTCCTTCTCCTCCTCCTCTTCTTCCTCCTCCTCCTCTTCTTTCTCCTCCTCCTCTTCTTCTTCCTCCTCCTCCTCTTCTTCCTCCTCCTCCTCTTCTTCCTTCTCCTCTTCTTCCTCCTCCTCCTTCTCCTCTGCTTCCTCCTTCTCTTCCTTTCTCCTCGTCTTCTTCCTCCTCCTCCTCTTCTTCCTTCTCCTCTTCTTCCTCCTCCTCCTTCTCCTCTGCTTCCTCCTTCTCTTCCTTTCTCCTCGTCTTCTTCCTCCTTCTCCTTCTTTCTCCTCCTCTTCTTCCTCTTCCTCTTTCTCCTCCTTCTCCTCCTCTTCTTCCTTCTCCTCCTCTTTTTCCTCCTCTTCTCTCTCTTTCTCCTTCTCCCTCTTTCTCCCCTCCTCCTCCTCCTGGCCGGCCCCGACCGTTTGTTTGTCCGCGGCTGCCCGGGGTCACGGGAGAGGCCGCGGGGTGAGTTCCACCGGCCGGACCCCGTCCGATCCGGCCTGGGTGGGCAGCTGGTCCCCTCCGCGCCCCTCCCCCTCCCGCTCCCCGCCGCCGCCAGGGTGACCCGGGCCGGGGGGATCAGTTTACACCTCCGGCTCCCGGCCCGCCCCTCCGCCGGGGCCTGAGGGACGAGGGCAGCTGGGCCGAGGGGCAGGGCCGCGGGGGCCCGGGGGGATAAATCGGCGGAGGGACCATCGGACCGGACCTCAGGCCGGACCACAGGCCGGACCATCGGACCAGACCACCAACCGGACCGTCGGACGGATCATCTGACCGGACTACAGGCCGGACCGTCGGACCAGACCATGGCGCAGGCGGCGGAGCAGGCGGAGGAGCTGCGTCTGTACCAGCAGACGCTGCTGCAGGACGGCCTGAAAGACATGCTGGACCACGGCAAGTTCCTGGACTGCGTCCTGAAGGTGGGCGAGCGGGAATTCCCCTGCCACCGCCTGGTCCTGGCCGCCTGCAGCCCCTACTTCCGCTCCCGCTTCCTCGCCGAGCCCTCAGGCAGGCCGGCCGGCCTCGCGGAGGTCCGCCTGGAGGAGGAGGCGGTGGAGCCCGACGTCCTGGCCCGGATCCTGCACTACATCTACACGTCTGAGCTGGAGGTGACGGAGGCCAACGTGCGGGCCGTGTTCTCGGCCGCCCACCTGCTGCAGATCCCGTCCGTCTTCACCATCTGCGTGTCCTTCCTGCAGAAGCGGCTCAGCCTGGGCAACTGCCTGGCCGTGCTGCGGCTGGGCCTCCTGCTGGACTGCGCCCGGCTGGCCGTGGCCGCCCGCGACTTCGTCTGTGACCGCTTCCCGCTGGTGGCCCGCGACCCCGAGTTCGCCCGGCTCAGCCCGGACGAGCTCATCGCGGTCATCTCCAGCGACGGCCTCAACGTGGACCGGGAGGAGGCCGTCTTCGAGGCCGTGATGCGCTGGGCCGAGGCGGCCGGGGCGGCCGAGGGCGAGCGGGAGAGCCGGCGGCAGGCCCTGCCCATTGTCATGGACAGTGTGCGGCTACGCCTGGTGGACCGCGGCTACCTGGAGAGCACTGTCGAGAGACACCGCCTGGTGCGGGCCAGCCCGGACCTGCTCAAGAAGGTCCAGATGGTCAAGGACGCGCACGACGGCAAGCTGACCGTGCTCAAGAAGAAGAAGAAGGAGGGGAAGGAGGACACCGCCAAGACAAAGACGAAGCCTCAACACCAGGAGGAGGAGAAGGAGGAGGAGGAGGAGGAGGAGAGGATGATCCCAGGGGTCCTAAACGACACACTCCGCTTCGGCATGTTTCTCCAAGACCTGATCTTCATGGTGAGCGACGCGGGCGCCGTGGCCTACGACCCAGCCGCCAACGAGTGCTACTGTGCCTCACTATCCACGCAGATCCCCAAGAACCATGTCAGCTTGGTCACGCGCGAGAACCAGATCTTCGTGGCCGGGGGCCTCTACTTCAACGAGGACAACAAGGAGGAGCCCATGAGCTCCTACTTTCTCCAGGTGCCCTGGGGACCTGGGGGAGACGAGGGCCATCTGGGGAGGAGGGATGGGTGGAAGGGGGGAGGTCCTCGGGGATCGGCCTGGATGTAAGCAGAGTCGGGTGATGATTATGATGGTATTTGTTATGTGCTTACTATGTGCCAAGCACTGTTCTAAGCACTGGGGGAAATACAAGGTAACCAGGTTGTCCCACGTGGGGCTCACAGTCTTCATCCCCCTTTGACAGATGAAGGAACTGGGGGGTCTCTGCCGGGCCGTCACTGGGGAGCAGGGGGAGGCGGAGGGAAGGGAGCAGGGACCCTCATCAGCAAGGATGGGGTCAGTCCGTGTGTCCATCCAATCTCCCCGTCGGCCTGGGGGTTCCCGGGTGGGGGGGGGGGGGGGCGGGGGGATCCGATCGGTTCTTTCCAAAGGAAGGCGAGGGTCAAAGCAGAGGCCGAGAGCTGTCCTTGTCCTGCTGAAAGAGCCAGGAGTTGGGGTGGGAGGTGTGATAGGACCGGGCCAATCCCTTTTCTGAGCCACGGTTTCTGGCTCTTTTCCTTCATTCAATCGTATTTATTAAGCGCTTTCTGTGAGCAGAACACTGTACTAAGCGCTTGGAAAGTACAATTCAGCAACAGAGACAATCCCTACCCAGCAACAGGCTCACAGCCTAGTCTTGGCCCTTTGGAGGAAGGGGCCCCGGGGAGGGAGTGGTGCTCCGTCCTGAGCTGCCTTGCCCTCCCTGCAGTTTGACTACCTGGACTCGGACTGGCTGGGGATGCCCCCCGTGCCCTCCCCACGCTGCCTCTTCGGCCTGGGCGACGCGGATAACTCCATCTTCGTGGTGGGCGGGAAGGAACTCAAAGAGGGAGAGCGTACCCTGGACTCGGTGCTCTGCTACGACCGCTTGTGAGGGGCCGGAGAGGGGCCGGGCTGGGCCAGGGCTGGGCAGAGGGTGGGCTGGACGGGGGCCAGGGCTGGGCAGGGGCCGGGCTGGGGCCTGGGCTTGGGTAGGGGCTAGGCTGGGGCCTGGGCTTGAGCAGGGGCCGGGCCGGGGCCTGAGCCAGGCCAGTGGGGTGGTTGGGCTGGTTGCCTGGCTTTGGAGGGGGGCAAGACCGAATTTAGGCCAAGGGACATCGACCCACCCACTTGGGCCGTGAGCGTCTCCCTCCAATTAACTGAGCGCCTCTTTGCGGGCAGAGCTCTGTACTGCATACTGAGAAGCGGCAGGGCCTAAGTCAATTCAATCATATTTATTGAGCACTTAGTGTGTGCAGAGCACTGTACTAAACGCATGGAAAGCACAATTCAGCAAGAGCATGGGCCTAGGAGTCAAAAGGACCTGGGTTCTAATCTTCTAGGATTGTGAGCCCCACATGGGACAACCTGATCATCCTGTATCCGCCCCAGCGCTTAGAACAGTGCTTTGCACATATAAGTGCTTAACAAATACCAAAGTTATTATTATTATTCTGCTCCACCACTTGGCTGCTGTGTGACCTTGGGCAGGTCGCTTCTCTGTGCCTCAGTTACCTCATCTTTAAATTGGGGATTGAGGCTGTGAGCCCCACGTGGGACAGGGACTGTGTCCAACCTGATCATCTCGATTCTAGCGCTTAGTACAGTACCTGACACTTAATAAGTGCTTCACAAATGCCTTATTTAAAAAAAACCAATAAAATTGCGTCCTACTATGTGCAAAAATCCCAGGCTGCTGAGGGGAGAGAGTCCAGAACTCAGGGGGAGAGCTCGGGCCCTTGATCACTGCCCTAGCTAAGGCTCCCCGACCCCCTTCTTCGGCCGGCAGGTCGTTCAAATGGGGCGAGGCTGACCCCCTCCCCTACGCCGTGTACGGCCACGCTGTGGTATCCCACATGGACCTCGTCTATGTCATCGGTGGCAAGGCCAGCGACAAGTGAGGGCTAAGGATGGGGAGGGGGCTTGCCCGAGGTGGGGGAGGAGGAAGACGGGGGTGGGGGGGGGAGAAGAAAGGGGAAAGATGGGAAGGAGATGGGAGGAGGTGGCACCGTGTCTTCCAAATCCCCAGCCTGGTTCTCCCAGGCCTGGTCTGGGCCCCAGGTTCCTGTATGTACGTGTACCCCCTCCCCTCCCCAGGAAGTGCCTGAACAAGATGTGCGTCTACGACCCCAAGAAGTTCGAGTGGCGACCCCTGGCCCCCCTGCAGACGGCCCGCTCCCTGTTCGGCGCCGCCCTCCATGACGGCAAGATCTACGTGGCCGCCGGGGTCACGGACACGGGGATGACCAGCTCGGTGGAAGTGTACAACATCGCGTCCAACAAGTATGGAGGCCCGCGGCCTACAACACTGTGAGGCCCGGAGCCGGCCGCTCGCCCTCTCTGGGCCCCCTACGGCCTAGAGAGGTGGAGGGGACGGCCGGGCCGAGGGCCGGGAGGGGGCTTCGGAGAGTGGGTGGGCGAGGGACCGACGGCCCGATGGGGGCTCTTCCTTGGCTCCGGCAGGTGGGAGTCGTTCCCGGCATTCCCGCAGGAGCGCAGCTCCCTCAGCCTGGTCAGCCTGGCCGGGACCCTGTTTGCCGTGGGCGGCTTCGCCACCCTGGAGACCGCGTCCGGGGAGCTGGTGCCCACCGAATTGAACGACATCTGGAGGTGGGGACGGGGGCTGGGGACTGGAGCTGGCCGGTCACAAGGGGACTGAGCCCCAGGGGGGCCAGGGGCCGTGTCCAGCCTCATTACTACTACTACTACTACTAATGGCATTTATTAAGCGCTTATGATGTGCAAAGCACTGTTCTAAGTGCTGGGGAGGTTACAGAGTGATCCAGCTGTCCCACGGGGGGCTCACAGTCTTAATCCCCATTTTACAGATGAGAGAACTGAGGCCCAGAGCAGTTAAGTGACTTGCCCGAAGTCACACAGCTGACAATTGGCAGAGCTGGGATTTGAACCCATTACCTCTGACTCCAAAGCCCGCGCTCCTTCCACTGAGCCACGCTGCTTCTCATTACCAGGAAGCAGCATGCCATAGTGGCTAGAGCCCGGGCCTATCTGCCATGTGACCTTGGGCAAGTCGTTTCACTTCCTCTGTTCCTCAGTCACCTCATCTGTAAAATGGGGATTGAGGCTGGGCGGCCCACTTGGGACAGGGACTGTGCCCAACCCAATTTGCTTGTATCCACTTAGCGCTTAGTGCAGTGCCTGGCACATAGTAAGCGCTTCACAAATACCATAATTATTATTCCTTGTATCTACCCCGACACAAAGTAAGCGCTTAACAAGTACCATTATTATTTTATGATTACCGGCGGGTGCGCCCCTTGTCCCCGGGTGGTGGTGGTGGTGGGGCTCGGGTGTCCCTCTGCTCACCCTCTGCCCATCCCCAACTCCAGGTACGATGAGGAGGAGAAGAAATGGCAGGGTGTCCTGCGAGAAATCCCCTATGCGGCGGGGGCCACCTTTTTGCCCGTCCGCCTCAACGTCCTGCGGCTCTCCAAGATGTGACCGCAGACCCCTTCCCTCCAGCCCCCCGCCCAGTGGGTGGAAGCGGAGTCGGGACCCCCCGGGAGGTGGGGAGGGGAGGCGGAGTCCCCTTGTACATAGCTCCACATTTCAATGAAAGCTGCGTCTTCGATGTCTGCTCGGTTTGCCGTCGCTGCCGACCCCGGGGTCAAGGGTCCCCTGGAGGGGCTGGGCCGGGGTCTCCGACCCGAACTGCCACTCATCCCAGCCCCACCTGGG
The DNA here is from genome assembly GCF_015852505.1 of Tachyglossus aculeatus. Taxonomy (NCBI): domain Eukaryota; kingdom Metazoa; phylum Chordata; class Mammalia; order Monotremata; family Tachyglossidae; genus Tachyglossus; species Tachyglossus aculeatus. The sequence continues at coordinate 1,174,888 of NC_052078.1, read as the reverse complement.
CCTAGTCCCCACCACATGCACCAGCTCTGCTGGGGGTTGCCTCGGGTCGGGGAGGTTTCCACCGTTTCCCGATCACAGTTCAAAGCGCTGTTCTAAACGCTGGGGAGGTTGCAAGGTGATCAGGTTGTCCCATGGGGGGCTCACAGTCTTAATCCCCATTTTCCAGATGAGGTAACTGAGGCACGGGGAAGTGACTTGCCCAAAGTCACACAGCTGACAAGTGGCGGAGCCGGGATTTGAAGCCATGACCTCTGACTCCAAAGCCCGGGCTCTTTCCACTGAGCCACGCTGCTTCGAGTACAGTACAGAGCTCCGCACTCCATAGGCACCCAGTAGGCGCCCCTTAGAGCGCTTTGCACGCAAAGGTTTGCAGTACAGCGCTCAACTCCATAGGTACCCAGCACAGAGCTTAGCACTCAATAGGCACCCAATACATAGTAGGTGTCCAGTCCAGCTCTTAGAGCACTGCTTGGCCCATAGTAACCGCTTAACAAATACCATTATTTTTACAGTGCTCTGCACACAGCAGGCTCTCTATTCTGATGAACCCCTTGGTCAAACAGGAGCTGATTGCCCCCCCTGCAGAAACCCCCGCCCCAAGGAATATACCGGAACCAGTTCCAGGATTTCAAATTGGTGGAATTTAATACCCTTCCCTCTCTTGGACCGTCCGTTCCTGCCCCCCAACCCCCCGTGCCCACAACCACTGAATTCAGCCCCTGATGTGTGTGGCGGGCAGCACCGCTGGGCATAGCTGCCCAGCAGCCCTGGCGGATGCCACGTGCCACCCCGGGCTCAGCGACAAACAGGACCAGGCCAGCAGAGTCCGAGATGGGGGTCAGTCAGATGGCCGGGGAGCAGTGGCCTCCAGGGGGATGGGGGGCAGTTGGCACCGGGTTGGGGACCAGGAGGGGCGTTCAAACGGGTGCAGCAGGCCAGGCCTGTGTTAGACTGGTGAGTCCGCCAGTCCAACCCTGAGGGTGGGGAATCAGCTAAGGGCATCCCCTATTCCTGATGATCCTCTCTCCTTCCCAGCTTTCAAATAGCCCCGCAGAGAAGATAGCTGGGCAGGGGACCTGGATTCTAAATCCCCACTTCCACCCTTGGCCTGCTGAGTAGCCTCGGCCAAGTCACTTAACCTCCCTGGGCCCCTCCCAGAACCTTGTAGTCCCTATGGGGATGTCAGGATGGCCAGGAAGGGTCGTAGTAACTGAGGGATTATTATTGCGATTATCATCATTATTTTCCCCTGCGGAATTCTCCCCTGCCCCCGCCCCTGCAAAAGGAATACTTTCCTCCAGGCCACCTTCCTGGCCCACCCCTGCCCTGGCTGGAGATGCAAGAGGACATAGTCCTGAGCTTTAAGGTCCCCCCAACCCCCAGCGGGGGCAAGGACTGCACTGTGGCATTGAACCCTACATCCTTAACAGAACCAAGACGAGAGAGACAAGGGCAAGCTGACTCCTTGCCTCCCCACCCTTCTTCGTGGGCCACCCCACCCCCCCACACCCATGCAGAATAAAGTGCTTTTTATTAATTCTCGTTTCTCCATCACACGGAGCCCGACTGGACCCTAGCCAACCCCCGTCGTCGGCTATGGGCCGCCCACCACCCCCATGCCAGGCGAGAGGGGTGGGTTTTCTCCATGTTCCCCTCACTCTGCTACCCCCGTCCCACCGGACCCTCCACCCACCCCTAAGCCCTCCGCGGGCCGCTGGGATGGCGACCACTGCAAGGGAGAAGGGGGAGGGGGGCCACCTTCCCTCCCCTGCCCCGACTGATATTGCACTGTCAGATTCTCTAACTTGTGAAGACACCCTCCCCACCACTATCCTTCAGCCTGGGCAGCCCACGCTGGAGTCGTCCCCTCAAACCAAACAAACAAAAAACGGCGGTGGATGGCAGAGGGCATAGCCGGGACTTGTGGGGGATTGGGATGGGGGTGTCCATGGCCATCGGCTTGAACTTCCTTGGTTTCAGTTCTGCAGATGGGCACTCAGCCAACTGGGAAAAGTTGTGGACAGGGAAGGCGGGATATAAGGTGCAAAGAGTTAAAAATAAGAAAAAAATAGTAACAAAAGCTTAACGAGAAAACAGTTGGCTTGTGAAGCCACTTGCCTGCACTTTGATACAAGGTCAGCCCCCAAAACAGGCTAAGGATGGAGCGCAGGGGGCTTGCTTGGCTCAGCTCATGCCCGCAAAGCTCCAGTCCCGGCCCAGTCGTGCAATCCCTCATTGCACAAGGGCAGGGGGATGGGCAGAGGCAGGGGCAGACCAGTGGGGAGGGGAGCCCTCTGACCTACTGTTTCCGCGGCTCCGTGGATCCCCACATCCTGCCAAAAGAGTACCAGAAGGACCCAGGATGTGCCTCCACATCCACACAGCTGGTCGGCTGAGTCCCCACCCCCACGCTCGGCTGCGGGTTGGGGGGGCTCACACCCGAGCTCAACGCTCCCTGCTTCTTGGACACCAGAGATGATCCTCTGGCAGACCCCATGTTGGGGTGGTGCCCGCTGCCCAGAGCGGTCAGCCTGCACCTCCACCCCTGGGACCGGCCTCTAGGGGAAGGTGGGGGGGGGGGGGGTCTCAACCCTGGAAAAACACCAGCCGAATGGAGAAAAACAGCCCCCCACAATCAGCCTCGGCACTAGGTTCGGTTTCTGCTCCCAAACTCCCTCCTGTTTCCACCTCCCTCCCCCACAAGAGTGAATCAAGTGCTGAGGCCAAGACACGCCCCCACCTTTATCTCCCTTCCGGGGGTCCTGGCTGCCAACCGAGGCAGGACCAGGCAGGGAGTGGGGGGTGCGGTGCCAACCCCTGGTTGGATTAAGACCGGGCCCCAGAAGCCCTCTGTCAGGAAAGGTTGAGTGAGGGTATCCCCAGCAAAGACCACCGCTGCCCCAGGACCGTCCCACAGTGGCTTTGGGTTCCAGCTCTGCCCCTGGCCCCGACCTTGGACATCCAGTTCTCCAGCATGATGTTGGACCTCCAGACCCCACTTCATGCCCTCGCCTAGCCCCTCACTATGGAGGCCCCCAAAGCACCCCACAGGCCCACAGCCTCGCCCATGGTGAGGGGCACCGGTCAGTTTCCTGAGAGCGGGGGCACCCTCAGAAGAAGCTGGACAACTCGGGGATAGAGGCTGGAGAGGCCATCCCAGTGCCAGGGAAGCGAATCCATACGGAATCCTGGGTTATGCCCCCCAACAGTTCGGGTGCAGAGGGAAGGGGCTAGTGCTCTGTGCCTGCCCGCACCCTCCAGGAGGGGATATGGGATCAATAAATATAAACAGAAGAAACCCTTGGAACCCAGCCTGCTGCCCCAGGGACCACCCTGCTGTCCCTCCCCTGCCTCATCTCCCCGGGCCCCCGCCAGGACCGGGCTTTCTGTCTACCCCGTCGCTCCAATGGGACAAACTGACAAAGGACAGAACCGTCCCCTCCTGGTCATGCCAGGCCTGGGGGGACCCCAAGATGCAGCCGGCGCCCCAACGCCGGGGTTAGAACTGCCATCGGGGAGCAGGGCGGGACAGTCCAGAAGGAAATGAAGACAGACGGTGGGGACAGGGGCCAAGAGTCACCCTACCCCTCAGGCAGCCATTCCACAGGGCACGTCCAGGGGGTGGACTGAGGAGCTCTGGGGGTCCAGGGGCCTTAGGTGTTGGAATTGATCCTGCCTGCGGGGAAGAGCGGCGGCGGTGGGGGGAGGTGGGGCAGGGGGGGCAGGGTCTGGGGGAGTGCGTGGAGAAGCGGCTGCGGAGGTGGGGGGGCAGGCGGTGGCAGGCCGGAAGGGGGGCCATGGCCATCGGCTGGGGGGTCCGAGGTCACGGGGTGGCTGACCCGGAAGCACTTCTCCTTGTGGGCCTTCAGCATGTTGGAGAAGCGGAAGCGCTGGCCGCAGACGTCGCAGGGGTAGGGCTTCTCGCCGGTGTGCGTGCGTCGATGTCTCTTCATGTTGGGCCGGCTGGTGAAGCTCTTGCCGCAGATCTCGCAGATGTACGGCTTCTCCCCTGGCGGCGGGAGCGGCCCGACGGTCAGGATGGGCCTCGGAGTGGACGCCCGCTCAAACCTCCCCCGGGGGCCGTGTCTCAACCCTGACCTCGCCCGGGCCGGGACCCCGCCTGCCTGCCGCAGTGGCGTCAGGACACGGGAGGGGTTAGAGAGGGGCCATCCGCCACCCTCAAAATTAGGGGTGGACCAGCCGACATCCCCGACCGTCCCCTCTCCGTCCCCGACTCTCCCCCAGTGACCCAGCCCAGGCGCACCTGTGTGTGTCTTCATGTGCTCGTCGAAGTACTGCTTCATGTTGAAGTCCTTGCCGCACCACTGACACATGAACTGCTTGTGGCCGATGTGGATGCTCATATGCGAGCGCAGCTGGTATTTATACTGGAATCGCTCGTTGCAGTTCTGCTCGGGGAGGGGAAGGGAAGGTGAGCAGGAGGCAGCCGAGCCCCATGTCCTGAGGCCGTCATCACTCCCCGGACCTCCCCGCCTCCCACTCTGGGGCTGTGGCCGAGTCCAGGGCCGCTGCTGTCTCCACTCGGGGCTGCGGGATGAAGAGGGCCAGGGAGGGATGGCAGAGAGGAGCAGACACCACAAGGAACAGCAATAATAATAATACTTATGGTCCTCGTTAAGCACTTACTATGTGCTAAGCACTGTTCTAAGTGCTGGGATAAATTCAAGTTAATCAGTTTGGGGAAGTCCCTGTCCCACATGCGGCTCACAGTCTTAATCCCCACTACAGAAGCAGCGTGGCTCAGTGAAAAGAGCCTGGGCTTGGGATTCAGAGGTCATGGGTTCTAATCCCGACTCCGCCACGTATCGGCTGTGTGACTTTGGGCAAGTCACTTTACTTCTCTGTGCCTCAGTTACCTCACCTGTAAAATGGGGATTAAGATTGCGAGCCCCCCGTGGGACAACCTGATCACCTTGTATTCCCCCAGCGCTTAGAACAGTGCTTTGCACATAGTAAGCGCTTAACAAATACCATCATCATTATTATTATTATTATTATTATTACAGATGATGTAACTGAGGCACAGAGAAGCAACCTGCTCAAGATGACCCAGCAGACTTGTGGTAGAGCTGGGATTAGGAAGCCCCAGAAGAGATCCGCCGGGAACGCCAGAGATGCCGCACACCAGCCGCCCAACCTCAGGTTCCAGGAGGGGAATCGTCCCCGTTTCCAGGGAGCCCCAGTACCTAAAGAGTGGCTAATCTTCCTGGAAGGGCGGGCAGGAGGGATACTGGGAAGGGTGGGGAGATGCGGGAAGAGGGTCATCTCGGGTACCCATGGGGAAGGGGGCTAAGCGGAGTTGGGGGGCACCTGACCTCACATCTGAAAGGCTTCTCCCCCGAGTGCTGCAGAGAGTGCACTTTGAGCGACATGCTGCGCTTGAAGGACTTCCCGCAGGTCTCACAGGTGAATGGCATGTCCTTTGTGTGAGCTAGAGCAGAGGGAGACACACAGGGGGTGAGTGGATGAGCGAGCAGTTGCCGGGGAGGGGGCATCATCCAGCCAGCCAAGCACCACCGGCCACGCATCGTGGATTGCACTCAGTACAGTGCTCTGCACACAGTAAGCGCTCAGTAAACACGAGTGAATGAATGAATGATAATGAAAATAATAATAATAGTGCTATTTGTAAATACGTGCTGAGCTCTGTACTAAGTGGTGGGGTAGATGAAAGATAATCAGGTCGGACAGTCCCTGTGCTATGTGGGGTTCACGGTCTAAGTAGTGAGTTGGGGGAAACAGGGTTGGAATCCCAATTTTACAGATGAGGAAACTGAAGCAAAGAAAAGTTAAGTGACCTGCCCAGGGTCAAACATCAAACAAGTGGTGGAGCCAGAACTAGAACTCAGGTCCCCTGATTCCCAGGTCTAGGCTCTTTCCACTAGACTATGCTATGTGGGTGAGGGAATGTGGGGCACAGATGAATCAATCAATCAATTAATGGAATTTATTGAGCACTTACTGTGGGCAGAGCACTGTACTAAGGGCTTGGGAGAGTACAATACAACAGAGTTGGTGGCCACATTTCCTCCCCTCAATGAGCTTATGGTCTAGACGGGGAAACAGACATTCACATCAATTATGAATATGGACACGAGTGCTGAGGGGTTGAGGGTGGGGTGAATAATATCGAGAGCTTGAAGGGGTCAGATCTGCGTGCCGAGGTGGTGCGGCATCAAACAGATGTACTGAGCGTTTACTGTGCGCAAAGCACTGTACTAAGTGCTTGGGAGAGTACAACACAACGGAGTTGGTAGAAACGTTCTCTGCCCATAGCAAGCTCACGGGAGGGAGTAGGGGACTGAGGGCTTCGTCAGGGAAGGCCTCCTGGAAGAGATGTGACTTTAAAAAAGCCATGAAGGTTCAGGATGAGTTCTCCTTGAAAGATGAATTTCTTTGGAATATTTAAGGCCTCCTGGAAGAGATGTGACTTTAAAAAAGCCATGAAGGTTCAGGATGAGTTCTCCTTGAAAGATGAATTTCTTTGGAATATTTAAATTATTTCTTTCTTTCCAAATTATACAAAACCAGATACAAATTGACAACTTCCCTCAAATTTAAAGTCTCTCATGCTGAATATCATTAGTCCCTGGTTATCTAATCAAACACAATTACTGAGTGCTTACCGTGGGCTAGGCCCTGGTTATCTAATCAAACAACATCATCATCATCATCATCATCAATCGTATTTATTGAGCGCTTACTATGTGCAGAGCACTGTACTAAGTGCTTGAGAAGTACAAATTGGCAACATATAGAGACAGTCCCTACCCAACAGTGGGCTCACAGTCTAAAAGGGGGAGACAGAGAACAAAACCAAACATACTAACAAAATGAAATAGAGTGCCTGCCGTGGGCAAGGCACTGTACTAAGCGCTTGGGAGGATAGAGTGCTAAGCCCTTGGTACAGTGCTCTACACACAGTGAGCCCTCAATAAGTGAATGCAAGTGACCTCTCCATCAATCTCCCTGTGGCAGGCCCATGGTGCCCTCCGGCCCTGGGCCCCACAGGCCTTCCCCGGATCACCCTTGACTCCCTGGGGGGCCGCCCACCCCCTCGGTGGCCGGCTCCCCCCACGGCCGACTCACCAACCATGTGCTTCCGCACGTGTGCCATCGTGTAGAATTTCTTCTCGCAGATCTCGCAGGAGAACTTCTTCTCGGCGTAGCCGTGGACGATCTTGTTGTGCTCGTGGAGGGACCACAGCTTCTTGAAGGCTTTGCCGCAAGTGACGCACTGCGAAGGGGTCGGGGGGAGAGACGGGACAGTGAGGATGTCAGGATGGGCACCCCCCATTCCTCCATCCCCATCCTTCTCTCATTCATTCATTCGATCGCATTTATTGAGCGCTTACTGTGTGCAGAGCACTGGACTAAGCGCTTGGGAAGTACAAGTTGGCAACATATAGAACCGGTCCCTACCCAACAGCGGGCTCACAGTCTAGGAGGGGGAGACAGACAACAAAACAAAACATATTAACAAAATAAAATAAATAGAATAAATATGTAAAATGACCCCAGTGGTTTCTTCTGGATGGAGTGTGAGTCTCACCCGGGTGCAAACCCGCAGCTGGCCGCGCCCAGGGCTGGGAGACGTAGGGAGGAGGCCAATTTGGGGTGTCCACTTGGCCCTCACCTCTGGTGTCCCAAGAGGGGGGCCACGGGGACAACGCCCTGGACCTGGCCTATTCTTCCACTCCAGAAAACCCGGGGTCACACCACTCTCCGGAGCCTGGTCTCAGCCCCCCATGCCTGAGCCCCCGGTAGGACGCCTCGCAGGGACCCAGGCCACAGGCCGCAGTGGCTGCAGGGACCTGTCTCTTGGAGACGTGCAGAGACAGAGGTTGTGCATGCAGATATCGGCAGAGATGCTCAGACACCTTTGCAGAGACCGGCAAAGACGTGCAGGCAGAGACCGGCAGAGGCCCGCACAGACCACAGAGATGCACAGGCAGAAGCCAGCAGAGAGGAACAGAACCTGAACTATTCCCATTATTGCTGAGAGACGGGGCAGGGAGAGGAAGGAGGGAGGGAATGGGTGCAGTGAGCAAGTAGGAGCGAGAAGGGAAGGGTAGCCGCCTCTTCCCTTAACACTGAGTGGAACCAAAAAGCCGAGAGGCGTAGTGATTGGCACGGGGAGCAGGGCTCGGGAAGACAATGGGGAGGCCTCTGAGGCAAAAACCTCACCCTTCTGTCACTGTCCGTAAAACTTCCTGCAGGACAGCACCCTGGTTGTTTGGAGACTGCCACCAGCCCAGCCCTCCCAACACCCAACTGGCCCGATAGGCAGAGAACCAGAGGCCAGGCAAGGAAGGGGCAGGGCAACAAGCGAGGTCAAGTTCACTGCCCCCCTCACCGCAACTACCCATCTCAGGGTCCTGCTCTCCAATCTCCCCTCCCAGGAGCCTCCGGAACCCCGGAAACTGGCCCTGGAGGCTGTTGAGGCACAGGAAGTGTTAGTGGAGGAAGGAATTCTCAAGGATAACGGGTTGGTAGTGTCCGGTCCAGAGGCAGCGGGATGAACGAGTTGACCTCCCGGGGCACACGGGCGGCAGAGGGGGCGGTGGATTCCTGCTCTGCCTCTGCCCACTCCATGGCCCAGGCTAATTGCCTTACATTATTCAGCAACCTTTGGTTCAATTAGCAATTAGCCGGGGCAATTAGCCGTGCCCTGCTCTTACCCAGCCTCCGGTGCTAATAAATGTTAAATAAAACCCAACCATTGGGGCATCCGAGGGAGCTGCAGCCTGGCCCCCCTCCCTCATCACACGTAAAATGGGGTCAGGAAGGCAAGGTCGCAGCCAGGAACGCCCCCCTCCCTGGGAGTTGGGAAAGTGGGGTTACCTCAACATGGTACAAGCGGAGGAAATGGAGGACCAGAGAAGGCGAGTGACATGACTGAGGCAACACAGCAGCAGGCCGGGAGCAGAACCGGGATTCCCGAGTCCCGGACCGGTGCCCTGACCACTCACCATATCTCTGCCCCTGCCTCACCGAGACCATGCCTGAAATAGGGTTCCGCAACCTGGGTAATAATAATGTTGGTATTTGTTTAGCACTTATTATGTGCCAAGCACCGTTCTAAGTGCTGGGGGGATACAAGATAATCAAGGTTGTCCCATGTGGGGCTCACAGTCTTAATCCCCATTTTACAGATGAGGGAACTGAGGTACAGAGAAGTGACTTGCCCAAAGTCACCCAGATGACAAGTGGAGGAGCAGGGATTCGAACCCATGACCTCTGACTCCCAAACCCAGGCTCTTTCCACTGAGTCACGCGGCTTCTCCTGGATCCCCCCCGCCCCGGCGAGGCCCGAGAAGCTTCCGGACATGAGCAGAGCCAGCATCGGTTGAGGGTGGGTCTCCCCCTCCCTGCGTCTGTGCGATGGGGAGGGTCCCCCCGGCCCTTCCCCGGGGCCGGGGGCCAGTGGGGGTGGGGGTGTGGAGGGAGGCTGACCTGGATGTGTTTCTCGCAGTCGGTCTGGCGGTGCAGGAGCAGCTCGCTCTCCAGCAGGAAGCGCTTCCCGCACTTATCGCAGATCTGCATGCGGCTGTGCGTGACGGTCATGTGCTTCTCCAGGTACCAGCGGTTGTTGAAGACACGTGGGCACTTCTTGCACGGGTAGCGCTGCTTCTCCTCCAGCCTCACCTTGGGGCCCGGACCGTCCGGGACCGGCGGCGGTGGTCGCCGTGGCTCCTTCTTGCGCTGGCGGCCCCTCCGGCCCTGGGCCCCCGGGGCCCCCGCTGGGGCCTGGGTCCGGGATCGGGTGGCCATGCTGGACCCGGCCCCTGCTCGGGGCGCCCCCCGCCGTGGCCCCGCTTGCTCTTCCCCGACAGCGGCCACCTGCTCTTCCTCCTCCTCCTCCTCCTCCTCCGTTGACTCTTCCTCTTCCTCCTCCTCCTCTTCTGCAGCTTCTTCTTCCTCCTCCTCCCCTGCCTCCTCCTCCTCGTCTCCCTCCTCCTCCTCCTCCTCCTCCTCCTCCTCTTCCTCCTCTCGGTCATCTTGGTCATTCTCCTCATCCCCCTCCCCGTCCCGGGCGGCTCCGAGGCCATCCTCCCGGCCCAGCCCCGTGGCGTCCTGGCCGGCTGGGGCCGGGGGCTTCCCCTCGGACCCCTTGGAGACGTGGAGGGTCTGGTTGTTGAGGTTCACCTCCACTATGATCTGCTGCTCCCGGTTGAAGGGCGCCCGACCGTCCGGGCCCCCCTCCTCCACCTCCTCCACCGGACCCGCCGGCCCGCCGCCCTCCAGCTTGCAGGTCGCGCCGGGCCCCCCGCTCCCGCCGCCATCCTCCTCCTCCTTGTAGCGCTCGTGGGGTGTGGGCCTCGGGGCGGCCCCACCGAGCCGGTCCTCCACGCGGACCGAGTAGGGGCCGGGCCCCTCCCGGGCGTAGATCTTGGGCGGGGGTGGTGGGGGCGGATCGGCCTCCTGCTTGATCTCACAGTAGAAGGGGCCGGGGCCGCCGTCGGGGGCGGGGGGCACCAGGGCCATGGCGGGGGGCGCGGCGGGGGGAGCCAGGCGGAGGGCGCGGCTGCTCAGCAGATCCTGGCAGGAGGCGGCCACGTCGTTGACCTGCAGTAGGGCAGCGGCGCTGAGCACGGCCTGTACGTTGCCCGCGTGCACCTGCAGCCGGGACGTGTAGATGAAGCTGAGGACTTGCTCAAGCCCCTGGGCCGTCAGTGCCTCCAGAGACAGCTCCACTCGCTGCAGCTGCTTGTTCTGGGTGAACAGGGACAGGAAGAAGGGGCTGCAGGCGGCCAGGACCCCCTTGTGGGCGGGGAAGACGGCCTGGGGCCGGACCAGGACGAGGTCCACGTCGCACAGGTCGGGGCGGAGCAGCCGCTGCTCGTTCAGCCTGTCCATCAAACAGGCGAAGTGCACGGCCACGTCCTCCACCAGACAGAACTCGGCCGCGGGGGACTCAGTCGCCTTTTCGACTATCAGCTGCCGGCCCGAAGACGAGGGGGCAGGCCGGGTGGAAGGAAGCCCAGAGAGGGGGGGCCGCAGGTTGGGGGGCGGTGCATGGAGGAGTGGACAGAGCCAGGGGAAGGAGGGGGAAAGAGAGACAAGGAGAGAAGCAGGGACAGAGACAGGGGGATGGGGAGGGGAAGAGACAAAGAGAGAGAGACGGTTATTGGACACTAGTTATCTACTGGCTTTCCCCCACCCCCCTGCCAAGACAAGCATCCTTCTCCTGCCAAGAGACAAGGGCATCCTCCTTACCGTGATCAGTAGGCCAAGGGGACATTGTTCCCTGACTCTCCTTCAGAGTCCTGGCACCATCCAGCCATCACCTCTGACTCTCCCCCCAGTGAGCCAGCACAGACCAACAAAACCCCTGCCTCTCCTCCCCTCGCTCTCCCCAAGTGATCCAGCGCAGACTATTCCACAGCCCTGAATCTCCCCTCTCCATCCCTGACTCTCCCCCAGTAACCCAGCAAGGACCAACCAGCACCCCTGACTCTTCCTTCCTCAACCTTGACTTTCCTCCAGTGACCCAGCAGGGACCATCCAATACGCTTGACTCTCCCCTCTCCCTCCCTGATTCTCCCACAATGACCCAGCACAGACCATTCATCACCCCTGACTCTCCCTTCTCCATCCCTCACTCTTCCCCAGTGACCCAGCACGGACCACCATCCAACACCCCTGATGCTCTCCTTCCCTGACACTTCCCCAGTGACCCTTGCAGACCATCAAACACACCGGACTCATCTCCCCTTTCCCGCCCTGATTCTCCCCAAGGGACCAGCACAGACCATCCTTCACCCCTGACTCTGCCGTCTCCATCCCTGACTCTCTCCTTTCCTGACTCTTCCCCAGAGATGCAGCACAGACCATCCCACACCCCTGACTCTCCCCCCGTGACCCAGCACGGTCCATCCAAACCCCCGATTCTCCCCTCTATGTCCTTGACTCTTCCCCAGAGCCATTCCCGAGACCAGCCAAGCCCCGCTGGGAACCCCCCAGATAGCAGCATGGCAGCTGGGCACTAATGCCTTTCCTGGTCAACTATTCATGAGGGGCTGGACCTGGTTCAGCCCTGGAGAGCTTCCTTTAGCGTCTGGCCCCCGGCGGGCAAGGAATAGTTGGCGGGGAGGGGCAGGTCTGGCCCCAATGCCTGGAGACCCAGCTGTTGTTTCAGAATGACAAGGGTCTGGGTTCAGGGGGTGGGGGGTGGGCGTTCTCACTCTGGGCCCTTAGAACCATCACGGAGACCCTCCAGCCTGGGGCGAGGAGCCAGGGTAAGGGTCTCCACTCCCATCAGGACCCGAGCAGATCTGTCCCCTGGTTGGCTGTGGGATGGAGATTTCCAGGCACAAGCTCTGCTGCAGCCCCACTACGACTCCAGCCCTGCTCTGCGGGTGGGGGGCGTCCAAGACATAGGTGGGAGCTGCTTGAGGGCAGCAAATGATGGCAGGGAGACACCGCCGCCGACCCGGGAGGCCTAGGTACGTCTCACAGTAAGCACCTCATCACCACAAACCCTTCCCCCTTTTCTCCTCAGCTGCTTCTACTCCTTCCCCAAACCACTCTCAGAGCTATGCCCACCCCAGCCTCCGCAGGTTGGGACCACTCTCTGTCCCCCATTGTAAAAGGGCAGGGCGGGATCGAAGACTATGGCCCAGAGAAGGTGAGTGAGCAGCCTGAGGTCACACAGCAGGCTGGGGGCAGAGCTGGACCTCGAACCCAGACCTGCTGACCCCCAGCCCCGCGCTCCCTTCGCTCAAAGGATGGGGTGGGGGTAGCCAGGGACTAGATGGTGGGGCCTCTGCATGCCTCCACACACCTACACACGCCTCCACACATGCCTCCACACACCTCTAAACCCAGCAACCACCAGAGAAACCTTCCACCAAGGGGGTCAGACCATCTCCCTCCTCTCTGGCAGGGTCAGGGACCAAATATCAAGTTTTAAGTCATGAATTTATACACACACATTATCCATTCATTCATTCATTCAATTGTATTTATTGGGCGCTTAATGTACTGTACTAAGTGTTTGGGATAATACAATATAACAACAGACACATTCCTGCCCACAGCGAGCTCAGTCTAGAGGGAGAGACCCACACGCCCATACATCCTCAACCAGACAGTATTAATAATGATGATAACGGGTGCATCGATTAAGCACTTACTCTGTGCCAAGCAGTGTGCTGAGCGCCGGGGCAGGTACGAGGTAATCGCACTGGTCCGCCCAAGCCACAGGCTCACAATCTAAGGGGGAGGGAGAATGGCATTTTTTTCCATTTTACAGAAGAAGCTGAGGCCCAGAGAGAAAGCGACTGGCACGCCCACGTGCACAATTGCGTTGCTCAACTCCTTCATATGATGGCCTAAGCCCAGGCTGTGGGTTCTTGGTTGTCCGTGTGAGAGAGTGAGAGAGAGTGAGTGTGTGTGTGTGTCTGTCCAGTACAGCAGCCCCCACCTGCAGAGAACTTCCCCATGCAGAGCCCCCACCCCCAGTTCTCAGGACATGGGGATATCTCAGTGGGAACATACCCGAACTCTCTGGACAGAGTCCACCTCCCCAGCCCACTGCTCTCCACGTCGAGGGGGTTCTTTCTCCAAGAATTCTAGACTGGAAGCTCACTGTGGGCAGGGAACGTGTCTGCCATTTCTAGTCTACTGTATTCCCCCAAGTGCCGCTTTGTACAGTGCACTGCACACAGTAAGCGCTCATAAATACGACCGACTGATGGAGAACCCTAGAGCCGGAAGGGGCCGTACAGTTCACCACCCTGCCTCAGGCGGCGAGGCGCAGCCACAGTGGAGGCCGACCGCGGGCGGGAGCGGTGGCGGGGCTGAGCTCTGGGCCAGAAGTTGGCACGGGCCGACCGGGGCCGCCCCTTTGGGGAGGGGGAAGAACGGGAACATTTTTCCAGTTGCTTCTTAGCGGGACCTCGGATGAGGCTCTCAGACAGATTCCCGTCTCCATAAACAGTCCCAGACTCTCTCCCCGGGGGGCCCAGGGCCTCTTCCTGGACGGGCTGGCTGCAAAGGAACATTCCTCACACACACAAACGCATGCCACGCACACAACCTGCGCACACTCCATGTATGCGAATGCACATACGTATACCCACACGTACTCATTCATTCATTCAATTGTATTTATTGAGCGCTTACTGTGTGCAGAGCGCTGTACTAAGTGCTTGGGAAGTACAAGTTGGTAACATATAGAGACGGTCCCTACCCAACAGTGAGCTCATGACCTGCACACCTCAGAACCCCCATCCTGCCCCACGAGGCCCCTTTGGGGTAGGGGTCACGAACAGCCAATGCCCACCTGACCCCTGGTCAAGGGCACCGAGGGGCTCATCTCTCTTCAGATGTTAACCCCGCCCTCAGCGTCCAGTCAGTGTGCCAGCCCTGCCCCCTGCTCTCAGGCCAGAGGGGGACAGGGAGCCCAGGGGGTGAGAGCAGGGGGTGCCAGCACGTGACAGATGACTATCACACAGCCACTGCCAAAGGAGCTGGGACAACCTGGCTCAAGAACAGAAGACTGAGGTCACACTCCCATGGGGGTGCACACACCCGGGGAGGGCCTCCCTCTCCCTCCACTGCAGCAAGAGGGACTCAAGTTGGACTTGTTTCTTCCCCCAATCCAGACCTGATCCCCTAAAAAGTGTGGGGTAGGGGCGGGGAGGGAGCAAAACAGAGAGTTGAGGGAATTGGGTCCCCTGGTGTAAAAGACACCTCCTCTGGAGCCCGGCAGCCTTCGCTCTCATCAAACAGCTGGTGAGTTATATACAGGCAATTACAGATCTCCCAAACATTGTCAGAGACAGCACCTAGAGACCGGGACGCAGGCAGACGCTCTCACACAGATCCCAGGGGTCCCACGGCTACCGGGACCCTCTCCTCATGGCCGCGGGGGCCCAGCTGGCTTGGGCCCGGGCCCGGTCCCCAGGTTGCCTGTCCCAGCCTGCACCTCTCCACAAGCCAGCTGAGCCAGCACTGTCAGCCCGGAGGCAGCCAAGGGTGGGGAGTGGAGAGGCCCCACCCTGCAGCCCCCCGCTGACAACCCCAGCCCTCCCCTTCCTGAACTCCAACCCCAGGAGGTGATCCAGATGAGTTGGTTTGGGTGGTGATGGGGCAGTCCCAGGGCCTAATCTAGCCAGCTATGTGAACTTGGGGAAGTCATTCAACTTCTCTGGGCCTCTGCTTCCTCCTCCGTAGGGAGTGAGAGCCCTGTTCTGCCTCCTTGGGGTACAGAGGCTGTGAATGGTGGCTTAGTACAGGCCAAGTATTTAGCACAATGCCTCACCTATGGGTGCTTGATAAATGTCACTGACTGAGCTGGCTGGCGGATGTGGCGGCCTCTCCCTTGGGCCACCTGATCCCCCAACTGGGTGGTTGGTCCCCCTAAGACAGGGACTGCGGCCTTGTCTCCTCCACCCTCTGTCTCCCAGCACCTAGTGAGCACACACACACACACACACACACACACACACACACGTGCTTGTGTGTCCCATTGGCAGCCCCTAAAGATAAGGAACACGTCTCCTCCTCCTGGTATGCATGTCTTATTGTACTCTCCCAAGTCCTTAGTACAGTGCTCTGCACACAGTAAGCGCTCAATAAATATCATCGACTGACTGACTCCCCCATTACAAAAGGGGTGTAATGTCTCCCCATCGGACTGGAAGCCACCTGAGGGCAGGGACCCTGTCTCCATCCCAACCTGATCCACTGAGCCCCCAAACCCACAGCTACGGTTGTCACAAACCTCAGCCCCCAGGATGCCCGGAGCTAGTAACCACCCCAGCTCTGCCCTCCTTCCCGCTCACACCCCGTGACCAGATGGTCTCACCTCGAGGGGTGGGGGAGTTGGTCACTGTCGGTTCCTGGGCATCCTAGAGGACACCCCTCCCCGCTTCCTTGACCGCGTCTTTCTGGATCCTTTCCCTCTCACTGCCAGAATCTACGGTGCCACCTCCCAGGCTGGACCTTACCTACCTTCTGATTTCCAGAATGTGGGGTGCCAGTTCCCAGGCCGGGCCTTACCCTCCCATCGCCAGAATCTGAGGTGTCGGCTCCCAGGCCCAACCCTATCCTCCCGCTGCCAGAATCCAGGGTGCCAGCTCCCAGGCTGTGCCCTGTCCTCCGGCTGCCAGAATCCAGGGTGCCAGCTCCCAGGCTTGGGCCTGCCCCGTCGGCCGGCTGCTCAGCGCTCCCGCCCTGGCCAGCCCCAAGCCCTGGCCAGCCGGGTCCCTCAGGTAACAGAAGGGGGAGGAGGGGCAGCAGGCTGGGATCCAAGACTCCCTCAGCTACCGCCAGCTCAGGCAGTGTGCCAATGTGCCAGCCTCAGCCCAGGGAGCGCAGCTGCAGCCAAGACAAGCAACCGTCTGGTGAGCGGGGCCAGGGCCGGGGGCCGAGCAGGGAAAAGGGGCCTGGCCTGAGCTTGGCGGGCTGGGGAGCTGAGGAAGGAAAAGGGCTGAGGATCCCCTCATTAGGGAGCAGGAGAGAAGAGACACCCCAGCCCCAAACAGCCTCCGCCCCCCACCAGCCTTCCTGCTTTCTGGTGAAGGGCATGGCCACACCTCCAGGAAGTCTTCCTGGATTCCCCCTGCAGCCCTCGGGCCAGAGCTAGCCCTGTGCACCCCCGCCTTCCTCGATTTCCCTCCTGCTACTGCTGACTGCCCAGCCCTGGGGACTGTCTATGCAATGATTTTCCCCAGCTGACAGGGAGCTTCCTCAAGCTTCCTTCCCACCACACACACGCCTCACGGTTGCAAACAACCGGCCCCCCTAGGCCTGGGTCCTTGGGGATGCAGCAGTGATCAAAGAACGACTTCCACCCCTCCTCCCTACCCCCACTTCCCACTTCTTCTTCGCCTGAGAGGAGAGCTCCGAGGAGGAGGGGGTGGAAAGGGCAAGTGGAAAGGGCAGCCAGGGGTTCAGAGAGATTGCCTCACTTGCTCAAGGCCACAGAGCAGATGTGGGGTGGGAGAGAGGGCAACCCTCAGCTTGAGCCCAGCTGATTCCCCCAGCTTCACTGCCCACCCTGATCCACTCAGGCCAGAGACCCCGGAAATGTGGGATGGCGAAACACTTCCAATTTAACGATTCCGTTTTCTGGCTCAATTTAGGGAATGTGGATTGAAATGTTGCAGGGAGAGACGAGGTGTGACCTCCCTCAACTACACCCGGAAGTTCTTCCTAATGTCCAACCTCGATTCCTCATGCCATAGCCGCCACTGGTCCCCCTCCTGTTTAAGGGCCTCCCACGGTCTCTTGCCAGTTAATCCACACCCTAGCCCAAACCCGTGCCCACCAAAGGATCTGAACTTGGTCTCCCGCTGACCGCCACAAAAAGGCCAGTGGGTTGGGGAAGATGAGGAGAATGAGGGGGAACAAAGGGCCCTGCACATCCCTCACACAGGATCCTCTGGGCTCCATAAGTCATCCCCTGAGGACAGCGATAAATCACCCCCTGAGGACAGAGGCCCAAGGGCCAGAAGGAGAAACTTATTCTGATTTAGGGGGTGGTCAGGGAAGGAGGAGGAGGGAGAGGAAGGAAGTCGGAAGTTGAGGCCCAGAAAGGGTGAGGGCCTGCCCCAAGGATACCCAGCACTCAGTCTACAGTGTCCCTCCTATCTGATGCTAGTGACCCTGCAGTAGTTGGCTCACAGGAGGCAGCCCTCAGTGTCAGCGTCCGGACCCCCTCCTCCCGGGCCCCCAGCCCAGCACCAGACCCCAACCCTTGGGCAGAAGAAGCTGCCCTGTAAGGGGGACCAGGCCCAGCGAAGGCTTTGTCTCCCATCTACTGTGTGACCTTGGGAAGATGGCACAACCTCTCTGAGCCTCACTCCCCATCCCCGTTCGAGGGGGGCGGGGATCTCTCCCCGCACTCGGCCTGTGCCCTCCCCACAGCGGCCTGGCCTAGGTCCCTGGAGGGGGGCAGCGGCCGATTCGGGACCCTACCCTATCCCCGGCGGCAGGAAAAGGTCACAGGCCGCACGGAAGTCCGAGGCAGGGGGATATCTGGTCAGCCAGGTTGGGATGAAGACAGTAAAATAGGCAAGCCCAAGATGGGCTTCCCTTGGCCCCCTCCCCCGGCCGGGCTGCGCCTCGGCTCCCCGCCTCTGGCCCCTTTGTGCACAGCCCCGACCTTCCCGCCGGCCTCGCCGAGCCCCTCCGCAGCCCCCACCCCAGCGAAGGGGGACCCCCGGGGGGCGGGGGGCGGGAGAGGGTGGGTCACCCCTTCGCTTCCGCGCCCCAGGCTCGGCCCCCGGCCCAGGCCGATGGGCAGAAAGGAAGAAAGGAAGAAAGGCGAAATCCTCGGCCCAACTTGTAATTAAAATGCCTGGGTCCTGACCTAATCCCGGCCTCCGGGGGGGAGGAATTCAGAGCTCGGCCCCCAAGAAGCGGTCCATTATGGCGCGGACGGGGAGCCCCCCGCCCCCCAGTTCCCGGCCTCCGGGGGGATGGGGGAGGGCTGCGCTAGCGGGGCCCCTCCGCCCCGGGCGCGTCCCTACCATTTTCGGGGCCGGGGTGGGCGATCAGCGCGGTGCGGTGGGTCCTGTCCGGCCGGCTTGGGGGTCCCGCCGTCCATGAAGGGGCCGGCGAGCCGGGGCCGGGGCTCCCCTGCGGGGCTCGCCGTGGTGGCCGCCCCCCGCCGCCCGGTGCCCCCGGGGCATCGCGCCCGCCCCCCGCCCCCCGAGCCGGGCCGGCTACATCCCCGCCGCGGGCCCGGGCCTGGGCCTGGGCCCGGCCCCAGCCATGGCCGCCCGGGGGATGCTCAGAGACCCACCGACCCACCGACCGGGGGAGGGATGCGGACCCTCCGCCACCGCCCCTCCCCTCCCTCGTCCTCCTCCTCCTCCTCCTCCTCCCGCGGATTGGAGGTGTCGGAGCCGGCTGGGTCTGCGCCGTTAAAGGGACAGCCTCCCCTGCTCCCACCTGGGAAGGGGGACGGGGAGAAGGGAGGGGACCAGTTGGGGGGAGGAGAAGACACAGAAATAAGAAAGATGATGATGGTATTCGTTACGCGCTTACTGTGGGCCAAGCACTGTTCCAAGCGCAGGGGTGGATAGGAAGGTTGTCCCACGCGGGGCTCGCAGTCTTCCGTCCCCATTTGACAGAGGAGGTCACCGAGGCCCAGAGAATAATAGCGATGGCGTTTAGTAAGCGCTTACTATGTGCAAAGCACTGTTCTAAGCGCTGGGGAGGTGACAGGGTGATGAGGTGGTCCCAAGGGGGGCTCACAGGCTCCATCCCCATTTTACAGATGAGGGAACTGAGGCCCAGAGAAGCGAAGTGACTTGCCCAAAGTCACACGGCTGACAATTGGCCGAGCCGGGATTTGAACCCACGACCTCCGACTCCCAAGCCCGGGCTCTTTCCACTGAGCCACGCTGCTTCTAGAGCTACTTCTACAGGGAATAGGCGGGGGTGTGGGGGAAAGGGGGTTAACCTGAATGTACCCGTCCCCTCTCCCGGCAGCCATCTACCCCAGCGCTTAGAACAGTGCTTGACACATAGTAAGCGCTTAACAAATACCATCATTATTAATTATTATTATGAAAGGGAGGAGAAGGTCTTCTCTCTGCAAGGGGGAGAACCCTCACACTGAATTGCATGACAGGGGCCAGGAGCGATCATTCTCGACATCTTCCTCCGCCCGAGGGAGGGGCCCTAACTTTTTGGTTCTTCTCCAACCGAATTCCCTCATGCTGTAATTTCAACCTGGAACACGTCTACCGACTCTGTCATATCGTTCCCTCCCAAGCGAATAATAATAATAATAATGTTGGCATTTGTTAAGCGCTTACTAAGTGTCAAGCACTGTTCTAAGCGCTGGGGTAGATACAAGGCAATGAGGTTGCCCCACATGGTGCTCACAGTCTTAATCCCCTCCTCATCCCCCCCCACCATACCTCCTTCCCCTCCCCACAGCACCTGTATATATGTATATATGTTTGTACATATACATTACTCTATTTATTTTACTTATACATATTTATTCTATTTATTTTATTTTGTTAATATGTTTTGTTTTGTTCTCTGTCTCCTCCTTCTAGACTGTGAGCCCGCTGTTGGATAGGGACCGTCTCTATGTGTTCCCAACTTGTACTTCCCAAGCGCTTAGTACAGTGCTCTGCACACAGTAAGCGCTCAATAAATACGATTGAATTTGTTCTCTGTCTCCCCCTTCTAGACTGTGAGCCCGCTGTTGGGTAGGGACTGTCTCTATGTGTTGCCGACTTGTACTTCCCAAGCGCTTAGTACAGTGCTCTGCACACAGTAAGTGCTCAATAGATACGATTGATTGATTGATTGATTGATTGAATGAATCCCCATTGTACAGATGAGGTAATTGAAGCACAGAGAAGTGAGAAGTTAAGTGACTTGCCCAGAGTCACACAGCTGACGAGTGGCGGAGCGGGGATTAGAACCCACAACCTTTGACTCCGAAGCCCGGGCTCTTTCCACTGAGCCACGCTGCTACGTGTCCACCAACTATGGTGTATTGTACTCTCTTCCAAACGCCCAGTACAGTGCTTTATACATGGTAGGCGCTCAATAAATACAACTGTTGGATGGATCTCCTTTTGGGCTTCAAGGAAGGGACAGAACAGACACTCCCCACACTCAGTGACCTCTCTCCTTCACTCGGCTGGCTGAGTCTCCAGTTTTCCTTCGGTGGGCAGGGGCAGCCCCCTCCCACCCTCCCCTACCCCCTCTGAATCCCCTCTCCGACCTGCCCTCCACCTCGAGCAGCCAGGTCTGGCACCGAGCAGCATGGCCTGGGAGTCAGAAGGTCATGGGTTCTAATCCAGGCTGCGGTGTGACCTTGGTCAAGTGGTTTCACTTCTCTGGGCCTCAGTTCCCCCATCTGTAAAATGGGGATGAAAGATCGTGAGCCCCAAGTGGGACAACCCGATTAGCTCATATCCAGAACAGTGCTTAATAGTAAGCACTTAACAAATACCATCATTATCGGGGAGCCTGTTTATTGTTATACAGCACTCTCCCAAGTGTTTAGTACAGTCCTCTTCATCAGTCTTTTAGACTGTAAGCCCACTGTTGGGTAGGGACTGTCTCTATATGTTGCCAATTTGTACTTCCCAAGTGCTTAGTACAGTGCTCTGCACATAGTAAGCGCTCAATAAATACGATTGATGATGATGTTGATCAGTAAGCGCTCAATAAATACAACTGACTGACTGACCAACTGAGCCTGGATGATCTTCTGCATAACTGGGGAAAATGGCTCTAGGCTCTAGAAGCAGCATGGCTCAGTGGAAAGAGCACGGGCTCTGGAGTCAGAGGTCTTGGGTTCAAACCCCGGCACCGCCACTTGTCAGCTGTGTGCCTTTGGGCAAGTCACTTCACTTCTCTGGGCCTCCGTTACCTCATCTGTAAGATGGGGATGAAGACTGTGAGCCTCCCGTGGGACAACCTGATCACCTTGTAACCTCCCCAGCGCTTAGAACAGTGCTTTGCACATAGTAAGTGCTTAATAAATGCCATCATTATTATTATTATTAACTGAGACCCAAAGAAGTTAAGGGACTTGCACAAGGTCACATGGCAGACATGTGGCAGAGCTGGGATTAGAACCCAGGTCCTTCTGATACCCAGGCCCATGCTCTATCCGCTAAGTCACGCTGCTTCCGTGACTTGCCCAAGGTCACGGAAGACAAACGACAGAGCCAGGATTAGTGCGGTAACATGGCCTGAACGTTTTTGTGAGTCAAAGACCGTGTTTCCTGCTTCCCATGCCCCCTCCCACCCCCAGGACCCAGCACACTGTGTAGACAGTCTCTAGACTGTAAGCTCCTTGTGGGCAGGGAATGTCACTGTTTACTGTTGTATTGTACTTTCCCAAGGGCTTAATACAGTGCTGTGCACACAGTAAGTGCTCAATAAATATGACTGAAAGAATTAATGAATGAATATGTGTCCCCATCAGAGGGGCAGCCCATTGAAGGCAGGGCTTTTTGTGTCATACTGTCTCTGTCCCTCCACCAGCACCGGGTATGTGTGTGTGTTCATTTAGTTAATTGTATTTAATAAGCGCTTACTATGTATAAAGCACTGTCCTAAGCACGTGGGAAAGTACAAAACAATGCTTCTCTTCAAAGCACATAAATCTTTTGCCTTTTACTGCTTTGAGATGCAGCGTGGCTCAGTGGAAAGAGCCCGGGCTTGGGAGTCAGAGGTCATGGATTCAAATCCCGTCCGCCAATTGTCAGCTGTGTCACTTGGGGCAAGTCACTTAACTTCTCTGGGCCTCAGTGACCTCACCTGTAAAATGGGGGATTAAGACTGTGAGCCCCCCCACCCCCGTGGGAGCCCCCCCCCACCCCCGTGGGACAACTTACGATTGAATGAATGAATGAATTTATTACTCCATTTATTGATTTATTTTATATGTACATATTTATTCTATTTATTTTATTTTGTTAATATGTTTTGTTTTGTTCTCTGTCTCCCCCTTCTAGACTGTGAGCCCACTATTGGGTAGGGACCATCTCTAGATGTTGCCAACTTGTACTTCCCAAGCGCTTAGTACAGTGCTCTGCAAACAGTAAGCGCTCAATAAATACGATTGAATGAATGAATGAATGAATCACCTTGTAACCTCCCCAGTGCTTAGAACAGTGCTTTGCACCTAGTAAGCGGTTATTATTATTATTATTAACAACAGTGACAATCCCTGTCCACAAGGAGCTCACAGTCGGGGGGGGGGGGGGGGTTGTGTGTGTGTGTGTGTGTGTGTGTGTGTTTGGCTCCCCCACCAGACTGCGGCACCCCGTTCCTCCCCACATCTGCCTTGGTCCAGCGCTGCCCACCCTCCCCCTGCCCCCGTGGGGCCAGGTGCCGGATCCCGAGCAAACCCCGCCATGGGCGAAAAATCCCTTCCAGCTGCAGGCTCCAATGCCAAGTCATGAGAAACAGCATGGCTTAGTGGCTACAGTCCAGACCTGGAGTCAGAAGGTCATGGGTTCTAATCTCGACTCCGCCCCATGTCTGCCGTGTGACCTTGGGCAAGTCACTTTACTTCTCAGGACCTCCGTTACCACATAGGTTCCAATCCCGGCTCCGCCAACTGTCAGCTGTGTGACTTTGGGCAAGTCACTTCACTTCTCTGTGCCTCAGTTACCTCATCTGGAAAATGGGGATGAAGACTGTGAGCCCCATGTGGGACAACCTGTTTACCCTGTGTCTACCCCAGTGCTTAGAACAGTGCTTGGCACATAGTAAGCCCCTTTTAGACTGTGAGCCCACTGTTGGGTAGGGACTGTCTCTATATGTTGCCAACTTGTACTTCCCAAGCACTTAGTACAGTGCTCTGCACACAGTAAGTGCTCAATAAATACGACTGATGATGATGATGATGATGATGATGAGTAAGCGCTTAACAAAATGCCATCATCATCATCATCTGTAAAACGAGGATTGACACTGTGAACCCTATGTGGGACAGGGACTGTCCAACCTAATCTGTATCTACTCCGGTGCTTAGAACGGTGCTTGGCACATAGTAAGCACTTAATAGTATCATTATTATTATTACTATTAAGTCCCAAAACGGAGCAGGGGAAAACCGAGCTGCAGACCCTGCCGACCCCCCTCCCTGCGGGCGGCAGTGTAGGAGCCACCCCTCCGCCCGAGGAGAAGGCATTCTGAGGGCTGGGGGGAGGGAAGAAGCAGGGAATAATAATAATAATGATGATGGTATTTGTTAAGCGCTTACTATGAGCAAAGCACTGTTCTAAGCACCGGGGGGATACAAGGTGATCAGGTTGTCCCACGGGGGAGCTCACAGTCTTCATCCCCATTTTACAGATGAGGGAACTGAGTCACAGAGAAGTGAAGTGACTTGGCCAAAGTCACACAGCTGACAACTGGTGGAGTGGAGATTTGAACCCATGACTTCTGACTCCAAAGCCCGAGCTCTCTCCACTGAGCCATGCTAAGTGCTCAATCGATGCCACTGATTGACAGATTGAGCAGGAATAGGTGCAGGGAGGGGAGGGTTAGTCGTCATGGGAGCAAGGGTCGGGGGAGGCCGGACTCCTTCCCACCTGCCCCTTGCCTTTCCGACGGGCGACCCTGAGGGTCGCCTGGAGGAGCCCCCTCCCCTACTAAAGATAAGAGAAGCAGCAAGTCATCAAGGATAGAGCACGGGCCTGGGACTCAGGAGGTCATGGGTTCAAATCCCACCTCTGCCACTTGTCTGCTGTGGGACCTTGGGTAAATCATTTGACTTCTCTGGGCCTCAGTTACCTCTTCTGGAAAATGGGGGTTGAGAATATGAGCCCCACGTGGGACAGGGACTGTGTCCAACCCGATCTGCTGTATCTACCCCAGCGCTTAGTTGAGTGCCTTGCACGTAGTAAGTGCTTAACAAATGCCATTTATAATAATAATAATAATAATGGCATTTATTAAGCGCTATGTGCGAAGCACGGTTCTAAGTGCTGGGGAGGTTACAAGGTGATCAGATTGTTCCACGTGGGGCTCACAGTCTTAATCCCCATTTTACAGATGAGGTAACTGAGGCCCAGAGAAGTGAAGTGACTTACCCAAAGTCACACAGCTGACAATTGGTGGAGCTGGGATTTAAACCCATGACCTCTGACTCCGAAGCCCGTGCTCTTTCCACTGAAACACACTGCTGCTCTATTATTATTATTAATCATCCCTGGAGAAAATGCCAAGAAAAAAATCCCTCCCGGAATTCTTCCAAGATGAACGCCTTCCTGACCAGACTAGAATGAAAATTCTCGCTCCGAGCTAGGGAGGCCCCACGGAGAAACTTGGGCCAGGGGG
This sequence comes from Tachyglossus aculeatus, assembly GCF_015852505.1. NCBI lineage: Eukaryota > Metazoa > Chordata > Mammalia > Monotremata > Tachyglossidae > Tachyglossus > Tachyglossus aculeatus. Next base: position 1,150,075 of record NC_052078.1, on the reverse strand, counting down.
GAATCTCAGATCCACCCCCTTGGCCATGCTGGACACCCCCCGCCCCCAAAGGGCCGCATCCGGGGGGCGGAGAAGGGGACCGGGTCGAGTGGCTGGTAAATTACTTAACCTGGGGGAATCTCCCTCCCTTGCAACCCCGCACCCCTGGAGCTGAGGACGGAGGTCAAGTTCCACAGGACCCCGCCCCAAGCTCCACCCCGGACTCAGCCCCCCACCTGGAGCCAGAAAGTGGGGAGTAGTGAGACCTAGAAACTACTTAATTCTTTCAGAGATGAGAAAAACCTCAAAGGCCCCACTGTCCCACCTAGGGCTCCAAGTCTCCATCCTCATTTGGCAGATGAGGCAATTGAGGCACAGAGAAGTGAAGTGACTTGTCCAAGGTCACACAGAAGACAAATGGTAAAGGCAGGATTAGGATCCTTGACCTTCTGACTCCCAGGCCCGAGGGGGACACATTGTCAGTGGGGCACGGCTATCGGGGGGACCCCACCTCAACACGGCCAGGGCCGAGGTGCTTCCCATGGGATCCCCAACGGCACGTGGTCCCAGCAGGAAGAGTGGGCAGGGAGCGGAGGCAAAGACCCGCAGAGATAGACAGAGATACATCTGCAGGTGAGAGAGACAGGGGCGGCCCGCAGGGATCCGGTTCGCTCAGAGATGAGGTGGGCTTAATGCAAACCTGCCCGGTTGCAGGAACCAGGAGAGACAAGGACCACCCGGCGACACGATCTGAGCTCTTCCCCTTCAGCCCCCCTCCCCCCAGGAGTTGGGGCCGTCCTCAGCCTGCTGGGGGGCTCTGGGCACTCTGTGCACGGATCCGCTCCTTGGGCCCCTTCCCTACTACTAATAATGATGGTGTTTGTTAAGTGCTTACTATGTGCCATGCACTGTACTAAGCGCTGGGGTGGATACGAGCGAATCGAATTGGACACATTCCCTATCTCATGTGGGGCTCAGTCTCAATCCCCATTTTACAGATGAGGTAAATGAGGCACGGAGAAGTGAAGTGACTTGTCCAAGGTCACACAGCAGTGTGGGGAGCAATAAGGAAGATGGATGAATGCCAGCAAGGATTCTGGGAAGCCCCACTACGGGGAACACAGTCACCAGAGTCATCACTAGAATGCAATCTCAAGTCTCATGACGACTCCTGTTAGCTGTACTCCCCCCGCCCCCACAAGTCTCACTCAGCTTTACCTCTAGAAACATCCTCTAGACTGTAAACTCACTGTGGTCAGGGATAGATATGTCTGTTATATTGTTATATTAATTACATTATTTGTCAAGTGCTTACTATATACCGAGCGCCCACTGTTGGGTAGGGACCTTCTCTTTATGTTGCCAACTTGTACTTCCCAAGCGCTTAGTACAGTGCTCTGCACACAGTAAGCGCTCAATAAATATGATTGAATGAATGAATGAATAAAAGCACCGTTCTAAGCACTGGGGTAGATACACGGTAATCAGGTTGGGCACAATCCCTAACCCACATGGGGCTCAGTCTTAATCCCCATTTTCCAGATGAAGTAACTGAGGCACTGAGAAGTGAAGTGACTTTCCTACAGTCACACGGGAGACGAGTGGCAGAATCCAGGCCCTTCTGACTCCCAAGCCCACACTCTTGCTACTAGGCCTTACTCTGCCAAGTGCTTACCGCAGTGCTAAGCACACAGTAAGTGCTCAAATAGGAATGACTGACCAACTTGCCCGGCTAGATGGTGGGCGCAGCTGGAGGCAGAGGATGGGTTCTGGGCAGGGCGGCCTGTTTTGCCCTGGTCCCTGCTACTGTTAGCTCCCCCTCTTCCCTACCACCCTGTCTCCCTCGACCCTCCCATCCCTCTGCAGGTTGTGCCCAGCTGGCAGCCATAGAGAGGTGGCTCTCCAAAGCCTCCAGGGGATCCAGTGCGAAGGGCTGGGGCTGGTTGGGTGTGCCCGTCCCAGGCCCTGGCAAAGACTCTTGACTAGTTTGTGCCTCAGGATGAGGGAAGGGAGGGTGGGTGGGGGGTGGGAGGGTCTGCAGAGAAGCAGCAGGAACAGGATGGAGAGGTGGTGATGCTTGCCAGCTAGCAGAGGAGGGGTGGATGCCAGTTACAAGAACTAGGTCAAGACTTCCTCTACAGGGCAGGATCTGTTGAGGCCCCGGTCTGTCCAACCACCCCATCAGGACGGGATGGGCAGAGGAGCTGGGGGGTGGAGAGGGAGGCCTTGGCCAACTTCAGAGACACCATGGAGTTAGGGAGAGGGTCAGTGGGCATGAGAAGGTGGAGACCGCTCCCGGGGCCCCAGAAACATGGCTGCACAGCGGCGACCTCGGAATAAGCACACTTTAATGCCTAGAAGGCCCCTCCCCAGACAAGGGAATCTGACCCAACTTCATCCAAGTGGGAGTTGCTGCTGCGGCTGCTGGGTTTTCACAGAACTCCGACGTAGCTGAGGCCTACTGGCTCCGATTCATTCTTTGGCCGGAGGTGGCCGGCCTAGTCCCGAACTGGCCCGACAGGGGAGTTGCCGCCACTCGGTTCGGGTGGAAAATTGAAAGAATAACAAAACGTGGGCCATTCCCTTGAAAAATAAAGCTCTTCCGATAGTTAATCTTCTCGAAACCTGGGCACTGGGAGTCTGGGGCTCGTCTCTGCTACAGGGAAGAGATCCGTTGTGGTGCCGGGGCACCATTCTTCTGGGAAATCCGCCCAGGTTTCTTCTGGGCTTCTGAACGCTGAGAGGAAACCATCTCTTTCCCTCTCCAAGGGGGCTTTGGTGGGGCCATTGGGGTGCACAGATCTGTGAACTGGGAAGACGGGTGGTTGGCCCTGACCACAGGCCAGCTGGTCAGGCTGGGCACCGAGCAGCCCCACCCGTTCTATGGGGCACAGCCAGAATCAGGCCATTAACATGGCGCAGAAGTTTCATGAACCTCTATTCGGGGGACCTGTTGGTAGTACTGGGACCACAAGCCTTCAGGTATGACTTCCCCTCGTGGCCCCTCCCAGTCTCCTGTCACAGAGTTTCCAAAGGGCCTAGAAGGGAACTGGGCTCCAATGCAGTCTGGGCTGCAGCAGGGAGCGGACTCTTTAAATCCACGATGTACCTTGGGGCGACTGAATTTCCCTGATCCATCTGGAGATCCAGGACTGGGGAGGAGCGGAATGCCAGGCTAGTTGCGGGTTGGCAGTACAATTGTGGGCTCAACTGCTGCTTCCCCAGCCCCCAGTGTGCCCAGTGGGGCCTGGCCCTGGCCTGGGATAGAGTGCCCCGAGACCTGCTCCGTGCCAACACGCCCTATGGCGGGCGAGGGCCAGGCCCAAGCACCTTCCAGCGGGTCCTCTGGCACCACGAGCTTGGGGGGCACGTGGTGTTCTGCACCTGACTAGGAAGAAGGCCAACGCTGGCTTGGGACCCGCCTGCTCAGAACGGAGTCCCCGGGACAAGGCTGAATTGGAAACACGAGACCGTTCCTCCCTCCCACATCGTGGAGGATGGGGCCGGAGCTCCAGGCACCAGGACAGAGGTGCGGGAGCAAGTTTCTCTCGTTCCGGAGCTAATGGCGACGGCGGCTCAGAAGGGCCCACTATGGTCCCACCCCCACAGCATGGTGACGCAGCCTGGATTTGGGTTCCTGGCCACCCCTTCCCTCAGACTGTGGAGGCTGAAGGGGATGGGGGAGTGGAGGCACAACTGGCAAAGGGCACTGAAAGCCCTGTTCTACATCTAGGGTTTGGTCCCTGGGGCTTCCTTGACTAGACGCATAGGTATGTTCGCATGTCCGCAACAAACTCAGCTGATGCACTGATACCATTAGAGCCCATCAGTTGAGGGAAACTGGGAGGTGGCAACGCGTGGGACGTCCAAAGGCCCCAGTTGAGGGAAACTGGGAGGTGGCAACGCGTGGGACGTCCCGCGGTCCCAGGGTCACTCCCACCGGCCCTTGCCTGCAGGACTGGGTCTCCGGGTAGGGCCCAGAGCCTCGAAGAAGGTAACGCCCAGGAGCCAGTCCGAGTGGTCATCACCAGTGGCAGTAGAACAGTTGGAGTTCCAGGACGGAAAGATGACCAGGAAAACCCAGTGGGAAGGAACTTGGAGGAAAAGCGATCAGCAGCTCTTGGGCCCAAGGCGGGGGAATCGGTACGAGGGCAACATCGCGGCAAAGCCCTCGGCAGCCAATCCCCTCCGCTTCCCTGGGGGAAACGGGGCCAGAACCGTGGGCCACCTGCCCACCCTCGTTCCCGGCCAAGATGGGGCACCTGCGGCACGTCCAGTGGGGACATGGGGGCCGGCAGGGCGGCCGGGAAAGCGCCTCAGCTGTGCCTGCTGCTCTCACTGGGGCTCCGGCGGTTCGAGTAGCTGCGGTCACTGTCGCTCCTGGAGCCATAGGAGCGACAACTCCTGGAAAAGAACACAGGCGTGTGCCCGCACACCCACGCATGTGGACCCCCTAGGCCGAACAGTCAGTTGTGAAACCCTGGAAGGTTTGGCGCTCTTGTTGGGGCTGTGAGGTGGCAGAGCCACCGATGAGTTAGGAAGGTGCTGGAGGCCAGCTTATTGCCGAGTCAGTGGGCTGAGGCCCTTGGGTCCAGAAGGAGTTTGGGCCCCTTGGGAGGAGGTGTCAGCTCAAAGAAACCAGGCCGGAGATGATGGAGACGCACCCACCCCTGCCTAGGCCAGCAGCTCCGAAGCGTCGTTCTATGGATCCAAAGGGGACCCGGGGGAGGGCTCTTCACTGGGGCCAGGGGGAAGGGGAAGGGAAGGGGGAAGCTGAAAATGGTATCCGGGGCCCAGAGACTGCACCGCCACCTGGACAGCCAGTCAGCCAGGGAAAGAGGCCCACCATTACTGCCGACCCTTAGAGGGGCCCACAGCCCAGACAGCTCCCCACTCCAGCAGGGGCATCAAGGTGCCATGGAGTGCTGGGAGCAGGCTGTCCTGCAAGACTGCCACCTTGGAGTGGGGTGGCAGGGACTCCACCCCTGACCCCCTCACCCACCCAATTCATCCATGGACGGGCAAAACCATCCCCCCTTGGAGCTTTGGGTCTTTCTCCCTCAGTTGACTGTCATTTGAGCTCTCCTGGGCAGTAGACTGAGTCAATAAACCACCCTTGAATCCTAACAGGATTCTGAGTCAAAGTAATAAGCTTGAATCTTGCTGGTAATCAATCCTTGTGAAAATTCACAGTAACTAAAAACATGCCAGGCATGAGAGATTGCCTGGCTCCTAACTAGCCTACCATTTTTATGGCTTTCCCTTCTCTGTCTGCAGAATATTATCAGTCCGAGGATATTTGTTGGTTTAAAAAAAAAAACAAACAAAAAAATCTGTCCCTCGGGTCTCACAGAACACTTTACCCTTTCTGCCGTTATCACATGGGCATTGCTGGGTCCTGCCCTGGGCCTCTGGAGGACATATCAGGCCATGGGTCTTGAGCCCTGCCCACTAGACTATAAGCTCCCTGTGGCAGAGAATATGTCTACCACCTCTGTTATACTGTATTTTCTGCAATACTTTGTACAGTGCTATGCACAAGTAAGCACTTAATAAATACAATTGATGAACTAATTGATAAAAATCCCCTGGGGTCCTAAGCACCAGTCTGATGCACGTTCACAACTGCATCCTGAGCTTTGCCAGCTAACTGGATGAAACGCTGGGCCTCTGGGAGATGGCGAGGCCCGGGCTCCTAGGCCCAGAGAGATAGTCTGTCTGCCCGGCCAGCCGGACAATCCCACTCACCTGGACCGCCTGTTGTAACTGCGAGACCGGTGGTACCCTCTGCTCCTCTTGCCGCGGCTGCGGCTCCGGCTGCGACTGTAGTAACTGTCGTAGGTGTAGGACCTGCATCCAACGGCAAGACAGGGGAGGTCTGGGGAGGCTCCAGAGGGAAGCGTCCTGGGTGTGACATAACTAGAGGAAAATGAACCCAAGGTTTGCTGCCCCAGAGCCCCCAACATGCCCAAATGGTTACAGGGCAGGTCAGGAAAAAAAAGTCCATCTACTTTCAATGCTGAGGCCCAGAGTTAACACCTGCTAGGGCTGGTTGCTCTGGTCCCCAGGCTCCAGGCCCGCCTCACTACCATTTGACGGGAAATAGCGTAACCTAGTAGAAGTAGCCCAGGAATCAGAAGGGCTGGGTTCTAATCCTACCTCCAACCCTCGTAGACTCTGTGACCTCGGGCAAGTCACTTCACCGGGACTGTTACCTCATCTGTAAAATGGGGATTAAGACCTGTGAATCTTATGTGCGACTGGAACTAATTACCTTGTATCTACCCTGGTGACCAGCACAGTGCCTGGAGCAGAGCAAGCGCTTAACAAGTACCATAAAAAAAATTTTAAAAGTACTCAAAGGACCATGAACCAAGACTGTCTGACAGATGGGGTTCCACTTCAGACAGGGTGGGTGCTAAAGCAGTGTCCATCAAGGGTGTTCTCTGGACAGCCCCCAAACCCCCGACTTGGCCCACCCTGGAAGCAAAAACGCGCACTTCACCTGGATCAGCAATGTCAGGCCCCGAGTCCCCCGGCCCTCCCCAGGGGCAGAAGCCCAAGGCTCTCACCTGGATCGGCTGTGTCGGCCATATGAGCTGCTCCTGGACCGACTCCGGCTGTACGACCTGCTACTGCCAACATAAGAGGGAGAAACCCGGTGGTGCCCAGTTCCACGCCGACCCCGGCAGGTGACAGGTCGACCCTCAATCCCATTCACCACACCGGCTAGCTCCGTGACGATTCTCTCCACTGACTGGCTTTCGAAGGAAAACACCATAGGGTGTCTGGAGCCCGAGGGTACCGGGTGGTGTCCGAGGGGCACCAGGCCCGGGGGAGGTGGGGACACCACGGCCACCTCCCCAGAAATGCCCCCACCAGTCTTCTCCCCATCTCTCATGAAGAGCCACAGCCAACTACCGCTCCGGTGTCCCATCCCCAGGCCCAACCCATCGGTCCATCAACGCCTCCAACACCAGAACTGACTGAGGCTCTCACTGTGCGCACACAGCTCTGCACCCAGTCCAGGGGAGAGGGAGAACCACCGGGGTCAAAGACCCGCTGCTTTCAGGGGGTTTACGCCCTAGTGGGAGAGGCAGGCAGGCAGACAGACAGACAGGCAAACAATCCTCACTAATGGCAGAGGCAACAAGTTCACAGCAGGGAGCAGCACCAGTACACTGAGACAAAAACCCAAATCCAGAATGGAAAATGCACGAGGAAGGCATTGTGTTAATGCAACTCCGGGTGCCGGGAGTCCACTGGGGAGTCTTCCTGGAGGGTACAGGTTTTCCGGAGCCTCTGAAGATGTGGAAGGACCTGGGGTTGGAGGATTTGGGTGGGGCGGGAATCCTGGGAGGTGGGGAGGTGGCCTGGGTGAGGAGTCAGAGGGGTAGAGAGCACGAACTGGGGCATGGCTCCAGAGGGGAAGGGAGTTGACGTGTGAGATGGGAAGGGCTGGGACGGTGGTGCTAGGCAGACAGTGGATGGTCTCAAGGGAGGCCCAGCCCTCCATCTGATCACACAATGTCCAAGCGGAGACAAGAGCCACATGGTTACCTGTGACTCTTGGAACTGGGGTAAGAACTGCTCCGGCTTCGCGATCGGTCTCTACTGTACCATCCTCGACTCCGACTTCTCGAAGAGCTCCTCGACCTGCGGTGGGGAAGCGAGAGCGTGTGAGGGCCCCAGGGAGCTTGTGCCCCACAACCTGCTGCCCCTGGGATACCACCAACAGAACCCATGGTGGCAGAGGACTACCGGGACCCCAGGAAGACCCACGGCTCAGTGGCTGCTGAGGAACCTAACCGAGTGCCCGTTGGGCTGGTTCCCCTCAGTTCCCCCGGCCCAAAGATGCCCACGTGGGGAAAAGGGGTGGACCCATGCATCCCCCAGGACAGCCCTGTCTCAGGGAAATGGGGACCTCGGGCCTGGGCTCACCGGGAGGAGTAGGAGGACGTCCTCGACCGGCTCCGCGAGCGGCTGGATGATGGGGACCTCGTCCGGTGCCTCGACTTGGGTGGAGATTTGCTGCGGGACCTGCTGCCGCTCGAGGAGGGGCTGGCGTCGTCCTGGCCGGGAGATGGTTCGTCGCTTGAGCTCTCGCGGTTCCTTGGCCTCCGGTTCAGCCGTGCAGTCTTCCTCACCTCGTCAAAGAGGGACCCGGGCCGGACTCTGCTTTTGCTTTTTATCTCAATTCTCAGGCCCGGTGGCTTTGCCTGGGATGCCGCAGGCAGGCACCTGGCCTCTGTGGTGTTGCCGGGTGCGGGTGCTGGGAGATTGCCCACCCCAGGCAGGGGCTTCCACTTGTTATCGCCGCCTGGAGTCCACTCCAGCGTCCGCACTTGGCCGGGGCCTCCCACCCCAGGGGCGGAGGGCGCTGGGCCACTCTCAGGCCCCGCTGCTTCCTTCCCAGATGACTGACTGGCTGCCCCCTCACGGGAATCTGGCCTGGCCGTGCCTGCCCCGGGGTCCTCCTGCAGTAATTCTTGGCTCGCCCGGGCCAGTCCCTCCTCCTGGGTGCCGGGTCCCAGTTGCTTCGGCGAGGGAGTCTCCTCAGGCCCCTTCTCAGGGGAAAGGCGGTCAGGAGTGCAGATATCCATGTTGTCATCCGTCTGCACTGCGTCCTCGATGCCACTGCCATGAGGGCTCTCTCCTGATGGCCAGGCATTCTCCCCACTGTCTGGGAGCGGCTCTGAGGTCGTCTCCGGGTGGTCTGTGGCCGAAGGCGTGCTGGTTCCACTGCCGCCGCCTGGGAGGGGCCCAGAGTCAGGGACTGGGCTGGCTGCTGTGCCCAGGGAGCTCGAGGGGCCGTCGTCGGCACGGGCCTTCCTGGCTCTCTCAGACTCGCCCGTTGGGCTTTCCTTGGGTTCAGCCACGAGGGCCCTCCCACTCCCCTCTCCGCTTACGGGCTTTTCACTTCCGCCCTCCTCCTCCTCCTCTTCTCCAAACTCTAGTGGGGGTTGCCAGTGAAACGCCTCCTGTCGCCTGGGCACCTTGGACGGTCTCTCCTTTCTCCCTCCTGATTTGTCACGGGTGCTCCTGGATGCCAGCACTGCCTCCCGGGGGGCCTCGGGCCTGCGACGGCGCATGCCTGACGCTCCCCGGCCGCTGGCCACACTCGAGGCAGAGCTCTCCTCGGAGGAGGATGGTGACCGTCGCCTTCTGCTCTTCCGGGCCCCAGCTGGGTCCGCCAGCCGATGGCCGCCCCACGATTTGCGCTCGGGTGGGTCCCGGCTGTCTTCCCCGCCCACCTCGGCCCCAGATTCAGACGAGGCCTCCCCCTCCTCCTTGTCAGAGGCGAGCTTGGCACGGTCCTGGTGTCTCAGCCTTGCCTCCCACTCAGATGTAGACTCCAAGTCCCATTTGCTCCCAATGCAGGTTTGTTTCTGGGCCCCACCCGGTGGCGGGGGACCGGGGATGCCCTCTTTCCCGCCACCTGTTTTCAGAGGCTCATGACCCCGTCCCTTCTTGAGTTTCTCCTCCCGGTCCCCGAGAGACACACGGTGGACTGCGTCCTGTTTCTGGTCAGACGGGGCAGGCGGCGGGCCGCGTCCCTCCCCTCGTCGGGAGGGCTGGTCCTCTCGGCCCCGTGACAGCTCGCTGTCTGGGGAGGAGCCCGGAGGGGATGGGCTCTCACTGCCTCTCCTCCTCTGGGAAGACCTACCGCCACCCCGGGTGGGTTTGTTCTGGCCCTTTGGCTCTGAGCTGCTTGCCTGCCTAGTCTCGACACCGTTACACCTCCGTCCCCGAGGTGTGACCTTCTTCCTCTTGCTATTGCCGCTCTCGGAATGGTATGAGGACGAAGAGGAGGAGGAAGAAGAGGAGGAGGAGGAGGAGGAGGAGGAAGAGGAAGAGGAGGATGAAGAGGGCGACTGGCTGTCACGCGAGCGGCCGCTGTACTTGCCGCGTGCTCGGGACCTGGGAGCAGAGCGTGAGCGTGAGCTCGCCGGACTTCCGGACCTGGAGTAGGACTTCGAGGAGGAGTGGCTTCTCCAAGAACTGCTGGGTGACCTGGAGCTCCCTGACCCGGTATCGCTATGGTAGCGGGAAGAGGCACTCCGCTCACCACGCGACCTCTTCTCCCTCTTCCGGTGTGTGGATGAAGACCGCGTGGGCTCCCGGGCCCCGGCTCCAGCTGGGGTGGTCTGGGCGAGCAACGGGCCTGACGTCTTGGCTTTCATCTCCTGGATGCGCTCGTAGGAGGGCTTCCAAGGCTTCTGTCCGGGCTTCCAGCGCGAGGGCGGCGGGCTGTCGCTCAGCGGGATCACGGGCAGGCTCTTGGTTACCATGGGCTGGACGAGTGGCTGTTCGCCCGGGGCCCCCGCCGGCCGCGCAGGCTCGGCCCTGGCGGCTTTCCTCTCGTTCGGGCGGGAGGCCGCCTCCCGAGGCGACGAGGAGCCAGCCTCTGGGGGTCCGGAGGCACAGCTCGAGCCGGAACCGGTCCTGTGCCGGGGACGGGCCGAAGACTTGGACGTGCTCCTGGACCTCGAGCTGGCCCTGGAGGACGACTGGGACGTCGACTTGGACGGGGAGCCAGATGGAGCCCCCCGGCTGGATGGAGCCGAGGAGCTCCGCGCGTCCCTGTCCGAGCGGGACCGGCCCCGCCGGGAGGAGCGGCGTGAGGACCACAGCGACGAGGAAGGTGATCTCTTGGCCCGATCACAGGAGGACCTGGCCCGCCGGGTCGGGGAGCGGGGGGACTCCACCTCGGGCGACGGAGAGGCTCTTCTCCTCTTGGCCTGTTTCTGCCGCTTGGGGTGTTTCTGCTTTTTCGATTTCTTTTTGTGCTTTGCCCTCTTGTCTTTACGGTGTTTCTGGTGGCGGCCCCCGGAGGGTTTCGGTGTGCTGAGCTCAGGGTAGCTGCCGTTGTACGACCAGGACCTCGAACGCTGTGACCTGCTCCCTTCATCCCAGCGACTGGAACACGGGTCGCTCAACCTGCATGGTGGGAAACACAGTCAGGAGCAGCCCCCGGCCCGCTGCACTCCTAGTACCAGACGGCTCGCTCTTCCTCTCCTCCTCTTCCTCCTCAGGAGGTCCTGGGCAGGACGGGCTCACTCCAGGGTCCCATGGTGAGCACTCATCTTGATCTTCCAAGGAACTTTTACCATCCTGGCCTCTCCTATACTGCAGGGTCCAGCTGTCCAGCTGGCCCCACCCGAAGCTTGGGATCCCAAGAGGAAGAGTCGACTGTCAGATCCCCCCGGGGAACGGCCAGCCCCGAACAAACCCTACACGTCTCTTGGGGGGCTCAATGGTGCCCCTCCGCCTGTCGGCTTTGACTCCCCTTGTCACCTGGCACAATCCCATCTGTGATCCCTCTTCCCACTCCCTTCCCTCAAAGCATCCTCATGCTGGGCCTGTCCAAATTGCTGCAAAAGTCCCCCTGAATGACCCATCAACCATTCCCCCTCCTGCCCAAATCCTGGCCCAGAGAACGGTGGTCCGCGAGGACCGAACCCTGGACTCCCAGCACGTGGTGCCTCTGGTGACTGGCAATCGATTGGGGTAATGATACTCATCAGGAATCCCTGCCTGGGCCCTGTTGCACTCCGGGATTTGGGTTCCCAGCAGGACCCCGGACTCTTACTTGTCTCCTTTGCTCCACTTCTCTCCGCTGGGTGGCCGGTACGCGCGCAGCCTCTGCATCTCCTCCTTCCAGTGAGGAGGCGTCTCGCTGCTCTCGTTGTCGTCATCCGACTCGGAGCAGGAACGTGATCGCGGCGGCGTGTGATATCGCTTTGGGAGCGTGCAGAGAGGAGGATTAATGCCCAAGACCCGCAAAATGGAATCTGGCCTTTGAACAATCACACGTGGAGAATTTTGAAGCGCTGGGTGCTACCTGATCCATCTCCAAGGAGCTTCGGTCCAACATCCCCAGTCTCGGGTGGATGCTCGCTTTCCTGTTTCCCACCCACACTTCCCAACTCCTCACCCAAATCAGCAAGTCTCACCAGTTACTCCTGAGGTGACAAACATTAAAGATGCCCAGCATCGAGGGCCAACTAGTCCTCCCCGTGGGAAGAAATGCATCCGACTCGGGCCGGGGGTACCTAACTCTCCAGGCCTTGTATGGCTCATGCGGTCAAGTTGCAGTCCAGGGGAAGTGAAACCAAGCCAGCAGCGGGAGTCAGGGTGACCCCACAGAAAGAAAGCCACCTAGATGCACGTACTATTGTTCCCCGGCCTTTAATCTTCCTTCCTGACTTGGACACGGACGGCTTCTGATCGTTGACGGCGGGGGTGATGGCGGGAAGCTTTCTGAAACGACAGGAGGGTGCCCCCAGTGAACCGGGGAGCCTCTCAGATAGAGGGGAGGCTCTGCTCCCGGACCGCAGGGCGATGCGGAGACGGCGTGCCCAGACGAGGGCAGGCCTGGGAACCGCAAGGAGGATGCCGCCACCGAGGAAGCCTTATCAAAGCAATACCGGTGGCGGTCACCTCTGGAGTTTGGTGTACTGGGTTGGCCCAAATACCTCCCTGAAATGCCCTTAAATTCCCTGCTGAAAAGGTAAACCAAGCAATAGCTGGGGAAGAAAGGAGAGCCAGGAGAGGATTAACTGAGGACGGGCGGTCAGCCGTGCTGGTCAAGAGCCAGCGGGTGGGAGATGGACAGGCGAGGGCCCCGCTTACAGCTCAGACTCCGTGCCGGCCGCCGGCATGTCTCTTCGAAGCAAAAATCGATTCTCTGGGACGGGAGGGATCTCTTCGGGACGCACCAGTGGCTTCTCCCTCTTGGCACTTGGGTCAGCCGTGGCCCCCTTCCCCTGGGCTTCGCCGTGGTCCGAGGGACTGCTGGAAAAGTAAGCAGACCGAGAGTGCCCCGTTCAAACGCCCGCCGTGAGGAAACGGAAACCTGCAGAGCAGCTCGGCTGCGGTGGCCACAGCAGTCGCCCGTGACCCACAGGGGTCAGTGAGCCAGAGGGGAAGGGGGGAATGGGACAGTATGACCTACTGCCTCGGAAAGGGATGTCACAAGTCATGTGACATCTCTTCCCCGAAGCCAACTTGCTAACTGAATTACGTCTTGGAAAAATGGAAAACAATGCAAAGAAATGGGATACAAACTGATCTTTGGTCCCGTATCATTCCATGGGAACCACACAGACTTGTACAGCAAAGATTCTCATTTTCATATATTCATTCTCTCGCTCTCTCTCTCTCTCTCTCTCTCCCCCCACCGCCCCCGGCCCCGCAAAACTGGGCCAGTCAAGCAAGTAAACCGAACTTGTGGGATCCAGACACTGGTACAGCCTTTGCCCACACAGTACCGGGATCATTCATTCACTCATTCAATCATCAATCGTATTTATTGAGCGTTTACTGTGTGCAGAGCACTGTACTAAGCGCTTGGGAAGTACAAGTTGGCAACATACAGAGACGGTCCCTACCCAACAGTGGGCTCACAGTCTAAAAGGGGGAGACAGACAACAAAACAAAACATGTAGACAGGTGAACATACATGAGGCTGTGCTTGGTCGGCCCAAAACCAGATCAAAGGATGGCAGGAGGTGGATGGCCAAGGATATGGATGCTGGTTGGAGGGGTCCCACAGTGAGATGGGACCTTGACCTCTGCCACCACTCACCCCCTCTGGCTGGACGTCAGCTTGCTCCTGGCTTCTTCTTTTCTCTTTTCTTCTCTCCTCCTCTTGGAGCGTTTAACCTTGGCCCTCTTCCTGCGCTTTCTTTTCCGGTTCCGCTCGTTTTCCACCTCGCTGTCAGAAGAGGACTCGGGAGAGCCGGAGGAGTCAGAGGAGGAGGATGCCGAGTCTTCCGCGGGAGTAGCCACCTTCCTTTTCTTCTCTGATCCTATGGGAACACCGACAGAAATCGCTGGCCACTTTCTGGCCAGGGCAACTGGAAATAAACCGGCTTCCAGTGGAGCATCGAGATGGATGGAACCCTCTTGGGCCATGCCGGGTCTTGGCCAAGAGAACCTACTTGCAGATGAGGGGGTCAGCTGGCCAGTGGTGGCCGGCCTGGGATCCTGCTGAGCCCAAAAGCCCCCAACCATGTCAGGAGGTGTGGGGCCCGAGATATGAACACTCTGTCTCAAGGAAGGTGTGACCCTGCTGACCTATGAGCACACACAGAAGCCCACCTCCCAAGGCCTGTTGGAACAAGGGAGGCTGAACCTCGGCAGCAGGAAGCCACTCAAGGGCACAGGAGACAGATGGAGTGAACCTGCCCGGGGCAAGCTAAGGTTTAAGAAGCGGGAGTCCCTCCTGGGTGTGTTTCATCTCGGCAGTTGGCCCTCACGCCTCAGCTTTCCTCGCCCCCCAGGGCACTACTCTAGCTGGGCCCTCCACTCTGTGTATTTCTAGAGCACAGCTCTGGGCACGATGTCCAGTCCTAACCAATTCCTCCCTGCAAGCGGGGCTCGGAATGGCTTCGGCCACATCCAGGCCTCACCGCTGCAGTCAGGTCAAGATGAGGTGAGGGATTAAGGAGACAATGGCTCTGCCCGTGTCCTGCTTCTGACTCGGGACCTGAGCTGAGAAACATGCCCCCTGATCTCGGAGGAGAGCAGCGAGTACATGGGCTGGCCCCGGTTGCCAATTCCCAGCTCACCCTCAGTGCCTGCTGCACCCACAGCACCCGGGAGGGCTCACCATCTCTGGCTGACTTGGCGATCAGCACCCCACAGTCGATAACTCGCACGTCCGCGTAGGGCCGGCTAGCGGAATCTGTCTTCAGGTTTTCGATTTGTTCTATCACTTCAAAGCCAGAGATCACCAGGCCAAAGACCACGTGGACTCTGCGCGGGCATCGGGGAAACAAGGGGGTCGTTGGGGGCAGCTGGCCGGATCAGGGATGTCCCTAGAGGCCTCCGAGAGGCTCTCCTGTCCTCTCAACGGCCCCCTCTGGACCTCTCACCCATGAGTTTGTCCAAATCTCCCTCTTCCCTCCTCCACCGCCACTGTGGAATCCAGTCACTTGTGTTTTGCCCCCCACCCCTTTGCTGTGCCCAACACTCCCACCATTCTACACAGGGGCAGCGCTTACCCGTCGAGGTGAGGAGCAGGCTTGGTGGTTCTGTCAGCAGTGGCATGGCATTTGCAGGAAGAGATGAGCAGTGAGAAGTGGAATGGGAAGAGGGTAGAGGTAAAGGGAAAGACAAAAAAAAACCCAAACATACCCAAAATTAAAAATGGCTGTAAAACGTCTTAAAGAAACCTCAGCAGTTAGCAAAACCATGTTTGACTGAGAGATTCCGGAATGGATGATGGATGGCTTTACTTCTCCAAGGGAATGATCCCATCCCACCCAAGACAGGCCCTCCTCACTCTGCTTCGCCCCACCCGCCCCCAGAAAAGGCAGGACCTCCTACTCGTCTTTACTCAGAGCCATAAACACGAGGGTGGGAAGGCTGAAGAAAATGGACCAGTCCACGGGGTTGGAAACCTGGGACTTTTGGTCTCTAGCAATGGGACAAGGCCAGGAGGGGAAGCCAGATTTCGGATGTGCCCGAGGACCACCAGGAGAGCCAGCTCCCCAAATGCCTGCCTCCTGAGGATGTGACCCCGAAATGGTGCCATTCCTGGGCTGAGGCTCTCCTTTCTGCACTTCCAGATGAACTCATCAGCTTTCACCCCTGAAGCACGCTGGAAGTTGTGAGCCATGCCTGGAGGGCATCCCCATCCTACTGGGTATCTGAGGGGTGGGCTCAAATGGTGCCCCGATGGCCCCCCCAACTTAGTATGGTCCAAAGAGGCCTCCCTCCCCAAGCGGAGTCTCTGAAGATGCCACGGCCAGGAAGGAGACAGAGCAGCCCGTTTCTAGGACCCTCTGCATTCTTAGCCACAGGGATTAAAAGACCGTTTTTGGCCGGGCCTTGTCCCACAATCCCCAGCACTGGAGCATGGCCAGGTCAGAGTGGGTACTCGGGTCACCCTGCTGCCCACTGGGAACTTCAGGAGATTTGGGAAAAAGGAACATCAAACCAATTTTAACCCCAAAGCACTGTCAACCAGATTTACTTTACTTCCCTCCTCTGCAGTGGGAAGGCAGTGGGGAGCGGGAAGAGGAGTGGAAAGGTTCCTTTTTTGAGTAACAGTCCTCCCGACAGCTGATCACCTTCAACTGTGCGATTTATCCAGAGGACAGAGACACAACCGCTGCTAGGGATTTGGGAAAGGGAGCAGAAGACGACAACGAGAGACCTAGCTGAAATGGCCCTCAGGAGTCTGGGAACGTAGGGGAGCCTGGGGAACCATCAGGTCACCCATTAAAGGGCTGTGTCCCACTGCTCTCCTAAGCCATAACCCATGTGAGGTATGCACAGATTCCACCGGCTGTCTGGGCAGTGCAGAGTCCTGGATCCTCTACAGTCTGGCTGGGGTACGTGGAGCAGGGCAGAGGGTACGTGTGCACGCACCTGTGTATGTATCTGTGTCTGTTGGGGAAATGGGAAACAGGGAAGATGGGCATTCCTGGTAGCAATGAGCAAGGGGGATGGGCATATATCGCCATCCCCACCTCCCCACCCGTCAGTCTGAACTCCAGGCCACAGGGCCGGCGGCTGCCCGGGCCACCACCCATCACCCCTCCAGAAGGGGACAGCCCCAGGGACATACCCCACGTTGCAGACTTCATCACTTGGGAGGGGTCAAGGGTGGACTGAGGGCTCGGCTCTCTTCCTGTGGACTCAGAGGCCGGCCCCCAAAAAGGGCTCCACCTTTCAGGCAGTTTTAAGGGAATGGCTTTCGGACTGCAGACTTCACTTCGGTCCAGAGGACACCTCTCAATTTGCCTCCTCTTATTCAATGGGGCTGGGGTTGTCCCTCAGTGTCCAGACTGAGTTATTTCATCCTATAAGGGATGAAAGACTGAACTTGAGTTCACCGCCCAGAAACCAAGGAGCGATTGGCTGCCGAGATTTACTCTTTGGGCCTTGGTATTCGGGAAGGATGGGAGACTGGAGGAAGTGGGCCAATCCCCAGGGCCGGCAGCCCAGGGCCATCGGCCTCTAGCAGTCCAAAGGCTAGTAGCAGGGTCCACGGTCGCACTTGACCCTTTCCTCCTCTCACTGAAAACTCATCTGCCCTCACAGGAGACCTGCGCCCCAATCTTCCCTGGCCCCATCCAGCTCCACTTTTCCGAACGACAGGTCTGTCTGGGAGGATTAGGGCTGGAGTGGTCAGGCCTGCCCACTCACCCGTCCACCTGGTTCACATCCCCCAAATGAATGAGAGACATGGAGAGGCGGCAAATGCAAGCATACCCGTTGCCCCAGAGATCAGAGAGCCTTAGTTCCAGCCTTGAACTTTGGGGCCCTTGGAAACGAAAGGCTGACGGCTCCCGCCCACCCACACACCTCCCCGCCCGCCACACATGGGCTACCTGCGGAGACGGTCAGATGCCCTGCCCCTGCTACCCCTGGAGAGCCAACGCAGGGCTGGCCTGGGGGCTTCCTCTACCCTGAGATGAACACATCCGTCTAGGGTGAGAACTATCCCATAGCACACAGCCTTTACAACAGAGACTTGACAATCCAGCCCACCACCCTTAGGCAAGGGTGCAGGCCTCCTCCCCCACCACGCCCCCGGCGCCGAGCCGCCCTCCAGCCAAGCCGGGGCAGTCGAGGGAGGGGGTTCCTATCCCGGAACCGAACTCACGACCCCAACACAAGATTCAATGCACAAAGCAATATGATCAGAAAGCTAGGGGAGGGAAGGACAGAGAGTGAGAGAGACAGACAGACAGACAGCAGAAAAAAGAAGACAGCCTTAGAGGAATGAGACATTACCTTTGGAAGGCACGATGTAACACTGTTTCTGTAAATTTTACACAAAAATGGCAAGAAATAAATCGCAATACATTTTAACAACACTGAATTAGCGCATTTCAATATTGTTTTCCATTGGAAATGGTTTCCCAGTTGAGGCAGAATGAGAAGACTGGAGAGCTCGGCTCTCAACTCTCTTTCTCCCCCAAGGCTGGGCGAGGCAGAGACACAAACGGAGGGGGGTGGCCCTACAAGTTTGGGGGCTCCAGTCGGAGCCGCTCACTCAGTGACGCTGTACCCACCTCAAGCGATGGGCAGAAGGCAAGACAATCCAAAGCTGAAACTGGAAAACCTCCCATTTTCAAATCCTCGACAATATGCTGTTCCTCATCTACTGGCCAAGGCACTCATTTCTGAATTGGCGTTGGCTAACAGAGTGGGTCTCTCCAGGGCCTGCGCTTGGTGAGCAGTGGGCTGGGCCCGCCGCCAGTTCACCAGGCTTCCCGCCCGAGGGATGAGGCACAGTGGCTGGTAACGACCACGGCCCTCTTGGGACTTACCTGCTGAGCTGCCGCACAACCCCTGGGCTCCTGGAGCTGCGGCCCCCCCCACGCCCCCGTGGCCCAGGACGATGTCGCCTGTCCATGGCCAGGGGAGACTGGACACGCCAGCTGCTTTTGCACGTGGAACGCTGGGCCAGCCGCCGATATCCCACTCGATGCCAACCCACTGACCCGAGGGCCTGGATGCCCCTCACCCTCACTTCCCCACGCCACTGCTTCAGACCAACTTTTACATTTAACAGGAGTTATTCAGGAATCCACGGAGCAGAGAGAGAGAAAGAGAGAGAGAGAGAGAAATATTGCCTCCTGAAGCTTCAAGCTCTCCTACCCCATCGACAAAGGCTTTCCACCTTTGCCCAACTTCCTCTTTTAGTGATGCCCTTGGCCCTGGGAGCAGAAAAGGGGCTCTACTGGCAACTGGCCATCCTACCCAAGTCATAGTTTGAACCTCCTGCCTGACAAATCATCCCTCTAGGAGAGGGACACGTAGCGGCTGAGTGGTATGAAGCACGAATGGATCTCGAGCTGGGGGGGGGGGAGTGGTGTTTTCCTTCTTTTCCCCCGGGGTCGCTCTAACTGCTGTGGCAATGCCCCAGGCACTGCTGCCCTGGTCAAGGTCTGGCTCAGCCATTCCCTTCTGGGGGAAATTGGGAAAAATCTCCAGTCTCAATCTTGGGGGGCGGGGGAGGCAGGTGAATGCCTTTCCTAAACCCAGCCACTCAAGGGGAGTCCCTGGGAGGAAGAGTGATGCCCCTGACTGCCAGTCACGAGACCCCATGGCACCTTGGGTGCCCCTCACTGGATGTTTCTGTTCTTTATACCTACTCTAGGGCAGGCACCCCTCCAGATGAGTTACTGACTGCTGTCCCCTCAAGAAGGCAGCTGTGATATAGGAGGCACAATGACACTAGAGAAGCGGGTGAGGGCAGCAATGCTAGGGCCTTGGACAGATGGACTGCCGTCCCTCAGGAGAGGGCGGCAACAATGGCACCCCCCAGGGCCGGGAAACTGAAGCATGATCCAGAACAGTGGCAGGGGGCAGAACTGCATTAAGTGTTCTCCTGCCAGGCCATGCTGCTCCCGGAGAGTTGAGCAATAAGTAGCCTCCTCTGGACTTCCTCTCCTCCCTTTCCCTGATGCCCAAGGGGCCGTTCTGAGGTGGCAGAGGTGGAGTTCGGGATGCCTGAAAGGCTGGCATCATCAGGAAGCAAAGGCAGGGCAATCCGTGCTGGTCCCCAGTGCCTCTTCCCCTGCCGGCACCCCAGACTCCTTCCATCTCACCGAAATCAACTCCAGGGCAGAGCCAACGGATAATGGGTCTGTGGTCTGGGCCCTCCCCGAGGCTGTTCTCCAAGCTGTTCATTTCGCACTTGGTCTTGCTCCCGTTGCCAGTTGTGCCCAATGGGCCTGGAGCCAAGAAGGATGTCCCACGTCCAAGCCGTTAGGGATGCCCAGCCGGCCCAACCGTCTCCGTCCGGGCTCTCTGAATGGCAGCTGGACTGGCATGCCATGAACTCAACCCTGGAGGCTCCTCAGAGGGTACAGGCTGCCGGGCACAACCCTCGGCCCCCTTTAGCTGGGATAACCCAGGAGGGGTTTGCCTCCCTCAAGGTGCTACGTGAGGTAGTACGCCAGGCCCCTCACCCGGGGATGGGTCTCCAAGCACCTCAGTGCTGACAATCAAAAGGTATAAGCTCATGGTGGGCAGGGAACGTGTCTGTTTATTGCTGTGATACTCTCCCAAGCACTTAGTACAGTGGTGTGCACAAAGTAAGCACTCAATAAATATGACTGACTGAATGAAAGTTCTGCATACCATAAAGTCTCAATAAATATGACTGAATGAATGAATGCCTCCAAGTGGCTAACAGCAGCCAGTGGGCCAAGCCCACATTCCTCCCTGGAGGCTAGGGCTCTGCTACTTGGTTCTGGTCCTCCCTCTGCTCCCAGCTTAATATCCGACAGACCGGCACCCACCACACATTCAAAGCCCTGCTAAAATCACACCCCCTCCAAGAAGCCTTCCTTGATTGAGCTCTCATCTCTCCACCTTATCTTCCCTCCTTTCTGCATTGCTTAGGTCCTTGAGTCCGTGCCCCCTAAGTACTTTGATATTCACCCCACTCTCAGCCCCACAGCACTTCTGGCCCTAACCTTATACTCTATCCATTTTCCCTATGCATAATTTATTTTCATGTCTGTCTCCCCCTCTAGACTGTAAGCTCTTGGGGGAGGAGGGATCTTGCCTGCCACTCCATTGTATTCTACTCTCCGAAGCATCTAGCACAATGCTCTGCACTCAGGAAGTGTTCAATAAATACCAATGACTGACTGATGGATTCTGGTGTCTTGACCTGGAAAGGGGGTGTGTCCATTCACCCCCCCGTGCTGCTTTCAAGAGGATGGGTTTTCAAAGTAGCACTGGATTGCTTTCCATTTTCAAAGGGCGAGTTGGGTGACCAGAAACTAAAAAAGCAGCCTGGTCTCTGGCCTGGGCACCACTCGGTACTCTGGGCTGATGTTGGGGATGCCAGAGGTAAGGAGCCCGACCTGCCCACGGGGTAGGGGGGGTGTAACCCCACCATTGGAGCGCAGCCATAAATCTCCTGATAAGAGGGTGCACAGACACAACAGTGATGCCTGTGATCTTTCCTGAGGGGGCCGAGGCCCACTGTCAGGGGGTGGGTGGGAAGAGGGATCGTCCCGGGACTCCTGACCCCTCGGGATGGGGGACAGAGGGAGGTCAGAGGCAGCCAGTTCACTCTGGGCTCCCTGACCGACAAGCCGGTGGGGGAAAGGAGCGACCACCCAGCTGGACCCAAAGCTTCTCTGCCTTCTTATGGGGGAAAAAAGCATGGCATCCTCATTCTCACTGGGTTTGAACCTTGCATCAGGGTCAGTCCTGGGGGCCCAACTCTGCTTTCATAAAGGGAAATAAATAGCCTGGGCTTCCCTGAGGGGATAGGCCAAGGCCACAGTGGGAAAAAGCGGGAGCAGCGCACCGGATGAGCCGCCTGCCAGTTTGCGGTCCTGCTTGAAAATTCCTCATCGGCTCACGAGAGGGCAAGGCTAAAAGAAACTTCTGCACCCTCGCTCGAGAACTCGGTCAGAAATGAATCATCTCTTTCTTTCCGCGTTCTCGGTGCAGCTCTACTCAGAAATCGAAACTCGTGGCCTTGGCCAAAAATGAAGTTCCTCTCCCTGTCCACGATTGGCACAGATTAGGCAGTCCCTAGATGCGCTTCTCCCCACGAAGCTTTGGATCAACTGATGGTGGGCAGGGTGCTCTACCGAGCACCAGGGAGAACTGATCCCTGCGCTCAGCGAGGCTTCCCAGTTCTCTCCATTTCCATAGATATTCCTAATCGGAAGCAATCAAGAGATCCTCAGACGAGCTAGAGGGAGGTACCCAGGGGTCAAGGGGATGTCAGAACCCAGACACGCGGGCCAGGTAGCTAGGTCTTGTCTGAGGGGAAGCCACGGTGCACCGCCACAACCACCACCCGGCCGGAGACATCTCTGCTCTCCAATTTTAAGGCCTTTTCTGAGGACTCTACTAAAATTGACTCATCTGGAATGCGGGAGATTCTCTTCTGAGGAAAGGTTCAGGGAAAACAAGGTTGTTTCCAAACCAACTCCCACGGCAGGGATGGGCCAAACACCCCCACCTGATCAGAAAGATGGCCTGGGGAGGGACAGGGCAGGCCAGGGAAGGTGGGGTCCAAGGGCGAGCAAGGCAGACTCACACAGAGAGACGGGGGTGGGGGGAAGGGGGGGAGGAGGAGAGAAAAGGCCTTGGACCCAAGGGCAATTAACTCTGGCCCACTTAGGGGGTCTGGGGGTTTGTCCCAGGAAGGGACACTTGGAGATGCTCGGAAGCCTGCTAAGCCTCTGAGGCACCTGTGAGTTGTTTCTTTACAGAAGGGGGCTTCCCTGAGGGGGAAGAAGGGGAGGTGAGCTCAGCCGGGCAGCCCTGGGGCCAGTCCACCTCACGCCCGTCAGTCCCCGCACTCCACGGGGTAGAGATTGGAGGGGATCAGCCCGGCAGAGGTGTGGCTGGCTACGGAGCCCATGGCCAGGATGGCTCTTATCAAATTCACAGAATGTGCTCGAGTAAGAGCCAAAAGGGAAAAATGTCAACCACAGCGAACACAGACAGGCATGAAGGGGGAGGGCTGGGGGATCGATGGGAGTGCTGCTGTGGCCCCCGACGTTCTCCTCAGTCACTACAGGACCTAAGAGTCCAGCCCAACTGCTTTCTCCAGAGGGGATCTGGACCACCTTTGAGCTCATCTGCCAGCAACCGTCCATCTCTAGTGTCCAGTCTTGTGGCCTGGGAGGCCCCAAGAAGGCCAAGGACCAAGATCCCAGGTCTGGGAGTCAGAGGCCCTAGGTTTTAATCCTGGCTATACTGCTGGTCTGCTGGGTGACCTTGGGAAAGTCTTTTCACTTTGCAGGGCCTGTTTCCTCAACTGGAAAATGGAGAGTCAATACCTGCTTGCTCTCCGGCTTAGACTATGAGGCCCCTGTGGGACCGGGTCTGCGTCTGAACTGATTAATTTGCCTCTACCATAGCTCTTAGAACAGTGCTTGAAACATCGTGTGTGCATAACAAATACCATAATTGCTGTTATTAATATTTCTGCCCCCCGACAACCCTATCCTCCGAGTGAAGAGTTGGCCCATCAGTGCACCAGATCAACACAACCGACATGAGCCCAGCAATCCCACCTTGCCAACCGGCGACACTACCCCGTTCGGGGGAGGGGGGAATCGGGCCTACTCACATGAAGAATTGGGAACCATTGGTATGTTTCCCCCGGTTTGCCATTGACAAAAGGAACGCTCTGTCATGTTTGAGAACAAAGTTTTCATCTGTTTGAAGAAAAAACAGGTTTGTCAGTCTTCCATCACACAACAGCTCCGAAACACAATTGTCTGAGTAACTTATGGAACGTAAAATGATGGAATTCCTCTTCTGGTGAGTGAGCTACCCGACTGAACACTTCAAAAAAAAATTAAAAAAAAGAAATGTCAAATCTAATCATAGCACAACACTCCACAATGCACAAGTCACAGACTTGAGGCAGAGAATGGATCGACCCTTCAGAAACGCCTGGCGCCTCGCCACAAGATGATACTGCTCTTTACCATGGGGGGAGGACCCAACAAGCAGCTTGGGTCAAGGTTCCCCCGGACCTGAACCCCGCAGAAAGGCGAAGCATCGAGAGATGGAATTCAAACTAACATCGTGAAATGCCAGAGCTGCCCGGGCATGTTGGCGTCAGAGTTTGGGTTCGGGGGGAGAGAAAAGGGGAGAGGAAAGGGGGAGACGAGAAAGGGGAAGTGGGGGAGAGAGGGGAGAAAGACAGGGATGGAGAGAGAAAGGACGGAAAGAGTGGGAGAGAGAGAGAGAGAGAGAGATAAGGCGAGCTTATGGGCCTTTCCCTAAGAGGGACAGCAAAGTGATCGAGAAGCAAAACCGCGGGATGGCCCTGCCCCAGAAAGTGGAAAACCTTCCCGGGGGCCATTCGGCAGGCGAGGTGGTCTCGCGTGTTCTCTGGGGCAGGCAGTGAACCTGCAGGTAGCACAGTAGCACTTCGGACAGGAGGCAATGGAACCAGAGGAGCGGCACTTACCTATTACCGTCTCAAAGAAACAATGCGAAGGTTTGAGCCTAAGAACTTCCCCGGAGGACGGTTCTGGTTCTGACCACCGCCTCCACCTTCCTCCTCCCACTCCCACTAGCCCCAAGGGGACCACCTGCATGCCAGGCGCGGCCACCCTGAGTGCAGCACACCCACACAAATCGTCTCCTCACGTACACGTCGGAGACAACAACTCGGACTTCTTGCCCCCCAAAGTGCGCGGGACCTGTCCCGCTTAGGAGTTCCCCAAATCCCGGAGACGCTTTTGATCCTTGCAAATGGTCTTGTCTAGGGCTCTGAGAAAACGTCCAGTTTAGCTACTTTTGCAGTGAGATAAGTAAACTAGTGGCACTCTAGCAACAGCAACGTAACCATTTACCTTCGCCTACCTCAACGGAGACAGACAAACCATAGGGGGGAAAAAATATTAACAGCCCAATTTTTAAACAATTCTTATTTGGCAATGAAACAAATCCTTAGCTTCTTTTTTTTTTAAACAAAACAGAACGAAACAAAAAAACAAAAACGGAGAACCCACATCAAAAGAAAAAAAAACCACAAAAATATGTCTATGATACCACCCAGAAATCTCCGAGTCTTCAAGCAAAACCCAACCCCAGCCACGAGGGGACCTCACAGGTCCACAAATTCACTAGGGAAGGTGAAAGGGGACAGAGTGGGAATCGGTGTTACTGAGCTTGGCTCTCTTACCTGTTCATTTTGCAAAAGACCACATTCTCTATAAACAAAAGAATATGTTGACAGTTTTAGGCAGGAAGATAGGAGTTTTCATGAATAAAGTTGCCTAACCTCCATGCTGAAAGTCACGTTTTAACTGACACAGTTAGCCTTAATTAATCTTGACATTTAAAAAGAGTTAAAAAAAAAAACACCACGTATTTACCCCACATCCATGCATATAAAGACTCCTCATGCAGCGTTAGTGTCATGCAAAAGATGAATTCGAAGTACACATCCTTTCATTAAAGGTCTAGGAATCAGACTGACTTTAGGGCAGAATTGAAGCAGGGTAGCAGAAAATATCCAGCCTTACCTTTAAAATAGCCGCCGTAAATTGACTCGCCTCCTTTCCCGTTCCCTGTTGAAGTCACGAGGAGAAGCCAAGTCAGTGGGATTGCCCAGGATTTCTCCCCCACGGACTGCTGCCTGGACTGTTGGAGGGAGCTTCCAGCAGGGACGGACAGTGGAGATTGGGCTGATGGGGGCGGTCAGAGATAGTGAGGTGGGCCCTGAATGTGGTACTGAACCCATGTGGGTCCCCACACGCTGGTGGGGAGCGCGTCTGACCCCAAAGTGTATGCTCAACTGGGAGACCTCGCCTTCCCTCTCCCCGACCCCTCACCCCTCTGCTGGTGCCAGTGGGTGTGGACCTCCGGAGCCCGGACGGGAGTGGGGATCCCTGGGCCTGCCCTAGGGAGAGGCAAAGACCCCTGGGTATGATTCGCCCCGCCACCCCCACAGCCGGTGGTGCTGCTCCTCTGGCGGCGGCAGAACCCCGGGAAGTCTCCAGCCCAGAGCCGAGGCACGGCCGGGGAAAAGGAAGGGCCCCCGCCCGAATCCCGGGGAGACTTTTGGGCAGAACCTTCCCCTTTACCTTCGCTGAAGTCCCCACCCTGAATCATAAAGTTTTTCACCACACGGTGGAAGGTGGAGCCTTTGTAACATAGCTTCTTGCCAGTTGTTTTCCCTAGGCCTCTTTCACCTGAAAAAAAGGAAACGGCTGAAGCGCTGGCCATGGGAGCTCTGGCTTGGGCGGCCCAGTGGGGGGCTTTCCAATGGTGCCTGGGCAATGCCAACACAGCAAAGAGGCCACACTTCTCCCACATGGCAACCTAACCTCCTCAGCCTTCCCACAGACAACAGACGTGCCCCCAGTACTCAAATTTTGGCCTATTATCTGCTGGGCCCCCGAGGTAGCTGCCCTCCAGTTTGGGCATTTCTACACAGCATTTCCCACTCAGAGTTCACTCATTTTAGAGAGCTGCTAAGTTTCTGTGGTTCCTCCCCTTTCCCCTTGCCGGGGAACTCCTGCAGACTGGCTCCAAGCAGCCCACAGCATAGCACGTCCCAAGGGGAACAAGGGATCCAGATGCCGTTCCCCATTTCTGAAGGCCCGTCCAATAAGAGGGGCCTCCCCCGCAGTGAAAGACATGAGCCCTACCGGGATACCCTGCCTCGCAGGCGCTACCCTGGTCCCAGAAGAGCGGTCAGAGCCACAGATGAGTGACCCCTCCCGGAAGACGGCGTTGGCTCTCCTGTGCGACCGCCTCACCCCTGCTTTGTTCTTGACTTGTCAGCGGACGGCAGTCACTCAGCTGGAGTCGCTCAAACGTGGACTTTCTACCAGCTGCCTCAGTTATGCGTGCCTTGTCAGGGGTCATCCTGGGAGGTGGTCAGAGGGGTGGTCTGCCCTTCCTAACTCCTAACTGCCCAAGAGGGGAAGCGAGGGAGTGGGGTGGGCAACCCAAGGTGGCAGGAAATGCCAGACGGGGTGGCAGCCAGAAGAGAAGGGGGTGGAGGGGTGTATTATGGACTGTTATGTATTATAATCCTACAGACTGTAAGCTCTCTATGGGCACGAAATGTGTCAATTGTTACATTGTCTTCTCTCCAGCGCAAGTGCTTAGTATACTCAGTAAATATGACTGACCAACTAACTGAGGAGACATGTGAAGGGGAGGCTCGCTGCAGAGAAGAACCTATGAATCTACTGCGGAAAAACGGAGGGCTGATAATCCTCAGGCGGTCATGAGTGGGCTTTCCGAGTCACCTGTTAACCAAGGGTCTGTGCTAAAGTGTTGCAAGTGGACACCATCATTCAGCATGGACAGCTGAGCTCACACTATCTGGACCGAGCCACCAGGCACGTCAGAGCAGAGCATGAGTGGGCTTGGCGAGCCACGTCAGACCCACTCAGAGCAACTTTTTCTGGACAAAGCATTCTCTGCCACCCTCACCGTTGGGTTTAAAAGGGAGAGTCCTGGAGGATAAGGAACTCCTAGCAGTTGGTGCTCACGGCTCTTTCTACAGAAAAAGCCCTCTGAGAATAGAGGTTGTGGACCCAGAAATGCTGTGAGATATTGGCTGAATTCCACAGATATTTGAATGGGGGTAGCTTAAGAACTTCTGTGCCTCTAAAATCCTCAAAAATGTGGGCACCCACCCCTTCGGGCCCCCATGTAGGACAAGGCTCTGAGCCGGGGTCGGAAGCAAGGTCTCCAGGCAGCGTGGGGAGAGAGACTGGAGCGTGTGTCCCTCACTCTCTGAACACACCGCTTTCCTGGGTGTGCCAGAGCCGGGATGTGGTTTGAGTTCACTGCAGTCAAAGGGAAAGGGGAGTTACAGACTTCTTCAAGGCCAGATGCCGCGGAGGGCATTGCCATCCCCTTGCTGGTGGTGGCTCTGACCCGCTCCACCAGCCGCCTTCTGGACTGACCTAGAACTGGCAGTGCCCACCAGGGAAGTAAGTTGGAGATGTGCCCTAAGATAGGTAACTGGAAGGCTGGTGACTTCCCAGCCATGATAAGCAAGAAAACTGCTGCCGAGTGAACGTGGTCGGGACGCCTTGTCCAGTTCCCAGAGGCAGGAAATGTCACCCACTCCGGTCAGTGACTGTAAAACGGGCCAGGGTTTATTCCTGACCACTGGGAAGACCAGAGAAGGGGGTGGGGGGGGAGAGGAGAGAGAGAGGGAGAGGGAGGGAGAGAGAGAGAGAGACAGAGAGAGAGAGAGAGAGGGAGGGAGGGAGGGAGAGAGAGAGACAGAGAGAGACAGAGAGAGAGAGACAGACAGAGACAGAGAGAGAGAGAGAGACACCCCTCCCCCTTTTCATGAGAAGCAACATGGCTTAGAGGGAAGAGCCTGGGTTTGGGATTCAGAGGATGTATGTTCTAATCCCAGTTCCGCCATCTGTCTGCTGTGTGACTTTGGGTAAGTCACAACTTCCCTGTGCCTCAGTTCCCTCAACTGTAAAATGGGGATTAAAGACTGTGAGCCCCATATGGGACAACCTGGTTACCTTGTATCTACCCCACAGCTTAGAACAGTGCTTGACTAATAGTAAGTGCTTAATATCATTGTTATTATTATTCATTGCCAGGCGAGGATCTCCAGTGCAAGCCACCACTTTCCCCAACCTTGCTTTCCCCCTGCACTTGAATTTGCACCCTTTATTCACCCCATCCTCAGCCTCACAGCACTTATGCCCATACCCATAATCTATTTTAAAGTCTCTATCCCCCTGTAGACTGTAGACCCCTTATGGGCAGGGAATGTGCCTACCAAATCAGTTCTAATGAACTCTCCCAAGCACTTAGTACAGTGCTCTGCACATAAGTACTCAATAAATACCCTTAATTGATTGATCGATTGCAGACACTCGAAAACCAAGTGGCTTGGCCAAGTGTAATTTATTTATTATCTATCTATTTATTTATGTCTGTGTCCCCCTCTAGACTGTGAGCTTGTTGTGGGCAGGAAAGGTGTCTGGTGTTATACTGTACTCTCCCAATCGCTTAGTACAGTTCTTTGCACACAGTAAATGCTCAATATGATTGAATGAATGAATGAGTGGTCACAAGGTAACCTGTGTTCAGAATGATCAGTGCTTACCTGTGCCAGCCATCTGCAAGCCCTGACTGTTCCTGACAACTCCTCCCTCAGGGATCTCCTCTGGCATCCATCGGTGCCACAGCAGATGCTCTTGGGTGCCCACTAGTCCCGGGCCCTCAGGGGTGGGGAACAGCGTGCTCCCACAGACAACCCCGCTTCCTCGACTAAGGAAGGGGTATTAGCGTACGGCCCTGATGCCGGCGACTACTCTGGGCAGCTTGGTCTCCACCAAGGTTGGTGGGCCCTTGCGGGATGCCACCAAGACCGAGTGGACACTAGGTGACCGGCATTAGGCACTGGAGGGAACAGGATACAAACCTAGAGAAGACTTTTGGGAGATGTCCAATTGTCAGCTTCCTGAGGGCAGGGTTCAGCTCTTCTACTGCCACTGTACTTACCCAAGGGCTTAAAAACACAACTGGCCCCCACACGGAGCCCAGCATGGCACGTGCCAGAGTGCTCTGCCTTTAGTAAGTGCCCAGTCAATATTACTGCATTTTACTGATTGATTGCTATTCCTGGTGTGAATTCTACACACTCATTCTTGACTTCGTGTTTTTAATGGCATTTGTTAAGCATTTACTACATACCAAGCAACGTACGAAGCGCTGGGGTAGATACAAGACCATCGGGTCAGACACAGTCCCTGTCTCACACAGGGCTCAAGGTCTTAATTCCCATTTCGCAGGTGAGGGAACTGAGGCCCAGGGAACAGAAGTGGCTTGCTCAAGGTCACACAGCAGACGAGTGGCAGAGCTGGGATTCAAGTCCACATCCTCTGCCTCCCAAGCCCATTCTATTTCCGTTAGGCCATGCCACTTGCTCTATATTTCGTTTCTCCAGGTACAACCACAACCCTGGTTTGGAAATTTGGGGCAGGAATAGCAAGAGCAGGGAAGACCTCATCTGAAGACCTACGCTCCATATAATCTAACTGTCCGGAACTCTGCTTCTCCTGTTTTCCAGAGTTAATCCTGGTTCATCATCCCAGGCCAACCAGCTTCCCTTCCCATATAACCACAAGGCCCTCACCAGGCCCTTATCCAAAATCGCCAGATCGCAGACCTCACGCCTGCCATTTCCATAATGCCTCTGGTGAAATAAGGCCATGGCTCCACTCACCTGAGCATAAGCTGAGGAAGTTTTTGCATGTCTTTGGACATATGTCCGAGAAGAGCTGAAACATAATGCGACCAACTGAAAGGAAACACACGGAGAAAATGGTGTCAAGAGGAGACACCAAACAGTGGCCCTCCTAGACTGTTCTCCCCCTTCTAGACTGTGAGCCCATTGTTGAGTGGGGACCATCTCTATATGCTGCTGACTTGTACTTCCCAAGTGCTTAGCACAGTGCTCTGCACAAAGTAAGCACTCAATAAATACGAACGAATGAATGGATGAATGAATGAATGGCCAGTTTTCACTTATTCCACAGTAAAGCAAATGGGGACAGAGTGGAGAAAGTAAATCCACCCTAGTGGGAAAAAATCCTTGACTACAGATTAGGAGGCAGTATAGTCCAGTGGGTTGGGAGGCTGGGGACCCAGTTTCTAACCCCACCACTGTCCATTGGCCTATTTGCTGACCTTAGGTCAGTCAATTTATCTCTCTGGGTCTCAGTTCATCTATAAAAAAGAGGTTAGATGACTCCCTTGAGGAACAGGGAATGAGTCCTACCCCATAACACTGTTCTCTACCCTGGCGCTTAGCATTTAATAAATGCACAATGAATAGCACATCCTGCCTGCTGGGGTGGACACGGCGAGTCCAGCGGTGTAAGTTTCTGGTAACGCAGGCAGTCACGAGAGGATGGGGTGTCTGACCCTTGCAAAGGATCGAACAGCCCCACTCATTCCAGAGTCCAGGTGACAGGGAAAATTCCTCTTCGGTCCACGGAGATTCCAGGAAGGCAATCCCTTATTAGAAGCCCCTGAGCCAAATACAACCCCGCCATCTGCCTGCTGACCACGTGGCAAGCCTGTCACTCCATCGTAAATTTGGGACAAGAGTTCCCGGCTCCAGAGGCAGTCACTTGACTGAGGCCGCTCCTCTTACGGCTCCCAAAATATCCCCTTCTGGGTGCGGCACCTGCCTGCCCTTTGCCCACACACAGCGCTACCAGAGACACGGCGCCCTCGGGCACCCCAAGAAACCTAAGAACACGAACACAGTGGATTTCCTGCTTTGGTTCCAAAAAAGAAAACCCACCATCACAGACAGGTGGCACACGGGGCCTGTCATAAGCAACTGCCTATGGAAGTGAGAATAATCAAGGGACGAACTGAGCTTTCAGTTGTCCTGGCAGAGTTCTAGGACCACAACTAACTTCCTGTCTTCCCAGGATGATTGCCACAGACCTACAGAGCCATGATGCAGGGGGCCACCCAGATGATTCTCTGTCCAACTGTTAAATCACTGGTCCAAAGATGCCCCAAAAGCAGCTAGGTTCAGTCAAGAGCCCCAAATGGTTGCCCATCCCTCTCCACATCCAACAAAAACGCCTCACCGTTGGCTTTACAGCACAAAATCACCTTGCCCCTCACGTCCTTCATTTCGTACTACAACCCAGCCTACTCACTCCGCTTTTCTAATGGCAACCTACTCTCTGTACCTCCTTCTCATCTATTATACCACCTAATCCTCATTTATCTTGTCTCTGGCTTGGAAGTCCCTCCTCCTTCACATCCGACAGACAACTGCTCTCCCCATCTTCGAAGCCTTATTAAAATCACATCTTCTCCTAGGCGTCTTCCCCGAATAAGCCCTCATTTCCCCAACTTCCTCTTGAACTTGGATTTACCCCCTTTATTGACCCTACCCTCAACCCCTCAGCACTTACGTCCATATCCATAATTTATTTTCATGTCTGTTTCCCTCTCTAGACTGTAAGCTCCGTGTGGGCGTAGAATGTGTCTACTGGTGGTTATATGGTACTCTCCCAAGTGCTTGGTACAGTGCTCCGCACACCATCAGGGTTTAATAAATTCAAATGAATCCAAGTGCACCCAGTTGCTCAACATTACATGGACACCGTGCTCTCAGAGAGGCTGTCTTCTTGGGGGTCTGGGATAGTGTCAAATTCCCAAGAAAATTTCACTGTCGGAAGTCGCCTACAATAGGGGAAACATCCCCTATTCTCCCAGCACTCTGGGGCTCTGTTCTTCCAAGACCCCGAGATGCGTGGCATGGAAGGTCCAGACAAAAGCTTGGGTCTGCTACCGCGGGCAAGCCTGTGACACCCGCACCGATCAGCTTGGTGTACCCGTGCAGTGCGAGAATTATCCTTTGCAGCCGACATTTCTCAGGATCTCAAGCCTGAAAATGAGCAGGCAAAATGGGGCGGAATAGGGGATGTTTGGGGACCAGTCCTGTGACAGTGACACTTCAGAATCCCAGGGTGTCTATAAACGGGCTTGGAAAGCCAGATGTGCTCTCAGTCCTGATGCCAAAATGCACTGGAGGATTGCCACAACCAGCACAGAAAGGGGACTGTGTCTTCACTCCTGCTGGGGTAGGAGGGACTCCCCGGGGGGTAACGCCCGCTTCACTTTGGGACTCTGCCAAAGCTGATGGGTAGAACACTGATGGCCTGCCCCCTCCCCCCCAAACTGAGCCCCCAAGATCATCTTGTTAGAGCATCACTCAGCTCACACCTCTCCCCTCCACCAAACCATTCACTGGCTTCCTGGTCCCCCACATCTCACAAAGACTCCTCAAAATGGGCATCCAGACTCACTCCTACCTCACCCCACTTGATCCACCTTGGGGCCCTTGGCCTCCAGAGGGCAAGGACGCACCCACCTGCCTCTGTTCCGCTTTTGTTTCCACAAGGCCCGACCTCTACGCTGAACGGCTCTAAGCTGGGGCCCAAGCAATCCAGTCCCGGGGTGCTGGGCTCCCAAGGATTACCAGGCCAAGTGCAAAAAATGCAGGCCCGGGAATCAGAAGACCTGAGTTCCAATCCCAGCTCCACCAAGCATCTGCTGGGTGACCTTGGGCCATTCACACACTCACTCTGCATCCCGGTTACCTTGTCGAGGAAAAATTGCAGATCAAATATTTGTTCTCTCTCTAGACTGTCAGCTCATTATGCGCAACAAAGTGTCTGTTACTTCTGTTGTAGTATACTTTCCCAAGCAATTAGTACAGCACTGCACATAGTAAGCGCTCAATAAATACCACTGATTAACTCAGACTTTGGGCTCCAATCTGGGACAGGAACAGAGTCTGATATGACTGTCCTGTAATTAGCCCCACACCTAGTATAGGGGGACTTGGCCAAATCAATGCCAATATAATAATAATAATAATAATAACAACAATGGCATTTATTAAGCGCTTACTTATGTGCAAGGCACTGTTCTAAGTGCTGGGGCAGGTTACAAGGTGATCAGGTTGTCCCATGGGGGGCTCACAGTTTTAATCCCCATTTTTACAGATGAGGTAACAGGCATAGAGAATTTAAGTGATTTGCCCAAAGTCACACAACTGACAAGTGGCGGAGCCGGGATTTGAACTCATGACCTCAGACTCCAAAGCCCGTGCTCTTTCCCCTGAGCCAGTTACGAGTACTAACTAGTCCACACATTTTCTCCCATCATTCCCCACCTCCCATGTGCAATCCTTAGCTGGAGCGACAGGGCAGCGCTGCCGGGGGGGGGGGGGAACAGGCTTTGTCGACCTAGTCCAGAACCTGACCTCACTGGACCCCATCACCATTTCTGGGGTCAGGGCCTCTTGGGGGGTAGGCAAGGCCTCGCCTCCCCATTTCAGTACTTCGAACAGTGCTCTGCACACAGTAAGCGCTCAATACGACCAAATGAATGAACAGTGCTTGGCACATAGTAAGCGCTTAACAAATAGCATTATTCTTATTATTATTACTAAGACGCAAGCCCAAGTAGAACCTGAGGCTGTTGTAGACCCTTAGCTGTCTCAGGTAATGGGGGTTCTGTTCTTACATCAACTCATGGTAAGGGAAAGTTGCCCACCACCATTCCTCCTAAAGATGTGCATCGTCCAATCGCATCCTAGCTCAAACAATAATAATAATAATGTTGGTATTTGTTAAGCACTTAATTTGTGCCAAGCACGGTTCTAAGTGCTGGGGAGGATACAAGGTAATCAAGGTTGTCCCAAGTGGGGCTCACAGTCTTAATCCCCATTTTACAGATGAGGAAACTGAGGCGCAGAGAAGTTAAATGACTTGCCCAAAGTCACACAGCAGACAAGCGGTGGAGCCGGGATTAGAACCCATGACCTCCGACTCCCACGCCCGAACTCTTTCCACTGAGCCATGCTGCTTCTCAAATGCCAAGGCAGAACTCGTGTCGGGCACCCCACGGGGTGCTCCCAGTAAATTCTGATAGCCAGTGGATGGCCATAAACAGACGCTGCTGAACGATTCTTTAGAGCCCCTCCTGATCCTTCTCCCTGTCCTGGCCTGGCCTTTCAATTACGCCTCTGTAAACCAAAAGGATCAGGGAGAAGCAGGCCAGCTCGCTCGGGGGTCCCGGTGACTCCCTTCTTTGGGCTCTAAGCGCAACACAGTCAGCGTAACCACCTTCCTGAGGCCCTGGAAGCACAGAGAAAAGCCACCCGCTTCTTCTGCCTCCTGTCGCACTCAGACCTCTGCCTGAGGCGCCCATGGCGCTTGAAGCCCGTGACACAAAGGTCCCTGGGAGGGCACCTCTCCAGAAAGAGTTGGCCAACGCACATTCTCAACCTTGGAAATGAGTGGGTCGTCGACATTCAGCCCATGGGTCTCCCCGCTCGACTAGGAGTGCTCTACAGGCACTCGGTCAGTACAGCACTCGACACGGAGAGAGCGCTCACACCTCCTCAGGTCTATAAGAAGGTGGGTTTTCTCTGTGTGTTTGAGCACAGGCATCGGCAGGCAAGGGGCGGTGGGGAGGGACATGGGCCGACAGCAAGGGTCTGGTGGGGGAGCTCAGCAGGCCGTGGGAGCAGGAGGAGCCACCGGGGCACGTGTGCAGGGGCCGGCAAGCCTGTTACAGTACGAGCTTCTGCAGAGACACGGCCCCAGTGTGCAGAGAACGGGGCGTCCTCTGATGGACTAAAAAAAGACCTTGGCCAAGGCCCAGAGAGCCCCCTCCCACTACCCCCCACTATCTCTCAGACCATGAAACCAGATTTTCTTCTAGCATCGCAGCCTCTCCTATCAGGGACACTGAGGCACACGGTTACGTACCTCTGTTTCCAGAGCCTCCCTTTCCTTTTATGACTCACAGGTTGCCAAAGCTAGGTTACACATTAACGGCATTTCTACTGCTACTCCTCCTCCTCTGGCACATCTGGTCAGGGGCCATTCCATTGGACTGAAATCCCCAGGTCGGCCGGGGACTGTGTCTGACACCATGCTCTTAGTACAGTGGTTGGCACAAAGCAAGCACCTATAGAGCCCGGGCCTGCGAGTTAGAAAGAGCTGGTTCTAATCCCGGCTCCGCCACTTGTCTGCTGTGTGACCTTGGGCAAGTTACTTCACTTCTATGTGCCACAGTCACCTCATCTGTAAAATGGGGATTGAGACTGTGAGACCCACATGGGACAGGGACTCTGTCCAACCCAATTTGCTTGTATTCACCCTAGGCTTAGTACAGTGCCTGACACATAGCAAGCACTTAATACCATAATTATTGTTATCAGGAACCACAGTTATGATGACTTACTATTCATTTTAAGGAACCCCACCATTCAGGCAGACAGGTGGGGTTCTCTTGCACTGAAATTGGAGACCAGTGTCACTACGCCAAAAGGAGAACCCTTCATGTGGTTAAGCCCAGCACCTCTGGGTGCCGTCCAAATGGTTTTGAAGCTGTGGCACCCAGCAGGGTTATAGCACAGGGAGTACGCTCCTTTCGGCCCACTTCCTTTCTTGCAATCTTTTCTTTTTAAATGCTATGAAGCACTTACTATGTGCCAGGCACTGTACTAAGCATAAAGGTAAATACAAGGTAACCAGTTTGGCCACAGTTCACGTGCCACTTGGGGCTCACAGTCTTAACCCCCATTTTACAGATAAGGTAACTGAGGACCAGACATGTGACTTGCCCAAGGTCAGACAGCAGGTGACAGAGTTGGGATTAGAACCTAAGTCCTCTGACACCCAGGCCTTTACTCAGTATTGCAGTCTTTGTAAAACACTTCTCTTGGGTGAAACCCCGCTCTCTCCCTCCTACTTCTCTACTCTCTTCTCCCACTATACCCCAGATCACTCTCTCTGATCCTCTCAATCCAACCGACTCACTGTGCCTGGTTTCTTTCTTTCCCTCCCAAAAGACTACAGCTCTCCCCATCTTCCACACCAATTATCTATTTATCAATTGCATCTGAGCCCTTACCGTGTGCAAACTGAAATGACATCTCTGACCCACTATTTGTTTCTCTTCCCTTGGGTTATATCCCTCCAACTGCCACCTCAGCACCAACTGTACATTCATTGTATACTCACTGTGTACTACCTTGTTTTACCTGTAGCACTGCACGTACCCTGTTATTAAAGCATTAACTCATTTCCATATGCATTTCCTCCTATTTCTGAAAATCCTCTGGCTCTCTCCACTACAGAGTAAGTTCCTCGAGGTTAGTGATCGTAAACTCAACGCTCCCAAGTGCTCGGTATGTTACTCTGCCCACAGCAGGTCCTCAATAAATACTAGTGATTGATTTTGAAAGTATTTAACTTGAAATGAAGGAGCTCTCATTTGTACGGATCCCAAGGCTAAACACACCCCGGGATAGTGCAGAGTGCGGGAAAAGACAGATCACTGGACTCTGGGGGGTACCGATCCGAGTACCATTCATTCAATGGCATTTATTGAGCACTTACTGTGTGCAAAGCACTGTACTAAGCGCTTAAAATGAAGCCACCAACTGTGAGCGCTGGCCCGGCCCGGTTGGATCAATCACACATATTTACTGAGTGCTTGTTATCGCAGAGCACTGTAGTAAGAGCTTGGGAGAGTACAACAGAATTATCAGACATATTCCCTGCCCAAACGAGCTCACAGCACAGAGGATCTTGCTGAAGGCAACAGCGGCACAGTGTTCCAACAACACGGATCAAATCCCGGGGCTGGAAGGAAGTCGGGTGTTTGGTGCCTGGCTCCCACGGGATCTCTGGGGTGACTTGCTGCCCTGGCCAGACGGGCTCTGGGTTTAGAGCACTCAAGCTGGGGGGCAGTGGATGGCTTCTCCCTCCGACAGGGAATGCCGGGGGGGAGGGATGTGGGCAGCTGGCCTGGCGGTCCCGGGGGTGCCAGGCTTAGGGCCAAGGGTTTCCAAGGCAAACCGCAGGCGGCAGTTCCCGGGGTCCGGATCCAGGAGGGTGCAGAGAGGGGGGAAGGGATGGGAGGGGAAAAGTAAAAGTTAAAAAAGTCCAGGTGTGGTGGAGCCCTCTGGAGCCAAGCTGGGATGAGTGGCTGATAAATGGGTCACAGGGGTGCCAAATGTTTTTGGGGGGATTTGGGGGTAAGGGGGAGGAATTCCAGGCATGTCAACAGAAAATCCCTTCCTACATACATCCCCTGCTTTGGCCTTGTCCCCTCTACCCTTCCCACACCCCGGACAGTGCACCCTCCCTCCTCCCCAAAACCCAGAACAATGCAGCCCCTTCCCCAGAGAGTTACAACCCCTTCCCCAAAATAGTATACCCAGTTCTCCCCCAATTCCAAACGGTGCCCCCCCCTTCCCAAACTGAGTGCTCTTCCCTTCTCCCCTCAGCTCTGGAATGGTGCCCCCCATCCACAAAGGTCTACCTCCTCCTCTCCCACCCCAAAACGGTGGACCTCCCTCCCTCACCCTAAAACCATGCACCCCTCTCCCCCTCCCCCCTAAATGGTGCACCTCCCTTTCCCCCACCTCAAAGCTATGCACCTCCCTCCCCCCATCCCAAAACAGTGCACCCTCTCTCCCTCCTCCCTAAATGGTGCACCTGCCTTCCCCCATCCCAAAACTATGCACCTCTCCCCCACCCCAAAACTGTGTACCTCCCTCCCCCACCCTAAAACAGTGCGCCCTTCTCCCCCTCCCCCACCCCAAAACGGTGCACCCCTCTCCCCCCCAATCGGTGCACCTGCCTTCCCCTACCCCAAAACCATGCATCTCCCTCCCCCCATCTCAAAACTATGCACCTCCTTTGCCCCCACCCCAAAACAGTACACCTCCCTCACCCCCGAAGCAGCGTGGCTGAGTGGAAAGAGCACGGGTTTGGGAGTCAGAGGTCATGGGTTCAAATCCCAGCTCTGCCAATTGTCAGCTGTGTGACTCTGGGCAAGTCACTTAACTTCCCTGTGCCTCAGTGACCTCATCTGGAAAATGGGGATGAAGACTGTGAGCCCCCCGTGGGACAACCTGATCACCTTGTAACCTCCCCAGCACTTAAAACAGTGCTTTGCACATAGTAAACTCTTAATAAACACCATTTTTTTTAAAAAAACGTGCACCTCCCTCCCCATCTCCTTCCCCTCACCCCAAAACTATGCACCTCCCCCCACCCCAAAACAGTGCACCTCCTTTGCCCCCACCCCAAAACGGGGCACCTCCCTCCCCCACCCCAGAAGGGGGCAATTCCTTCCCCTCACCCCAAGACGGTGCACCTCCTTCCCCTCACCCCAAAACTATGCACCTCCCCCCCCACCCCAAAACGGGACACCTCCCTCCCCCACCCCAAAACGGGGCAATTTCTTCCCCTCACCCTAAAACGGTGCATCTCCTTTCCCTCACCCCCAAACTATGCACCTCCCCCCACCCCAAAACAGTGCACCTCCTTTGCCCTCACCCCAAAACGGGACACCTCCCTCCCCCACCCCAAAACGGGGCAATTTCTTCCCCTCACCCTAAAACGGTGCATCTCCTTTCCCTCACCCCCAAACTATGCACCTCCCCCCACCCCAAAACAGTGCACCTCCTTTGCCCTCACCCCAAAACGGGACACCTCCCTCCCCCACCCCAAAACGGTACACCTCCTTCCCCTCATCCTAAAACGGTGCATCTCCTTTCCCTCACCCCAAAACCATGCACCACCTCCCCCCACCCCAAAACAGTGCACTTCCTTTGCCCTCACCCCAAAACTATGCACCTCCCCCCACCCCAAAACAGTGCACCTCCTTTGCCCTCACCCCAAAACGGGGCATCTCCCTCCCCCACCCCAAAACGGTACACCTCCTT
The DNA here is from genome assembly GCF_015852505.1 of Tachyglossus aculeatus. Taxonomy (NCBI): domain Eukaryota; kingdom Metazoa; phylum Chordata; class Mammalia; order Monotremata; family Tachyglossidae; genus Tachyglossus; species Tachyglossus aculeatus. The sequence goes on along the minus strand of NC_052078.1, from coordinate 1,111,332 downwards.
CCCCTCACCCCAAAACTACGCACCTCCCCCCACCCCAAAACGGGACACCTCCTTTGCCCCCACCCCAAAACGGCGCACCTCCTTCCCCTCACCCCAAAACAGTGCACCTCCTCTGCCCCCACCCCAAAACGGGGCACCTCCTTCCCCCCACCCCAGAACAGTGCACCTCCTCTGCCCCCACCCCAAAACGGGGCACCTCCTTCCCCTCATCCCAAAACAGTGCACCTCCTCTGCCCCCACCCCAAAACGGGGCACCTCCTTTCCCTCATCCCAGAACAGTGCACCTCCTCTGCCCCCACCCCAAAACGGGGCACCTCCTTCCCCTCATCCCAAAACAGTGCACCTCCTCTGCCCCCACCCCAAAACGGGGCACCTCCTTCCCCTCATCCCAAAACAGTGCACCTCCTCTGCCCCCACCCCAAAACGGGGCACCTCCTTCCCCTCACAACAAAACGGTGCATCTCCTTCCCCTCACCCCAGAATTATGCACCTCCTCCCCACCCCAAAACGGGGCACCTCCTTTGCCCCCACCCCAAAACGGGGCACCTCCTTCCCCTCACCCCAAAACTATGCACCTCCCCCCCACCCCAAAACGGGGCACCTCCTTCCCCTCACCCCAAAACGGGGCACCTCCTTTCCCTCACCCCAAAACTATGCAACGGTGCCCGTCCTCTCCCCCCCCCCCGCCCCCGCCCGCTTCTCACCGGGCTCGCGGTTGATCTCGATGTCGAAGTGACACTGCGGCCGGTCCTGCGCCCCCATCGCCTCACCGCGGGCCCCGGCCGGCCGCTGCCGGACACAGACACACAACAGTCACCCGGGGACGACACACGACACGACGACCACGACGACGACGACGACGGGGCCCTGTCGCGACAGGCCGCCCCCGCCCCCCCATCCCCTCAGAGGCGAGGCGAGGCGAGGCGGGTCCGCTCACCTGTCGGCCGCCCCCTCAGCCTCTGAGGAGCGCCAGGCGAACGGCCGGCCCCTTCGCCTGAGGGGCCAAACCCCGCGAGACCTGGGCCGCCGCCCGCCGCGGGGGCGCGCTCTGCCTCGCGCCGGAGCGCGCCGGGGACGGAGGGAGGGAGGGAGGGGGAAGTCGGGGGCCTGCGCGTGCGCGGCGCGCCACGTCGCTTTCCGGATCGGGCCGGACGGGAGGTTGAGATCTCGCGAGAGGTCGAGGGGGGCCTGGCTTCGTCATGGCAACCTCGTCCTTTCTACCACAGATGTGATAATAATAATGGCGTGTAGGAAGCGTTTACTACGTGCAAAGCACCGTTCTAAGCGCCGGGGAGGTTACAAGGGGATCAGGTTGTCCCACGGGGGGCTCGCAGTCTTCATCCCCGTTTTACAGATGAGGTCACTGAGGCCCAGAGAATAATAATAATAAAATAATAATGGCATTTATGAAGTGCTTACTACGTGCAAAGCACCGCTCTAAGCGCTGGGGAGGTTGCAAGGTGATCAGGTTGTCCCACGGGGAGCCCACAGTCTTAATCCCCGTTTTACAGATGAGGTCACTGAGGCCCAGAGAATAATAATAATAATAATGATGATGGCATTTATTAAGGCTTACTATGTGCAAAGCACTGTTCTAAGCGCTGAGGTCCCACGTGGGGCTCACAGTCTTAATCCCCATTTTACAGATGAGGGAACTGAGGCCCAGAGAATAATAATAATAATAATAATGGCATTTATGAAGCGCTTATTACGTGCAAAGCACTGCTCTAAGCGCTGTGGAGGTTGCAAGGTGATCAGGTTGTCCCACGGGGAGCTCACAGTCTTAATCCCCGTTTTACAGATGAGGTCACTGAGGCCCAGAGAATAATAATAATAATAATGATGATGGCATTTATTAAGGCTTACTATGTGCAAAGCACTGTTCTAAGCGCTGAGGTCCCACGTGGGGCTCACAGTCTTAATCCCCATTTTACAGATGAGGGAACTGAAGCCCAGAGAAGTTAAGTGGCATGCCCAAGGTCACACAGCTAACAAGTGGTGGAGATGGGATTCGAACCCATAACCTCTGACTCCCAAGCCTGGGCTCTTTCCACTGAGCCACACTGCTTCATCACTCGTTTTTGGCTGAATCGATTTGTTACTCTGAATTAACTTTCTACTTGGCTTGACTTTCGAATTATTTTAAGAGCATTACGAATCAGAGGAAAGGAACTACCTGGCAAAAACCTCCTCTCTGATTCAAACAATCACTGTAGCCCGTAGCATTTGAATAATATGGAAAATAATTATTTGCAACAAGAACACAGAGCTCACCGTGTTTCCTTAAAACCACATTAGGCACGCTCAGAAATCTATTTTCTTGCAACTTTCTTCACTCTCTCCCGCGCGGAAGAGTGGGACAACCTGATTACCTTGTATCCCCCAAGTGCTTAGAACAGTGCTTTGCACATAGTAAGCGCTTAACAAATACCATTATTATTATTATTGTTATTATCTCTTTCTCAGATTCCTTTTCTAGACCGAAGGCTGAAATCGTGATCCTCCCCAGTTTGATTTGCCAGGCTGGGCATCAGCTCACTAAGCCGACCTGGCCCTAATCAGCAATTCAGTCAATCGTATTTACTGAGCGCTTACCGTGTGCAGCTCACTGTACGAAGCATTTGGGAGGGTACCATATAACAGTATAACAGACACATTCCCTGCCCACAATGAGCTTACAGTCTAGAGGGGGAGACTGACATGACTATAAATTACAGATCAATTAAAGATACATACATAAGTGCCATGGAGCCTGGTGGCAGGGGTGGGTGGGGAGCTGAACAAAGGGAGCAAGTTAGGGTGATGAAGATGGGAGTGGAAGAAAAGGAAAGAGGGCTTTCTCAGGGAAGGCTTCTTGGAGGAGATGTGCCTTCAATATGGCTTTGAAAGCAGGGAGAGTAATTGTCGGAGATGAGAAGGGAAGGGCGTTCCAGGCCAGAGGCAGGATGCAGGTGAGAAGACCAGTGGCGAGATAGACAAGATCAAAGTACAGGTAGCAGGTTGGCGTTAGAGGAGCAAAGTGTGAGGGCTGGGTTGTAGTAGGAGAGTATGGAGTTGAGATAGGAAGAGGCAAGGTGATTGGGGCTTTAAAGCCCTTTCCAATCAAACAGACAGTCCAACAGTGGTATTTATTAAGTGACTGCCAAGTACTAGACACTGTGCTAAGCGCTTGGGAGAAGACAGCCGATGTCACAGATTTAAGTTTTCTCTGAGAAAGCGGGCTCCAACTCACGCGATAGTATTCATTCAGTCGTATTTATGGAGCGCTTACTGTTTGCAGAGCGCTGTACTAAGCGTTTGGGAAGTACAAATCGGCAACATATAGAAACGGTCCCTACTTGACAAAGGGCTCATGGGTTGGAGAAACTAGTCAACACTCTCTGCCCTCAGTAATAATAAGAAGAATAACTGTGGCATTTTTAATGGTACTTAAGCCTGACTATGTGCCAAGCACTGTACAAAGTGCTGGGGTAGAGCATTGGGAGGGTTAGCACAAACGATCTCTGCCTGCAAGGAGTTTACAGTCGAATAGAACTTCCCCTTCCACATGTTTGATGAAAATGATACTGTGGTGCCACCTGAGCCCAGATGGTCAAGGAAGGTGGGAAGGGAGCGGATCACAGAAGAAGCAGCGAAAGAGCATGTTCCTGGGAGTCTGAGGACATGGGTTCAAATCCCAGCTCCATCACTTGTCTGCAGTGCGACCTTAGGTAAGTTACTTAACTTCTCTGTGCCTCATTACCACACCTGTAAAATGGAGATGAAGACTGTCTACTGTAGCCAACCTGATTAGCTTGTATAATAATAATGGCTTTTTGTAAGCGCTTACTATGTTCCAAGCACTGATCTAAGCACTGAAAAAAATAGTGCTTAGGACAGTGCGTGGCACACAGTAAGCACTAAACAAATATCATTAAAAAAAGACAGCTCCGGTACCTTATGCTTAGAGAAGCAGCGCAGCTTAATCAGTCAATCAGTTATATTTTTTGGGCACCTTTTGTGTACAGACCACTAAATTAAGCATTTACTAGCCTAGTGGAGAAAGCCCAGTCCTGGGAGTCCGAGGACCTGGGTTCCAATCCCAGCTCTGCCACTTGCCTGCTGGGAGACTTTGGGCATTTCTTTTCAGCTCTCCGTGCCTCAGTTTCCTCATCTGTAAAATGGGGATTCAATGCCCGTCCCTCCTAAGCTGGTGAGCCCCAAGTGGGAAAGGGACCAGATCTGTCCTCATGATCTTCTATCTACCCCAGGGCTTAGTATAGTACTGTGCACTTAGTCGGCGCTTGAAGAAGATCACAAATGACTCCATTTGCTGCTCTAAGAAGCCTCCCAGGTGGCTGGGGGCCAAGGTAAAGAAAAAGGGCAGGAGAGGGTGCATTAGGATCATTAGATAAAGTCCAGGAAGCTGAATAACTGAAGGGAAGGGAGCAGAAAGAAAAGGCTTTGCAGAGCACAAATGAAACCTTTGTTCTCTGCCACCTGGATGGGGAGATTTGTGTTTGGTTTTTTTTCCTGTGGAATTTGTTAAGTGCTTACTAGGTGCCAGTCACTGTATTAAGCACGGGGGTAGAGACACGCCAGTGAAATTGGACACATTCTGCGCCCCACAAAGGGCTCATAGTCGTAATCTCCATTTTACAGGTGAGGGAACTGAGGCCTAGAAAAGTGAAATGACTTGCCCAAGGTCACACCGCAGACATGTGGCCTTATTAAGCACTTAAGCCATGTGAGGTACCGGGGCGGATCCCGGATAATTAGATTGGGTAACACGGCCTCCACTCCATTGCATACCCCACTGTGTCATTAATGACGGCGAGAAGCAGCATGGTCTAGTGGATAGAGCAAAGGCCTGGGACTCAGAAGGACCTGGGTTCTAATGCTGACTCCACCACCTGCCGGCTGTGTGACCTTGGGCAAGTCACTTAACTTCTCTGCACCTCCATTACCTCATCTGTAAAATCGGGATTAAGACTGTGATCCTCACGTGGGACAAGGACTGTGTCCACCCTGATTACCTTGTATACACCTCAGCGTTTAGCATAACGTCTGGCCCATAATAATAGTAATAATAATAACATTAATGATGGAATTTAGTAAGCGCTTACTATGTGCAAAGCACTGTTCTAAGCGCTGTGGAGGTTACAAAGTGATCAGGTTGTCCCACGGGGGGCTCACGGTCTTAATCCCCATTTGACAGTTAAGGTCACTGAGGCCCAGAGAAGGGAAGTGACTTGCCCAAACACACACAGCTGACAATTGGCAGAGCCAGGATTTGAACCCATGACTCTGACTCCAAAGCCCATGCTCTTTCCACTGAGCCACGCTGCTTCTCGCACTCAAGCACTTAATAAATACCATTAAAAAAATAACGACATTCATTGCATGTTTACTCTGTGCCAAGAGCCAGGGCAGGTACGAGGATTAATAATAATGGTAATTTTGGTATTTGTTAAGCGCTTACTATGTGCCAAGCACTGTTCTAAGCGCTGGGGGGGATCCAAGGTAATCAAGGTTGTCCCACGTGGGACTCACAGTCTTAATCCCCATTTTACAGATGAGGTAACTGAGGCACAGAGAAGTTAAGTGACTTGCCCATAGTCACACAGCTGACAAGTGGCAGAGCTGGGATTAGAACCCATGACCTCTGACTCCCAAGCCCGGGCTCTTTCCACTGAGCCACGCTGCTTCTCCGATTGAATTGAGGATTGAATTAGAGGTGTAGATAGTTTTGGACCCATCCAGGATGTTCTGTCAAAGAGGGAGGGAGGGAAGGGGATCTTACCCCCATTGAACAGATGAGGACACTGAGGTCCAAAGATATTCTCCCAAGCGCTTAGTAAAGTGCCCTGTACACAGTGAGCGCTCAATAAATTTGACTGACTGAAGTGACTCGGCCGAGGTCACACGGCCAGCCAGGGCACAGCTAGGACTAGAACTCAGGCCTTCCGACTCCCATCCCCATCCCCTGGGCCGGGGAAGAACCTTCCTCTGCAGGAGGTTTCTGCAGCCCAGTGGAGGATGCGGACATTCTTGGATCAGGAAGGATTTGGCTGCTGAGCAAACAGCTCGTGATGCGCTCAGCGAGAAAAGCCCGCAGGCGGGGAACCATCCAGTTGGGTCAGGTGGGTTTCCCTGTAGCACTCCCTGTAATTAAAAATATCCCGGACAAAACTCGAACCCAGAACTCAGAGGGTCAAAAGTGCAGGGTGGGGAGGGCACCGGCCTGGCTTATCCTTGGACGAGACCGGCCCCGGCTGTAGGAGCCCGGGCTTCCCAAGGAGTACCAGTTCGGGGGTCCCCCTCTCCCCGTGTCCCTCGAGAGAAGGGCCGGGCTGGTAAAGAACCAGTCGATCGATGATACTTATTGAGCGTTTCCTGTGTGCAGAGCACTGAACTAAGCGCTTCGGAAAGGCACACAGTAAGCGCTCAATAAATACGATTGATTGATTGATTGACATTATAACAGGGTTGGGGGACACGTTCCCTGCCCACGACGAGGTTACAATCTAGAGGGAGCTGGGGAAGAGACTACTAGCCACCACTGGGTGACTTGGGCCACCTCTCTGAGAAGCTTTTCAGACCGACTCGGTTTTTACGGTGATGGGCACGTCCTCGCGTCGCGGCAGAACGGTCATCGATCAAGTTCGGGTGGCTCAAACACGCTCATTTTTATGCTAACGGATTCTCGTAAGCAGAAAAGCCATAAAGCTGTCTGCCCAATCTTCTAAGAAGCCTTGTTTATGTCTCTAAGTGGGAACATTTTGTTTGGTGTTAAGCAGGGGTTTAAAAATAACTTCAAAATGTGAAGATGCAAATTAGCGGCCAGGTGTTTTCTTTGCGGTGCAAGTTCCCTGGGCCAAAATTGGCATTTTTTTGTTATCATTACCGTGATTGGTTTAAGCACTTAGTCAAGCACTGTGCCGAGCGCTGCAGTAGATGCAGGGTAATTAAATCGGACACTGCCCCTGATGATCCCAAGGAGCTCCTGGTCTATCGGGGAGGGTTTAAGGGTGCAGTAACCGTAGCAACTGTCAATCAGTAGTACAACTTGAGCATCTGCTATGTGAAGAGCACTGTGCTGAGGACTTGAGAGAGTTAACTAGAGTTAATACGCATGGCTCTTGCCCTCAAGGGGCTTCCAGTCTAGTCGGGGAGAGAGACTCTAAAGTGATTTGTAGACTGGGTGCTGGGAAGTAGCGTGATCTAGTGGATAGAGCACGGGCTGGGAGTCAGAATCAATCAATAAATCGTATTTATTGAGCACTTACTGTGTGCAGAGCACTGTACTAAGCGCTTGGGAAGTACAAGTTGGCAACATATAGGGACAGTCCCTACCCAACAGTGGGCTCTAAAAGAATGACTTGGGTTCTAACTCCAGCTCCTCTACTTATCTGCTGTGGGACCTTTGGCAAGTCACTTCACCTCTTTGAGCCTCAGTCACGTCATTGGTAAAATGGGGATTAAGTCTGTGCGCCTTATGTGGGACAGGGACTGTGTCCAAATTGATTAGTTTGTATCTACTCCAGCGCTTAGAATGGTAAGTGCTTAAGAAACCCCACAAAATTTAATATTAAATTATATTAAATTATAATAAATTATATGATACATTAACAGATTATAATTGTGTTGAAGGATAATTGTATTCCATATTAATTAGAATAATACTATGAAATATTGAACTTAAAAAGAGATATACCTGAGTTTGTGCTTAAGTAATAATAATAATAATAATAATGATGGCATTTATTAAGCGCTTACTATGTGCAAAGCACTGTTCTAAGCGCTGGGGAGGTTACAAGGTGATCAGGTTGTCCCACAGGGGGCTTACAGTCTTAATCCCCATTTTACAGATGAGGTAACTGAGGCCCAGAGAAGTGAAGTGACTTGCCCAAAGTCACACAGCTGACAATTGGCGGAGCCGGGATTTGAACCCATGAACACCAAAGGCCGGGCTCTTTCCACTGAGCCATGCTGCTTCTAATGGGGCGTGGAAGTTATCGAACCTGTGAGAGGTTGGTGTCGGAGTGCTGAGGTGATGCCGAGGAGCAGACGTGTCAGTTGAGGGGGGATTTATCCTAGAACGAGTGGAGAGTGATCAGGGAAGTTCCCTCAAAGGAGATGACATTTCTGGGGGCTTTGAAGGTAGTGAGGGTCAACAGAAATGCTTACTCCAGTTTAGTCCTTCACTCTAGTACAGAGTCATTGAATTACTGGGAAACCGTTGTAACGGAGGCCCTCGCCTTCCTGCCGCAGAGCGGGGCCATAGTTATGAATGATTCCAGTTGGCATGAAGTCAGAAAGCCATCACTGAAAATTTAAAAGATGGAATTTCTGGAGCTTCATCCCAAAGTAAAATTGCTTCGGAGAGTGAGTTTAACCTTGTGGTGGCTGCAGCTGTAGTGCTCTTAAATGACATTAACCCCTAAAGATAAGAGAGAAGAACTGGAAACTCAGCCAGGTATGGCAGAGTGACATGATTTTGCCAGATTTTCCCAGATCCTCTGTTTTGCTCCCTCTACACTGGCATCCCCCGACCAGAGAAATGATAGACAGCATGGCCTTGAGGAAAGTGCAGCGGGCCAGGAGCTGGAAATCCTGGTTACTAATTCCGGCTCTGCCCCTGGCCTGCTGCGTGACCTTGGGCAAATCACTTCACCTCTCTGAGTCTAATACTATTACAACTATTATAATAATAATGATTGCATTTGTTAAGCGCTTACTATCTGCAAAGCACTGTTCTAAGCGCTGGGGAGGGATACAAGGTGATCAGGTCCCACGTGGCGCTCACAGTTTTAATCCCCATTTTACAGATGAGGTAACTGAGGCTCAGAAAAGTTAAGTGACTTGCCCAAGGTCACACAGCAGACATGTGGCTGAGCGGGGATTAGAACCCATGACCTCTGACTCCTAAACCAGGGCTCTTTTCACTGAGCCATGCTGCTTCAACTACTACTACTAATAATATTTATTAAACCCTAACTATGGGCCAAGCACTGGGCTGGAATCAAGATAGACCAGACACCATCCCAGTCCCACCTAAAACTGGTATTAAAATCCCTGCTCGCCCTCCCTCTTATCTTGTCTGATCTGATTCTCTTGTATCCCCCCACCGCTGAAGCACAGTGTTTAGCACAGAATGAGTGCTTCATAAACACCGTCATTATTATTCCAGAAAATAGGTGTTAAGGTAGAGAAGCAGCGTGGCTCAGTGGAAAGAGCCCGGGCTTTGGAGTCAGAGGTCATCGGTTCAAATCCAAGCACTGCCAATTGGCAGCTGTGTGACTTTGGGCAAGTCACTTCACTTCTCTGTGCCTCAGTTCCCTCATCTGTAAAATGGGGATTAAGACTGTGAGCCCCCCGTGGGACAACCTGATCACCTTGTAACCTCCCCAGCGATTAGAACAGTGCTTTGCACATAGTAAGTGCTTAATAAATGTGATTATTATCATAAGGACCAGTGTCTGTGCCATGGGGAGGATCGCTACACTTCCTCTCTCTTATTCATTCACTCAATCATACTTATTGAGCGCGTATTTATTCATTCACTCAATCATACTTATTGAGTGCGTATTGTGTACAGGGCACTGTACACAGACACTTCCTCGCTCTTATTCATTCACTCAATCGTACTTATTGAACGTGTACTGTGTACAGGGCACTGTACTAAGCGCTTAGCCCTGCGGGGATTGGGGGCTGTGTCCGATCGGATCCTCCTCCATCTACCCCACTGCTTGCTCCGTCTCAATCACCTAATTTCTCGCCCTCTCAAGCCCGGGAACGAGAACACCCGACCAATTGGAAGCAGACCAGAGAAGCAACGTGGCTCAGTGGAAAGAGCACGGGCTTTGGAGTCAGAGGTCATGGGTTCAAATCCCAACTCCGCCAATTGTCAGCTGTGTGACTTCGGGCAAGTCACTTCACTTCTCTGGGCCTCAGTTCCCTCATCTGTAAAAGGGGGATTAATAATAATAATAATAATGATGGTATTTGTTAAGCGCTATGTGCGAAGCACTGTTCTAAGTGCTGGGGAGGATGCAAGGTGATCACGTTGTCCCACATAGGGCTCACAGTCAATCCCCATTTTACAGATGAGGCAACTGAGGCACAGAGAAGTGAAGTGACTTGCCCAAAGTCACACACCTGACAGTTGGCGGAGATGGGATTTGAACCCATGACCTCAGACTCCAAATCCCGGGCTCTTTCCACTGAGCCACGCTGCTTCTCTGGCCTGCTTCCACTGTGAGCCCCCACCCTGGGACAACGTGATCACTTTGTAATCTCCTCAGCGCTTAGAATCAATCAATCAATCAATCGTATTTATTGAACACTTACTGTGTGCAGAGCACTGGACTAAGCGCTTGGGAAGTATAAGTTGGCAACATATAGAGACAGTCCCTACCCAACAGTGGGCTCACAATCTAAAAGGTGGGCTCATCATCATCATCAATCGTATTTATTGAGCGCTTACTATGTGCAGAGCACTGGACTAAGCGCTTGGGAAGTACAAGTTGGCAACATATAGAGACAGTCCCTACCCAACAGTGGGCTCACAGTCTAAAAGAACAGTGCTTTGCACATAGTAAGCGCTTAATAAATGCCGTTATTATTATTATTATTGTTTATTGGCCGCTGAAGGGGAGGGTTTGCAGAGCACGCCCGTCCTCCGCGTCCCCGTCGGCCCCCGGCTCGGCGGGGTGGCTGGGGAGGGCGCTCTAGCCTCCGCGTCTCTATGGCCGCGGGGTGGGCAGCGCCGAACCGTTAGATGGGCGCGCGCATGCGCGGTGAGCCTCTGGTGGGGGAGGAGAGGAGGCCCAGAGGAGCTCCGCCCCCTGTCGGCGGCCTGAGGCTGCAGGTGACGGGCCCCAGGGGGGCGAGGGGAAGGGAGCCCCCTGGGGGCGCGGGCAGTGAGGAGATGGACCCTCCCCTCTTCCTCATCTTCTCCTTCATCCCTCCCTCCCTCCCTCCCTCCTCCCTTTGGCGCCCTTTTCTCCCTCGCCTGTCAGTCAGTCAGTCCCTGTGCCAGCCAGTCACCAGTCAGTCAGTCAATCAGACAGTTGTCAACCATCCAGGGCCTTCCCCTCCCTCTCATCGCCGCCTTGATTATGTGTCTAGCAGGGTCGACGTGGACCCTCGGAGGGAGAGGTGGCAAGACTGGGGAGGAGGAAGGAGGCGAGGTCCCTGAGTGGGTTGGGGCCTGTCAAGCCAGTCCCCCTCTCCATCTTTGGTTTTGTTCTCTGTCTCCCCCTTTTAGACTGTGAGCCCACTGTTGGGTAGGGACTGTCTCTATATGTTGCCAATTTGTACTTCCCAAGCACTTAGTACAGTGCTCAATAAATACGATTGATGATGATGATGATCCCCGAATGCTCTCCGTCTGGGGGTTGGCCGGGGTTACACGCCCTTGGTTCCTTCTTGTTTCAGACTTGGGGGGTGCTGCAACCTGGCAGCTGTGACAGAGCCCCGTGTGCCTGGGACACTCATGCCTGCCCTGTGGGCCCTAATTATAATCATAATTAATGTGCTTGTTAAGCGCTTACTATGGGCCAGGCACTGTACAAAGCGCTGGGGTGGATACAAACAAATCAGTCCCACGTGGGGGACACAGTCCCACGTGGGGTTCACAGGCTCAACCCCCATTTTACAAAGGAGGGAACTGAGCCCCAAGGAAGTGAAGTGACTTGCCCAAGGTCACACAGGAGACAAGTGGCGAAGCTGGGATTAGAACCCATGACCTTCCAACTCCCGGGCCCAGGCTCTTTCCACTATGCCATGCCGCTTTTCCCTAGGCATCAGATGCCTGCAGGCCACAGCATCTGGGGTCCCCGACCCCTCTCGGGGTCGGTTGGGTGCTGAGTCAGGCCAGGCTTTTGGGGGGATGCTACAAAGCAAAATCTCAAACCGGGTGGCTTCGCCAAGGACCGGTGAGAGCCATCGGTAGCCCAGTCCAGACCGGTCCGGTCTCCAGCCGTTTGAAATCAATCGATCAATCAGTAGAAGTTATATAATAATAATAAGAATGGCATTTACTAAGTGCTTACTATGTGCAAAGCACTGTTCAGTTTACAAAGTGATCAGGTTGTCCCACGTGGGGCTCACAGTCTTAACCCCCATTTTACAGATGAGGGAACTGAGGCACAGAGAAGTGAAGTGACTTGCCCAAAGTCACACAGCTGACAAGTGGAGGAGCCGGGATTTGAACCGATGACCTCTGACTCCAAAGCCCGGGCTCTTTCCACTGAGCCACGCTGCTTCCCTGTTATTGAGCGCCTACTGTGTGCAGAGCGCTTGGAAGAGCACGGTCGGGTTAGGGGCTATCCCTGCTCTCAAGGAGCTTACAATCTACTGAATGGAGGGCACTGAACTGAGGGATTGGGAGAGTACAATGGAGTTAGTAGCTGCAGTTGCTGCCTTCAAGGAGCTTACAGTCTTTCAGGGGAGACAGACACGGAAGTAACGTTCCAATGGTTGGAAGGGAAAGTAGGTGAGCTAGTGTTTAAATAATAGGGCAAGTCAATATGTACAGAAGTGTTGCAGGTTATCATGGGTACACAAAAGGCACAGAAGTTCTGAAGCGGCCGTTGGCGGGATGTAATCGGGGAAGAACAGAAGTGACTTGGGTGAGGCATACTGGAGAGGAGAGGAAGATGAGTGTCCCAATATGAATAGGATAACATCTTTTTTCAGAACCAGTAGCAGATTGTCTCATAAGCAAGACCTTTTTTTACCCACAGGGAGACCTTTGAAGCTCAATCAGTTGATCAGTGGTTTTATTGAGTGTTTACCGTGCAGAGAGCTCGGGAGAGTACAATACAACAGAATTAGCAGACACATCCCTGCCCAAAACAAGCTTATGACCTAGAGGATGGAGGCAAAGATGGACCAGGTCTAGGCCTCTTTGCCTCGTTTATTTCTACCTGGTTTCTTTCAGGGCCCGTGGAGACTGGCTATTAGTTTTCATGAACGATGGAAAGTAAAATAATAATAACGGTGGTTTTTATTAAGTGCTTCCCAAGAGCTACTGTTAAGCACTTTGGATGTGGGATTGTGTAGGTCAATTTCTGTGCATGTCTCTGCCTTTTCCCAACTCCCGTCTGATCTCTCCCCACCCTAACTACCATCTGTAGTACGTCTGTAGACACCCAGCTACTTAAGCGTCCACTCTCCTCCTCCTCCCTCCTGTCTGTAGTGTAGTGTGGTCTCCCCTAGACCACAAGCCCCTCCAAGGCAGGATTCTTGGCTGCTGCTCTATTTTACTCTCCTAAGTGCTCCTTCTGGTTTCCTGAACCCAGGCCGGTAGCGGGGGAGAGACCCGAGCCCTTCGTGTGCTTCAGAAAAGAGTTTCCACCAAAATCCACCGAGTTCTTCCAGCCAATGGGGTCCCTCTATCCTGACAGAGGCTTTATGAAAGGAATCCTAAATGATAATAATAATGATGATGATGGTATCTGTTAAGTGCTTAGTATGTGTCAAGCACTGTTCTAAGCACTGGGGTAGATACAAGGTAATCAGGTTGTCCCACGTGGGACTCAGTTTTAATCCCCATTTTACAGATGAGGTAACTGAGGCACCGAGAAGTTTAGTGACTTGCCCAAAGGTACACAGCTGACAAGTGGCAGAGCCGGGATTAGAACCCACAACCTCCGACTCCCAAGCCTGTGCTTTTCCACCAAGCCACGCTGTATTGCTAAATGTTTTTCTCCTTGTGAAATTGAATGCTAATACCGATGAAGCGCTTCATGTGTACCGAAGCACTGTGCTGAGCACTGGGAAAGATAGAAGACAAGTGGATCAGACAGTGCCGTTCCGCATGAGGTTCACAGGGAGAGCAGGAATGTCATCCACATTGTACTTGAAGTTCAGAAAGATCCAGTGGCATGATTGAGTTCACTCAGCAGATCGGGGGCAGAGTGGGGATCAGGGTCTCCTGGCTCCGGAGGCATCACCTCCTCCAGGGTGCCTTCCCAGACTGAGACCCCCCCTTTTCCCCTCCTCCTCCTCCCCTCCCATCACCCCCACTCCTTCCCTCTGCCCTACCCCCTTCCCCTCCCCACAGCACTTGTGTATATTTGTACATATTTATTACTCTATTTTATTAATGCTGTGTATGTAGCTATAATTCTATTTATTGTGATGGTATTGACACCTGTCTACTTGTTTTGTTTTGTTGTCTGTCTCCCCCTTCTAGACTGTGAGCCCATTGTTGAGCAGGGACTGTCTCTATATGTTGCCGATTTGTATTTCCCAAGCACATAGTACAGTGCTCTGCACACAGTAAGCACTCAATAAATATGATTGAATGAATCAATCAATCAATCAGTGGTATTTATTGAGCGCTTTGTGCAGAGTACTGTACTAAGTGCTTGGGAGAGGATATTATAGCAGAGTTGGTAGGCACATTCCTTGTCCACAATGAGCTGACAGTCTAGAGGACAAGCTTATTCATTCATTCGAACAGTTGTATTTATTGAGCACTGAACTGTGTGTAGAGCACTGTACTAAGCACTGGGAAAGTATAATTCAGCAATAAAGAGAGACAATCCTTGCCCACAACGGGCTTACAGTCTAGAAGTGGGGGGAGACAGACATCAAAACAAGTAAACAGGCATCAATAGCATCAATAAAAGTAAATAGAATTATAGATATATACACATCAAAACAAGTAAATAGGCATGAATATAAATAAATAGAATTATAGATATGTCCATATATACACAAGTGCTGAGGGGCAGGGGAGTAGAGCAAAGAGACCAAGTTGGGGCGATAGGGAGGCAGGGCTGGGGAAAAGGGGGGCGTAGTCTGGGAAGGCCTCTTGGAGGAGGTGAGCCTTTAGTAGAGCTTTGAAGTGGGGGAGTGCGATTGTGTGAAGGATTTGAGGAGGGAGGGCATTCCAGGCCAAAGGTAGGGGGTGGGCCAGGGGTCGATGGCGGGACACAAGGCCCAGTGAGGAGGTTAGCGGTGGCAGAGGAGCGGAGTGTGCGGACTGGGCTGGAGAAGGAGAGAAGGGAGGTGAGGTAGGAAAGACTGTGAGCCCACTGTTGGGTAGGGATCATCTCTATGTGTTGCCAACTTGTTCTTCCCAAGCGCTTAGTACAGTGCTCTGCACACAGTAAGCGCTCAATAAATACGATTGATTGATTGATTGAAAGGGGCGAGGTGATGGAGCGCTTTGAATCCAATGGTGAGGAGTTTTTGCTTCTGCCAGGAGGGCTCAGGTGTGGAGCTTTGGTCCGGGCTTTGGGGTGAAAGCCTCATTTTTTCCCTTTTGCAGAGGCCGAAGCTCACTGGGCGGACACGCTTAGAACGGCGACTGGATTCCTCCTCCGGCTGGGCGGCCTCATGAATCCCCCTCCCGCTCCAGACGATGGCCCTGATCCTCTTCGCCTGCGTGGTGCGGGTGAGGGATGGGCTCCCACTGTCAGCCTCCACGGACTTCCACCACGACCGGGGCTTTGAGGAATGCCGGCGGAGGCTGCGGGCGCTGTCGGCGATGCTGGCGTGCGGCCCGGCCCGAGGCTCTGCCCGGGGACGGGACTTCAGCGTTCAGTAAGTTGGCGTCTCCCCGCGGGTGGGCCTTGGAGATCCGGGCTTGTGTCCCCTGTGATCTCGCAGGGGGTTGGAGTCGGGGAGGGGGCCCTCCCCACCAACTCTATCCACCTCAGCACTTAGTACAGTACCTGGCACATAATAAGCACTTAACAATTATCACTATTTTTTTAATGGTATTTGTTAGGTGCTTGCATGTTAAACACTGTTGTATGTGCTGGGGTACAAGTAATTAGGTCAGTCACTGTCCCTGTCCCACATGGGGCTCACGGTCTATATCCCCCCTTTTATAGTTGCGGATACTGAGGCACAGCAAAGTTAAGTGACTTGCCCAAGGCCATACGGCAAGGAGTCCAATAGATTTAGAATCATTCAGTGGTATTTATTGAGCACTTACTGTGTGAGACCACGGTACTAAGTGCTTGGGAGAGTACGATACAGTAGAGTTGGTAGACATGCTCTTTGCCTTCAATGACCTTACAGGCTTGAAGGGGAGATTACTTCAGTAGTATTTATTGAGCACCTACTGTGTGCAGAGCAGTGTAGTAAGTGCTTGGGAGAGTGTAATACAGCGGAGAGAACAGGACATGTTTGTAACTAATTGGATAGGGAGGGAAATAGAAAATGATCAAGTTTAGTGGTGAATGGAGTCTGTTTCCACCCTAGAGCTGTGTATAAAGCGAGCCATCAAGCAGAGGACAGTAACTGGCTTACCCCAAGATAGTTAATCCTATTAATGTTATTATTATAATTTGGTAGACATTTACTATGTGCCAAGCACCATACTAAGCGCTGGGATAAATACAGGAGAATCAGGTCAGACACAGTCTGTGTCCCACATGATGCTCACAGTCCAAGGGGGAGGGAGAACAAGTATGGAATCCCCATTTTACAGATCAGGACACTGAGGCCCAGAGAAGTTCAGCGAGTATCCCAAGGTTACACAGCAGGCAAGTGGCAGTGTCAAGATTAGACTCTCAGGTCCGAGATCTTCCCACCAGACCTTGCTGCTTCTCTTCAGGTGGGAGCCCTGTGGAGGATAGGGACAGGATCTGGGCAGACTCTCCTGGTTTCTCCCCAGTGCCCAGCGTGGGGCTTGGCACCCAGTAAGAACTTAATTAATAGCATCACCATCATCATTATTAATATTCTTATTATCTTCATCAAGATTTGCCTCAAGAGTTTAGACCCTCCAAACCTCCACAGTAAAATGGAGTAGAGACCATGGAGAGGAATCTTGCCAATATCAAACATGTGTTCCATTTGGACAGTTGAAGCATATGTCTCCAGTCAGTCAGTTGTATTTATTGAGCACTTACTGCGTGAAGAGCACTGTACTAAGTGCTTGGGAGAGTCCAATATAGCAAACTGTCCAATATAGCAAACTAACAGACACATTCCCTGCCCACAATGTGCTTACAGCCTAGAGCCTGACCCTTAAAACACACACACATATGTGATCTCTCTTTCTTTCTTTCTTTCTCTCCCAGTTTTCACTCATGCGGGGACGTGGCCTGCCTGGGGATCTGTTCCAGCCAGTACCCGGCAGCGATGGCCTTCTGCTTCCTGGAGGAACTGCGCTGGGAGTTCACGGCCGCGTACGACACCGTCAGCATCGGCTTGGCCTCCCGACCGTACGCCTTCCGGGAATTTGGTGAGTGCCTCCGTTCCTTCGTGGGACGGCCAGGTTACCTGCCACTCGCTATCAGGGGGTCCCGGTAGTGGGCCGATGAGTAACCAGATCTGACAGCCTCCTCACCTGAGTGCCTCCCATGTGCCAGGCACTGTACTTAGTGCATGGGAGAGGACAACAGAGGGATTCCAGGCAGGGAGGAAGGATGAGAATGAGGCACAGAAAGTGGGTGGGCTTTGTTGTTCTTGGGGAAGACTAGGAGAGACTCCTTGAGACCATTTCCACCGCAGATAGCCCTATTGCTCCCTGCTCTTAATAATAATGATGACATTTATTAAGCGCTCACTATGTGCAAAGCACTGTTCTAAGCAGAGGAGTTTACAAGGTGATCAGGTTGTCCCACGTGGGGCTCACAGTCTTAATCCCCATTTTACAGATGAGGTCACTGAGGCCCAGAGAAGTGAAGTGACTTGCCCAAAGTCACACAGCTGACAAGTGGCGGAGCCGGGATTTGAACCGATGACCTCTGACTCCAAAGCCCGGGCTCTTTCCACTGAGCCACGCTGCTTCTGCTCTTCACCCTCATCCTTGCCCTGCAGGATGTAAGAAGCAGCAGGGCCCAAACTTAGAACTGTAGCACCCATCTGCGTTCTGGAGAGGTCCCAGAATGCACTGCCACCACCCCTACGCTGAGAAGCAGCGTGGCTCAGTGGGAAAGAGCACGGGCTTTGGAGTCAGAGGTCATGGGTTCAAATCCTGGCTCCGCCACTTGTCAGCCACGTGACTTTGGGCAAGTCACTTAACTTCTCTGTGCCTCAGTTCCCTCATCTGTAAAATGGGGATGAAGAGTGTGAGCCCCACGTGGGACAACCTCTCACCTTGTATCCCCCCAGCGCTTAGAACAGTGCTTTGCACATAGTAAGCGCTTAATAAATGCCATCATTATTATTATTATTACTTGTCCACTGTCAGAATCTCTAGGAAGCATGAGTTGGCTCAGCCACTGGCCTGCTGGGTGACCCTGGGCAAGACATTCAACCTCTCTGGGCCTCTATTGCCTCCTCAGTCCAATGGGGATAAGACAGCCTGGGAGGCCAGTGAGGGATAAAGACAGTGCCCAATCTCATAACCGTGAATCTGCCCCAGCATCTAGCACATAGTAAGTGCTTGATCAGTGCCGTGATGATGATTATGAGATCCTATCAGATTATTCGTTCTTATCAGCTCCTATTTTTGTTGTTTTTGTGAAAACCATTCCTTCTGGATGTGACTGTGTGCCTGAAGCCTAGCAGCTCTGGAGCCTAGAAGCTCCAGGGGCTAGTACTTTGGGAATCCAGAAGATCTGGGGCCTAGCAGTCCCAGGACTCTGTGGATATTGAACCTGGTGACTGTGTCCTGGGACCTAGTGGATATTGAGCCTGGTGGTTCTGAAGCCTAACAGTCTTGGGACCTAATGATAATAATAATAATAACTGTAGTATTTATTAGGCATTTACTATGTGCCAGGCACTGTTCTAAGCCCTTGGATAGATCCAAGATAATCGGGTTGGACACGATCCCTGTCCCACATAGGACTCACAGTCTTAATCCCCATTGTACAGATGAGGGAACTGAGGCTCAGAGACGTCAAGTGGCTTGCTCAAGGTCGCACGGCAGACAAGTGGCAGAGTCAGGATTAGAACCCAGGTCCTTCTGACGCCCTGATCTGTGCTCTATCCAGTAGGCCACCCTGCTTCTCTAAGGCCGCACTGCTTGAACGAGTGGTTCTGGGGCCTAGCAGCCCTAGGACCTAGGAGATCTAGAGCCTAGTGAATCTGGAGCCCTGGACAGGGCAAGATTGTGCAGCGGGGGAAAGGGAAATGTCTATGCTCGTCCCAGGCCGACTCTAGAGGTGCAATTACGTGCTCCGTGGGCCTCACAGCTGATCCGTGCGTTGCAGACGGCGTGATCCAGAAGGTGAAGTGGCAGTTCAACTGTGCGCCCTCCTCTCAACTGACGGACACTCTGGAGAAAATTCAGGAAGAACTGGACCTCAAGCCACCAGTGGTCCTGGCCTTGGATGGCCCGGAGGTGATGAATGGAGCAACGAGTGGTCACTGCCGGCGGCAGGAGGAGCCTGGTACGTGGCCAAAATCCACACCTAACTCCCTGTTTCCCAAGGGGCTTTCTGGAGAACTAGGGACCGTTGGCATTTCCAAGGGTCCGACCAGAAGCTGTCAGCATTTTCACAATGGCTCCACAATGGTTCTGTCCGTCTAGTAGGCCATCAGTGGTATGTATTGAGTGCCCACTGTGTGCAGAGCACTTTTCTGAGCACTTGGGAGAGTATCATGGAGTTTGTAGACATGACCCCCCCCATCCACAAGGAGCCTTCAGTCAATGAATCAATCAGTGGTATTTTCTGAGATCTTTCCATGTGCAGAGCACTGTACTAAGCTCTTGGGAGAGTACAACAGTGTCAGTAGACACATTCCCTGCCCACAAGGAGCTCACGGTTTAGAGGGGGAACTTACAGTCTAGCGATGCATTATTTTTTGGCAAACAGTTGCCTGAGCAGTGTGAAAGGGATTAGGCCAAGTTCCTGTTGGTCAAAGCTAAGCTGCAAAGGGGTACTTGAAAGCGGCTGCCCCAGGATGAATGTTTTCAACCCCTTGGGCCTGTCAAGAAGATGCACACCTCGGGACTTCAAAATGGTATTTACTGAGCGCTTACTGTGTGCAGAGTACAGTACTAAGCGCCAGGGAGCGTACAGTGCAATAGAGTGGATAGATACGATCCCTGTCCTCAAAGGGTTTACAATCTAGTGGTTCCAAACAGGGAACTCTGCCTCCAGTATTTTTTTTTATGGTATTTGTTAAGCGCTTACTCTGTCCCCAGCACTGTGGTAGATGCAAACTAATCAGTTGGACACGGTTCCTGTGCCATAAGGGGCTCACAGTCTTAATCCCCCATTTTACAGATGAGGTAACTGAGGCACAGGGAAGTGAAGCGACTTGCCCAAGGTCACACAGGAGACAGGTGGCAGAGCCAGGATTAGAACCCAGATCCTTCTGATTCCCAGGCCCCTGCTCTATCCCCCTAGGCCACACAGTCTGACTCCATAATGATAGCGATGGTAGTTATTGGATCTTATGCCGTCGAATCGTCTCCTACCCATAGCGACGCCATGGACGCATCTCTCCCAGAAAGCCCCACCTCCATCTGTAATCGTTCTGGTAGTGTATTCATAGATGGTAGTTATTAACCACTTGCAATGTGCCAAGCACTGTATTAAGATCAGTAAACATTGTAGATATAAGATCATCAGGTCAGATCCAGTGCCTGACTCACACGGGACTTACATTCCAGATTACCCACCCACCACCGTCCTCTGAGGATCATTTGGGACAGAGAGGCTCACGATTGTGCCCCCTGTCCTGGCCCAACCTGGGAACCTGCCTGAGCCCCGCATGTCAGAGACAGGGGGGCCCTTGGTGCCTTCTGTACTAGCCCCTTCCGAACAGCTCCGACTAGGGCACCCCAAAGTTCTCTCCAAAGGGAATGAACTGCCACCAGCTCATGGCTACATGGATCGGCATCCCCAGGCGGCACGGGAGACCGCGTTGGCTTGGGTGTTTGGCCAGCACCCCTTAGGCTTCGGGGAGTTGTAGCATGTTTCCCTCAGAGTTGGTGGGAGCCCTCCAGGTTCCCCTCTCTCCAGAAAAGAGACCTGCAAATTTGGATTCCTTGGACAGAAATCCCCGAGACAAAATCCTAGGTCTCCTGTGCTGAGAAAGTAAACAAAACAGCAACGGAAATTAGCAAGAGACCCGAGCGCTGTCCCTGACCTGGGACTAACCCGTAATTTAATGTGCCCAAAGTTAGCCCCATCACCTTCCCTCTCCTTCTGGCGGGAGCTCCCAGGGCCCCCAGAGGCTTGGATTATGGCAGGGACCCATTTCAAAGCACTCCGTGCTTCTGATTGAACAAGTTTCCTCTTCGTACCCGGGCCCTGACTTCAGGGCCTGATCCAGGCCTTGCCGGTGGCTCAGAGTTGCCCCAAGTTTCCATGGGAACGTCTGTGGTGGGGATGGAATCGGCTGTGGAGATCGGTTCCTCACGTGCAGCATGGCCTAGTGGAAAGAGCGTGGGCCTGAAAATCAGAGGTCGTGAGTTCTAATCCTGGCGTTGCCACATGTCTGCTGTGTGACCTTAGGGAAGTCACTTCACTTTTCTGTGCTTCAGTTTCCTCATCTGTAAAATGGGAATCAAGATTTTGAGCCCCATGAGGGCAAGGACTCTGTCCAACTTGATTACCTTGTATCTATCCCAGTGCTTAGAACAGTACTTGGCACATAGTAAGCGCTTAACAAATACCACAATTATTATTATTATATCCAACCTGGGGAAAGCCCTTCTTTCCAAATGTCCCCCTTTAAAATACAGATGCACCCTAATGCAGGGAGTTTCAACCTCTTCAGGCTTTTCCTGGTCCTGCAGCTCAGGCAAGCTGGCAAGTGCCCTGCCTCTGGGCTAAAAGTGGGTAAATAGGGAAATCTTCAAATCGCTCAAGGGTCTCGCCTGCTTCCAAAGGGTGGAAGCTGGGGGAAGGACTGATCGCCTCCGGAGAACGAAGGAAGAAAGGGACGTTGTTGTCTAACCGACTGGCAATCAGTGGTATTTACTGAGTGCTTTCCATAGGCAGAACGTAGTAGCAAGCCCTTGGGAAAGTGTAGCAGAGGCCAATGCCATGGTCACTGCCTCCTCTGGGCACTTGCGGCCCAGTGGGGGAGGTGGTGCGTGGCACTCCCAAAGGGCGGTTCTGTCAAACCAAGCTCTGGCTGCCAGGGTAGGGGGCCGCCACTGCCGCCACCCTTTGTTACCATTTGCCCCATGGCATGTGGGCCCACTTGCTCTTTGCTCAGCACAGGCCTTGTCCCCTGGGGTCAGGGTGGGTGGCGGCCTCCCCGCACCTCAAGGCCCTGGGGGCATCTCAAGGAGGAGGACTGGTTCCCCCGAAGTTGGGTGTTTTCTCTCGCAGCGGCCAGTATCCGGATGAAGCCCGTGTCGGCCCTGGGGATCCTGTCTCTAGTCCTCAACATCATGTGCGCAGCTCTGAATCTCATTCGCGGGGTCCACCTGGCAGAGAATTCCCTCCAGGTAACCAACCCTCCCACCTCCCTCCCTCGGGCCGGACGGGCAGGTGGCCGGCGGAAGGTCCGGTCAGGGTTCCCCATGCTGGAGCCTCTCTCTTTGGGGAGTGGGTCTCCTGCTTGTTGGCCAGCCGGCTCGGCCCTGAGTGACCGCTATGCCTCCACTGCTTAGACGTGTCACTGATCACTGTGCACTCCACCACTTTGTGAGACCCCCCCCCACAAGAAGGGGCATCTCTTCTTGAGAAGCAGCTTGGCTAGAGAAGCAGCTTGGCTCAGTAGAAAGAGCCCGGACTTTGGAGTCAGAGGTCATGGGTTCAAATCCCGGCTCCGCCGCTTGTCAGCTGTGTGACTTCGGGCAAGTCACTTCACTTCTCTGGGCCTCAGTTCCCCCATCTGTAAAATGGGGATGAAGACTGTGAGCCCCCTGTGGGACAACCTGATCACCTTGTAAACTCCCCAGCGCTTAGAACAGTGTTTTGCACATAGTAAGGGCTTAATAAATGCCATCATTATTATTATTATTATTGTTATTATCTCACTCTACTGATGAGGGAGGAGTCAGATGGGTGGGTGTCTCCAGGAACTCCAGAGGCTCTTCCCCATATGAAGGAGAGAGCAAGAGAAGTGATAACTAAGAGCAATAAAGAGGAAGAGAGGGCAGCAGTTCCCAGGGAAGGAGAACAACCGATAATAATAATAATAATAGTAGTAGTAGTATTTGTTAAGCGCTTACTGTGTGCCAGGCACCGTGCTAAGCACTGGGGTAGATACAGGTAATCGAGTTGGACACAGTCCTTGTCCCATTTGGGAGGCTCACAGTCTTAATCCCCATTTTACAGAAGAAGTACTGAAGCACAGAGAAGTGACGTGACTTGCCCAAGGTCACACCGCAGAGACACAGAGGAGCCGAGATTAGAACCCAGGTCCTTTTGACACCCAGACCCATGCTATACTATACTATACTGCCCATAGTAGTATATGCAGGGGTGGGCCGAGAGGTGCGGCCCCTCTGACTGAACTTTCCATTCTTTTCTCTCTCTCCTTCCCACCCCACCCCGTGCTTTCCCAACCAGGAGGATTGCAAGGGAATTGGAAACGCTCTGGCATTTCTGATCTCCTTTGGAGCCTGCATAGCCCAGGTAGAGATGGAGACCCCGGAGGCTGGAAGAGTGGGAGCGGGGCCCCGAGTGCCGGCAGTCCGGCCGAAACCTGTGCCCTCCCCCTGGCTGGGGGCAGGGGGAAGGGGGCAGCAACCCGGGAGGGAGCGGGCCCCAGGTTGGGGGGTGTTCCAGTCGATCCTGAGGCAGGGCGGACCCCCGGAAGCCGCCGTTGGACTCTCTCTCTGTCTCTGTCTCTCTCTGCTGGTGCCACTGCAGTGTCACCTGTACCTATTCTACAGTCCAGCCCGGATGCCCAAGGCAGCGCTGGCGCTGGCCTGCGTCTGCCTGTGCAACGTGTCCCTGTACGGGCGCCGCAACGGGTGGCAGATCCTGTTCCACAGCGGCGTGGCCTTCCTCTCCTCTTACCAGACTCTGGCCCGGCGGCAGCAGCAGGACAGGCAGCCGGACTGCGGGGTCTGACGCGGCCCCCGGAACCGGCCGTCCCGTCTCCTTCCCCGTCTCCCTGCGGGGAGAGACCAGTGAGGTTCCCCCCTCTGTCATCTGCCAGGAATCCCTGGCAAGAGCAGTGTGACGAGAGCCAACCCTGTCCCCTCCCAGCACCCAGTCTCCCCCGCAACCGCCCCCCACGGATGGTCAGTCGGCTTGGTGGTTAAGGACAGAGTGAGCACTGGGAGGCAGAGATCCCTTGTTCTAATCCCAGCCCTGCCCCCAGCCTGCCGTGTGATCGTGGCCAAGTCACGCAACCTCTCTGGGCCCCCTGCTTCCCCCTCTGCCAACTGGGGAGAATAATCTGTGCTCTTCTTCTCTCTCCCAGAGGCGTCATGAGGGCACAGTGACATAATTGACAGGAAAGAGCTTGGGAAGTTAAAAGCAGTCTGTCAAATGCAGGCTATCATCCTGCTTATTATGATGATTTTTCAGGAATTGAATGGTCAGTACCCCCAAATCAGCACTCTCAAAGGGAGGAATTGGGGATCAGAAACACTTACCGTGTCTCATCTTTCCAGAAGATGGAATTTATGCCACTTGTGGTGATTCAGGGCAGTGGCTGATAGAGGCACAGTAAAAAAAAGAAGAGTAGGCAGGTGGCCATTTAAAAATATGTGCTTTTCCTGCAGAACTCTGGGTAATCTGCACACTTGCCCTACATAAACACCCCCAAACTTACTCTCCCCCAAGGGTGGTGTTTCAGCTGCCGACATTCAAATTGGGCCTCCGAGCAGAGTTTCGATGCGGGAGATCCCATTTTCTCCGTTTCAGTGAACTAAATCTTGAGCTGTTTTCATTTTTCAAGGATCAGTTAATTAGTGCCTCCTTCCCCTGCTGCTCCTCCTAGTCCCTCTCCCTCTGAATAATATTCATAATGAGGGTATTTATTAAGTGCTTACTAAGTGCCAAGCATTTTGCTGGGCATTGAGGTAGATTCAAGACAATCTGTTTGAACAGAGCCCCTGCCCTACATGGGGCTCACATTCTCAGAAGAGAGTGCATATTTTATCCCCATTTTTCCGATGAGGAAATTGAGGCACAGAGTCTACAGTCATGCAGCAGGTAAGCAGCAGAGGTGGGATTAGAACCCAGTCCCCCGTCTCCGAGTCCTGTGCTCTTTCCACCAGGCCGCACAGCCTCCTAATTCTTCTGCTTCTGCCTTCCTCCCCCTTCCCTTCCTCTCCGTCCCCTCCCCTCTCGATCCTTCTCCGCCTCGAATGACCCAAATGTTCTCAAGTGGAGAAGCTCTTGCTTTCCTGCCGAGACCGGGGAGCGCGGGAGGGAAGGGAAAGGTGGCCAACGTTGGAGGTGCTGCAAAATGCACTTCGAATCGATCCCCATGTGCACGCGTGGACGTGGTGCCTGTATGTTTGGGGCGTATTCTGTCCAGGAGACCTTTGACCTCCGGGGGCTGTGTGGAGGGAGCGGTGCCCCATTTCACTTGGGGTTCCGATGTCCTGACGAGAGTCCCTTGGGTAACTGCCGGGGCTTGGGGTCCCCCAGGCCCTCCCCCAGGCTCAACTATCTGCCCTGCTACCTCCCGGTTAGGTGGCAGTGAGGCGACTCCTGTTTTCCTGGCCGGCCACGGCAGTAACCCTGGTGGCCAGAAAGGAGTCGGGGGCTGGGGAGTTGGGCAGACCCGGCCCTCCCACCCCCGTCGGGCAGGGGAGTCGGCCGGATCCAGTTAACCCTACCCTCTGGAGTATCTAAATTAGGGGACTGCTTGGTGTGACACGATCCCTCAGCAGTGGGGGCAGCCCAGGGGCTACCGGCCAGCGGTAGCCCCTACAGGAGTCAAGGGGGTTAAGTGGTGAGACCTTCAGCCCAGGAGAACCAGCGAAGAGCCGGTGGGGCCGGGCCGGGTCAGGGTGTCCAGGCAGCCTAGAGGCCCACGCAGGGTCTCCCCTGCCACGGTCCTGATTCTCCGAGGAGGGCACTGCCATAAACGTGGCCCATCCTGTGGGCTGGGGGACTCCAGTCCCCACCGGCTGTTGGCATTTCTCTCCCCACCCCATGCCCGCCACTCACTTTGGCGGTTTGTCCCAGCCCTCCTTGAGCGAAGGCCCCAGGGACCCTGCCAAGAGAGTTGGTGAGGGTGAATGGGGCTGAGAGGGTCACAGTGGAAATAGCCAGCTGGAGGTGCAGTGCCAGAGCCCATTGCCAAGGATAGCAACCCCGGGCTGTGCGGTCTGGCCCGGGCCCGTCGGGGCGGGCTGGGGCGCCTGATGAAGGGTGCAGGAAGCCAAACCACTGCAGGCTTTCTGCGGTGCTGCCGGGTGAGCCCAGGACTGCTTCCTGCTAAGCTACCCACTGGAGGCAGTTGTCCCACCCCCTAATATCCTGGACATCTTGGGGTGCTCATTTAAGGTGGGTGATTGGGGGAAAGAAGCCATTGTCTGTTTTTCAAAGGAAGACAGAGCGATGTGATCCCGGGGCCAAGACCCCCGGGCCTGATCCCATCGGGCCTGCTCCAGGGCGCTGATGAGGCCTGATCAGTTCTCTCTCAGTGTTCCCGCTGGCGGAGGGGCGGTGGACCTTAGGGGGATGCTTTCCGCTGTCACGGGAGCCCACGCTGCTGTCAAGAAAGCCTCTCCCAGACCTGGCCGAAGGCCTGCCTGGCCGTTTGGACCAGGAAAGAATAAATCATAAACGTCTGTCGTGTCTCGCTTGTTAGTGGGGGACTAGCCCGGCGGGGGGCCGTGGGCCAGGGGCAGCAGGGGGGAGTGGGGGCTGCCGGACTGCACTGCAGGCCCTCGCCACCACATGTGGTTTCCTTTTCCCCAGCAACCCCCACCCATAGGACAGCTTTGTGCAAACAGCGGGCTCTCAGGACTGCACTCTGCACAACATTAGTGCTCAGGACAGCATGCTGCACACTGCGTGTACTCAGCACTCTGTACACGGTGGGTGAATAAGACAGTGCTCTGCATACAGTGGGTCTCAGGACAGTGTTCTGCCCACAGCAGATGCCCAGTACGTTCTGTGCACAGTAGGTGCTTAGTAAAACACTCCACATACAGTGGGTACCAGTACAGTGGGCACCACGCAGAGAAGCAGCCTGGCTCAGTGGAAAGAGCACGGGCTTTGGAGTCAGTGGTCATGGGTTCAATTCTCGGCTCCACCAATTGTCAGCTGTGTGACTTTGGGCAAGTCACTTAACTTCTCTGTGCCTCAGTTACCTCATCTGTAAAATGAAGATTGACTGTGAGACCCCTGTGGGACAACCTGATCACCATGTATCCCCCCAGTGCTTAGAATAGTGCTTTGCACATAAGTAAGCACTTAATAAATGCCATTATCATTATTATTATTACAGTGCTTTGTACACAGTAGGTGCCTAATGCAGTACTTCACGGGCATGGGTGGTGAGTACACTGCCCCACTCTGCCACACTCTGTAGGTGCTCAATTCCAAAGAAATGAGTTCTTCCCTCAGTAGCTATTTGGGTATACTCATGCCCCTCATCCTTCCCCTTGTTGCAGGCCAGCAGGTCTGTGTGGCAGCGAGCAACAATTCAGTGCCAGGTGGCCTATGGTGCTCCAGGAACTCACCGAGGGTGGCCCCTCCTGACCCTGGAGATGCCCTTTGGCTTTTCCAGCAGCGTGGCTCAGTGGTAAGAGCCCGGGCTTTGGAGTCAGAGGTCATGGGTTCAAATCCCGGCTCCACCAATTGTCAGCTGTGTGACTTTGGGCAAATCACTGTGGCTCAGTTACCTCATCTGTAAAATGGGGATTAAGACTGTGAGCCCCCCATGGGACAACCTGATCACCCTGTAACCTCCCTAGCGCTTAGAATAGTGCTTTGCACATAGTAAGCGCTTAATAAATGCCATCATCATCATCATCATTATTATTATTATTACCCTCACTCCACCCTTAACATCAGCAGGATAGTCAGGGTCTTTACCTTTTTTTTTAAATGGTATTTGTTAAGCGCTTATAATGTGTCAAACACTTCAAAGTGCTGGGGTAGATACAAGTTAATTAGGTTGGACCCTGTCCCACGGAGAGCTCACAGTCTAATAAAAATAATGATATTTGTTAAGCTCTTACTATGTGCCAGGCACTGTACTAAGTGCCAGAGTGGATACTTAGTGGATAGGGGTAGGGACCGTCTCTATATGTTGCCGGCTTGTACTTCCCAAGTGCCTAGTACAGTGCTGTGCACACAGTAAGCGCTCAATAAATACGATTGAATGAATACTTACAAATCAGGGTGGACAGGGTCCCTGTACCACAAGGGGATTACAGTCTCGATCCCCATTTTACAGATGAGGTAACTGAGGCCTAGAGAAGTGACGTGGCTTGCCCAAGGCCACACAGCAGACAGGTGGTGGAGTGGGATTAGAACCCATGACCTTCCCACTCTCAGGTCAGTGCTCTATCCACTAGGCCACACTGCTTCTCTGTAATTAGGGAGATGAGGAGAACTAAGGCATGGAGAAGTTAAGTGATTTGCCCAAAGACACATATCAAGCATTTGGCAGAGGCAGAATTGGAACCCAGGTCCTCTGACTCTAGGGCCCGTGCTATTTTTATTAGGCCACTTTCCTGAGTCACCTTGAGCAAATCACTTGATTTCTCTAGACCTCAGTTTAAACCTTTGTAAAATGGAGATTAAATTCCTGATCCCCTACCTAGGCTGCGAGTCCCATATGGGTCAGGGAGTCTGTATGACCTGATTTCACTGTAATAATAATAGTAATAATAATAATAATGGCATTTATTAGGTGCTTACTATGTGCAAAGCACTGTTCTAAGCACTGGGGAGGTTACAAGGTGATCAGGTCGTCCCCCGGGGGGGCTCACGGTCTTAATCCCCATTTTACAGATGAGGTAACTGAGGTCCAGAGAAGTTAAGTGACTTGCCCAAGGTCACACAGCTGACAATTGGCAGAGTCGGGATTTGAACCCATGATCTCTGACTCCACAGCCCGTGCTCTTTCCACTGAGCCACGCTGCTTCTCCACCACTGAGCCACCGAGTGCTTTGCACATAGTAAGCACTAAGTGCTTACTAGTTATGTGCCATGCACTGTACTAAGCACTAATAGGTAAAAGAGAACCAAGTTGGTCAAAATTCCTGTCCCTCAAGAGGCTAACAATCTAACAAGATTGGGAGAGGTGGTGTAATCTAAAAAGGTACAATCTAACAAGATCTTCCCTACCTTCAAAGCCCTACTAATAATACGGGAATTAACTGTGATATTTAAGTGGTTTCTGTGTGCCATGCACATACTAGGAGCTGGGGCAGATACAAGTTAATTAGGTTGGACCCAGGCCTCATCCCCCGTAGGTCTCACAGTCTGGAGGAGAGGCAGAAGAGGCATTTAATCTCCATTTTTCAGATGAGGAAATTGAGGCCTAGAGAAATTAGGTGACTTGTCTGAGGTCACACAGCTGGCAGGTGGTAGAGCAGGATTAGAACCCAGGTCCTCTGACTCCCAGCCTTTGCTATCTCCACTGCTTCTTTAATCCAGATCTACAGAAAAGGGGTTCCGCGGAAACCTCTGGAAAACCTGGCAGCAGTGGCTGGACACCAGGTAAGCGGGCACAGCAGATTGTAGATTCAGATTCAGCAGATTCAGCACCTGTATATATGTATATATGTTTGTACGTATTTATTACTCTATTTATTTTTTTATTTTATTTGTACATATCTATTCTATTTATTTTATTTTGTTAATATGTTTTGTTTTCTTCTCTGTCTCCCCCTTCTAGACTGTGAGCCCACTGTTGGGTAGGGACCGTCTCTATATGTTGCCAACTGTTGGGTAGGGACCGTCACTATATGTTGCCATCTTGTACTTCTCAAGCGCTTAGTACAGTGCTCTGCACACAGTAAGCGCTCAATAAATACGATTGAATGAATAAACACCACAATTACGAACTTTTATTATTGAGGTGCCCACAAGATAATCTTACTGGACACAGTTCCTGTCCCACCCAGGGATCTTATTCTATTTCACAGAGGAGAAGGACGAAGACCAGAGAGGGTGAGTGACTTGCCGGAGGTCGCACAGCAGACCGAGGCAGAAGTGGGACTAGAAGCAGGGTCCCCTGGTTTCCCGGCCAAGCACGGGCTCACAGGGCCACACTGGCTCTCGTCCCCACCTCTCCCGGGGGGGTTGCCGGCCTGGGGGTCCGGGGGTCCGGGGATCCTGGGCGGAAAGGAGGACCGGCGGCTGGGATGAGAAGCAGCGTGGCTCAGTAGGAAAGAGCCCGGGCTTTGGAGTCAGAGGTCATGGGTTCAAATCCCGGCTCCGCCAATTGTCAGCTGGGTGACTTTGGGCAAGTCACTTCACTTCTCTGGGCCTCAGTTCCCTCATCTGTAAAATGGGGATGAAGACGGTGAGCCCCACAAGGGACAACCTGATCACCTTGTAACCTCCCCAGCGCTTAGAACAGTACTTTGCACATAGTAAGTGCTTAATAAATGCCATTATTATTATTATTATTATTATTATGAGGGATGCCCCCTAAGTATCCGGCCGTTGTTCCTCGAGGTGTCCACCGGGAGGCGCCAGCGCCCAGGCCACGGCCTGGGGAATCCGATGGGAATTCATTCATTCATTCAATCGTATTTATTATTATTATTAATAATAATAATGTTGGTATTTAAGCACTGCTCTAAGCGCTGGGGTGGACACAAGGTAATCGGGCTATCCCACGTGGGCCTCACAGTCTCCATCCCCATTTTACACATGAGGGAACTGAGGCCCAGAGAAGTTAAGTGACTTGCCCAACGTCACACAGCTGACAAGTGGCGGAGCCGGGATTAGAACCCATGACCTCTGGCTCCCCAGCCCGCTCTCTTTCTACTGAGCCACGCTGCTTGAGTGCTTACTGAGTGCACAGCATTGTATTAAGCACTTGGGAAAGTATAATTCAGCAACAGAGACGGTCCCTACCCAACAATGGGCTCACAGTCTAGAAGGGGGAGACAGACAACAAAACAAGTACACAGGTGTCAATACCATCAGAACAGATAAGTAGAATTATGGATATATAAACATCGTTAATAAAATAAATAGGGTAATAAATATGTACAAATAGACACAAGTGCTGGGGGGGAGGGCAGAGGGAGGGAGCGGGGCAATGGGGAGGGGAGGAAGAGCAGAGGAAAAGGGGGGGCTCAACCTCATCCCCTCGATTCCTAGTGAAGTTTAGCTAAGTGGTGGGGTAGATAAAAGTTAATTAGGTTGGACACAGTCCCTGTCCCACAGAGGGCTTACTATCTAATAATATTAATTAATAATGCTATTGGTTAAATGATCATCTGTACGTTATTTTGTCAATGATAGACTACAAACTAGTTTTTTGGGTTTTTTAATGGTATTTGTTTAGGGCTTACTATGTGCCAAGCACTGTACTAAACGCTGGGTAGATACAAGATAATCTGGTTGGACACAGTCCATGTCCACATGGGGATCACAGTCTTAATGTCCATATTACAGATGAGGGAACCGAGGAACAGAGAAATGAAGCGACTTGCCCGAGGTCACACAGCAGACAAGTGGCGGAGCTGGGATTAGAACCCAGGTCCCTCTGATTCCCAGGCCCGGGCTCTATCCACTAGCCCACGGTTAAGGGTAGGGAACACGTCAGTTAATTCCGTTATTACTCTCCCAAGCACTTAGTATAGTGCTCTGAACATAATAAACAATAAATACCATTTATTGATAGATACCACAATAATAGAGACTGGAATAGGCAGACCAAAAATGCAGCATCTACTCTGTGCTAAGAGCTGCGCTGAGGGTGGCATCCAGGATAGGAAAGTCAGGTAGGACAAAGCCCACATCCCCCCACAGGGCTCACAGGCTAAGAGGAAAGGAGGCCCGGGATCCCGTCTCCATTGAACAGAGGAAGAAACTGAGGCTCAGAGAGGCTCAAGACGACCCGGGACTACAAAACCGGTGTACTGGGTCCCGGCCCTGCTCTGGGTCCCATTAGGCCTCGATCCTCAAGCCGGAGTTCGGGGCCCAGGGGTGCAGAAGTGACATAGGGCCAAGCCCTCTTCCCTGCCCTCCCACAGCTTGAGAAATTTTCTGTTCCCGGAGCAGTCTCTGGAGATCGGCAGAGACCTGATCAGTTCTCTCATGGCCAGCGCCAAGCTCAGTGTCCGGTCTTGGGGTACCAGAGTGGCTGGTCCTGAGGTGCCCAAGTGGCCGGTTCTGGGGCATCCAAGTGGCTAGTTTTGATGTGTCCAAATAGCTGATTCCAGGGTGACCGATTGGCCGGTTCTGGGGGTTCCAACCTAGAAGGCTAGTAGGGGTGGCAGTGTTCCAGGTCTCGGTCCCGTGGCCACAGCAGGCTGGGCTGGGCGGAAGCGGCTTAATGCGATCCAGGCTCCGGGGTCGCTAGAGGCCACGGGGGCCACGGGAGACCCGGGACCTGAGGACGGGTGGAAAGGGAACAGGGACCAGGCCAAGGGGGGCGGGGAAGGCGGGCAGGGCAGTCCCAAGACTGGGGCTGTCAAACTCCAACAGGAAGTCAGTGATTCGGGGTGCCAAACCTAGGCCCGCTCTCCTCCCAGACCTACCCAGGGGCCCTGATCCTTCCCCTTGAACTCGCCTTAAAACTAATGCTATCCCTCTCCTTACCTCTAACCCTTTACACCAGGACTCTGGGAAGAATTGTGTGCTGATTTCTGTCCTGGACATATCTTAGTGGTTAGGAACGATCCATCCAACACCCTTGACCCTCCCTCTTCCATCCCTGACTCTCCCCCAAAGCACGGACCATCCAACATCCTTGACTCTCTCCTCTCCAACCCTGACTTCCCCGCAGTGAGCACAGACAATCTGACCGCTCTGGTTCTCCCCTCTCCTTCCCAACTCGTTTCTAGTGACCCAGCAAAGATCGAAGGGCAAAGACACTCTCCTCCCCCGTGCCCTGCCCTACCTCGCCCCACCCCACCCTCCATAATTCCAGAAACCACGGGGGCCCGACCCGGGAGGGTGGGGGGAAGCCTGCTGCCCACGCTGGCCACACATTTGCTCTGGAAGTAGCCAAGGAAGACCCAACTTGGTGTAACAGTCCCCAGGCCTGGTGCTGGGCTTCCTGTGGGGCAGAACTGGACGGATCAGGAGGCAGAGCAGTAGGAGGGAGAGGAGGA
This sequence comes from Tachyglossus aculeatus, assembly GCF_015852505.1. Classification (NCBI taxonomy): domain Eukaryota; kingdom Metazoa; phylum Chordata; class Mammalia; order Monotremata; family Tachyglossidae; genus Tachyglossus; species Tachyglossus aculeatus. The sequence continues at coordinate 1,078,292 of NC_052078.1, read as the reverse complement.
GGACTGGATAGGGACAGGGGATGCACTGTTTGCAGCTGTGGTTCCCAGCCTCCAGCCCTAAGTGGGACTATTTTTAATTCCGCAGTCCGAAGTCCAGGCTGGGCCAGGTTTGGCAGGCGATTGATATGGGCTTCTAGCCCAAGCCAGAGGCTGGGGTGGGGTAGTGAATCTTTGGTGGCAGGTAGCCCAGTCTGGAGGCTGGAGAGGGGATGGTGGGCCCTTGGTGGGGGGTGGCCCAGGCTAGAAGCTGGGGAGGGGGTGGTGGGCTCTTAGTTGGGGCTGGCCCAGGCTACATGCTGAAGAGGGGCATGTGGGGGCTCTTGGTGGGAAGTAGCCAACTGAATTGGGCCCAGCAAGGTCACATGGAACAGGGGATGGTCCAACCCCCCGTCTGAGTTGGGCACTGGGGATTGGGAGTGAGGAGACATACTCCTTGCCCTCAAGGGGCTGCCAGTCTGATGGGGAGACAGGCCACCCCCGCCACACACACACACACACATACTCTGTGCTGGGTGCTGGACGAGGGGCTGCCCTGGGTCAGGGGGTTGCTTCCAGGGGACATACATAGTGAAGATTAAATACAAGTGACAGGGAAAACTCATAAAGACCGAAGAAGCCCCTTGGGAACCCGGGCCGGTTGGCTGCTGGAGTCCTGGTAGGGCTTGGAGTTAGGAGAAGCTGGTCTGGGAGGGCTTCTTGGAGGAGAAAGGATTGAGAAATGGTTTTTGGGAGTTTGGAGGCCGTTGAGTCCCCCGAGGGGCACAGGAGGGAGTTGGCAGTTGGTCAACCCCTGTGCCAAATCCAGGAAGGAGCATCACTGCCGCCAGTTCACTTCTGTTTCAATTTTGGCCAGAACGGGCAAGAGCGGTGAGACCATAGGGTTCCCGGGGGCCAAGAAGGACGTTCTCCCTCTGCCCCTCTCCCAGTGGCAGAGGACTGGATGAGATAACTCGATGGAGCCTGGGACCGGCCCCGAGGTCACCCAGCTGGCTGGCTGACACTGGAGCAGCTGCCTTTTCCTGTGTGACCGAGCTGCCCCCACCAGGCCCTGCGCGCCAGAGAATCTGTCTCTAATTAATTATCGAGAGGAGCAATTAGCACTCTTTACTGTAACATCCGGTCTGTTGGCTGAGGGCCGAGGGCTGGGTATGCCTACTCTCTAACAGGCCGGGCCCCCAGGACTGACCAGTCGCAGCTTCGAGGTCTGAACCTTCCCTGCCTTTTCCCTGCTCCTCCATACTCCCCACCCAAGCCCCCTCCCCCAGCCGCACCCCCAACTTCCCACCCCTGGCCCCTAGGGATGGAGGTCAGAGTGTGGATCCCTGAGTGGGGGGACAGTAGACCATCCCCCTGACATCAACCACCATCCCCTGGGGTGGGGGCTCTGTGCCCAGCCTTGTGCTGAGTTCTAGGGGAGAAGAACCAGATCAGGCACAGACCCTGCCCTCTACAGGACTCCCTAAGAGGGAGGGAGGGCGATGATCTTTTCCCCCAATGGTACGGATGAGGAAGTGGTTACCCAGAGGGTGAGTGACTTGTCCAAGGTCACACAGCAGAGTGGGACAGAGCTGGGACCAGAAGCTGGGGTTCACGTTCCATGCTCGCTCCCCTGGCCCCGTGGGCCCTGTGTCAAGACGGTCAAAGGGGGGGCCTGGGGAAAGGGGCATGGGGCCGGGATTCAGGTGGACCTGTTGGCCCTCTTATCTGTCATGACCCTGCTTCCACAGCTCTCCTGGGGAACTCCGGGCACTTTCCCCTGGCACCTGCCAGGCTCCAAGCCGGTTCCCAGCCTCCTCCCCATCCCCACCCAGGCCCCTGTCCTCATCGGAGATAAGAATAACGAGGGAAGGGTGGGGCGGGGTTTGAGGGGGAGCTAGGGGAGTTCAGGGGAAGGGCCGTTTCCTGTCCTGTCTGGGGTGTGGTTCAGAGATACCCCCACAACCGCCACCCTTCCATCCACCGCCCTGGAGTGGAAAGCAGGTGCAAAGGGGACAGTTTCATGAGGCCCCGCTGTCAGAGTTCTAGTCCATCCATTCACTCCCGGGGTCATTGCGGCGGGAGCTCAGATGGGCCTTGGGAGGTCGAGGGAGAGGCCTTGAGAGGGCACTGAGCAGGTGGAGGGGGGGAAACAGTAGAATAATAATAATAATAATAATAATGGCATTTATTAAGCGCTTACTATGTGCAAAGCACTGTTCTAAGCGCTGGGGGGGATATAAGGTGATCAGGTTGTCCCACGGGGGACTCACAGTCTTCATCCCCATTTTACAGATGAGGTAACTGAGGCCCAGAGAAGTTAAATGACTTGCTCAAAGTCACACAGCTGACAAGTGGCGGAGCTGGGACAAGTGCTGGAAGGGTGAAGAGGGAACGGGGAGTGGGGGGGTCAAGGAGTTGAGGGAGGTGAAAGGGTGGAAAAGGGATAGAAGGGGAGGAATTAAGGGGAGGAGGGAGAAGGCGGAAAAGCAGCCTGGCCTAGTGGATAGAGCGTGGGCCTGGGAGTCTGAAGATCCCGAGTTCTAATCCAGACTCCGCCATTTATCTGCTGTGCGACCTTGCATAAACCACTTCATTTCTCTGTGCCTCAGTAAAATGGGGATTAAGACTAACAGCCCCATGTGGGACGGGGACTGTGTCCAACCGACATGCTTTTATTTCTGCCCTCCAGAGCTTAACAAATACCACAGTTATTATGGATAGTAAAGGGGGGGAAGGGGAAGGTTTGAGGGGCAGGGGGTGGAAGAAGGGGGAATTGAGTCAGCGCCTGTGGCGGGAAAACGAACCGCCGCCATCCCATTCGAAATTGGTTCTCGAGAATGATTAACCCAAAGGCCCCTCCCTGCTGGCCCGCTGCTCTGCCGCCCCCCACCCCCAACCAGCCTTACCCACGCCCCCCCAGTACTCTCCCCATTGCCTCAGCGTTTCACTAACTCTGTCTCGGAGGTCTATCTCTCTCCCTCTCTCTGTCCTCTCACATGGGGTCTCTCTGTGTCTATCTCCGTGTCTCTCTTCCCACCACTACCGCCCAGAGACAAACATCTCTCTGAGAGCAGAGGTGCACAGATCCTGTACCTACTGGGATGAGCCCGGAGCCTGGAGCCCAGAGCCGGGAAGGCAAGAGTGAATCTAGGATGACTTCCAGGAGGAGGAGGAGTGGGGGGAGGCGGGATAGGATTAGGAATAATTTTCCTGAAGATGCAGGGCCCAGCCCGCCCCCACTCATCCTCAGCCATCTTGGTGGGTCCTACTCCTTCCCACTCCTCCCTTTTCTTCCCCCCCTTTTTTTTCTCCCATCCCTTCACCCCTCTCCCCTCCTCTCTTTTCCCCCGGTTTTCCCTTCCCCTTCCCTCCTTTCCTCTGCCCTCCTCATGGCCACCACTGTGAGGCTTTGAGAACTAGGTCAGAGAAGTGGGAAGACATTTTCTCCTCAAGAGGGGAATGAAATGGTCTTTGCCTTTGACCAAGAGTGGGGACAGCAGCAGGGGTGGTCTGGTGGGAAGAGAGAACAGACTAGCCCAGTTTAACTCTTTGGAGGCCCCCTGGCCCCCTCAGGATTCGGATCTTTGGATCCCGAGAGGAGCAGAGCAGGGAACTGAGGTGAAAGGTGGAGGTTGGGGGGCCCAGATGCCTATATAGCACCTAGGGCCCAGAGAGGGTGAGCTACTTTCCAGAGATCCCACAGGAGCCCCGGGCTGGCGGCTCCTGTCCCTCCCACCCCACCTCGCCCCCAACCAAGCTTGGGGATCCCAGGGATTCAGAGTTTAGAGAGGGTAAGTTCCTGGCTGACTACTGAGAAGCAGCATGGCTCAGTGGAAAGAGCACGGGCTTGAGAGTCAGAAGTCATGGGTTCTAATCCCGGCTCCGCCACTTGTCAGATGTGTGACTTTGGGCAAGCCACTTAACTTCTCTGTGCCTCAGTTCCCTCATCGGTAAAATGGGGATTAAGACTATGAGCCCCACATGGAACAACCAGATCACCTTGTATCCTCCCCAGCACTTAGAACAGTGCTTTGCATATAGTAAGCACTTAACAAATGCCATTATTATTATTATTACTGATCTGTGAGACCCCCACCCTCCACCATGATTGCTTAACTGAACAGTCCCCACCTCCGGGCAGCTGCCCAGATTTTTCCCACCAGACTTCAGATACTCCAGCTCATGTGTATTCATTCACACACACATGATGTGTGTGTGTCCTGTCTCCACATCACACTGGCAGCCCCCCAAGGGCAGGGACCATGTCTCCTCCTCCTTCTGTCCCTCCCCCCGTGTCCAGCAGAGAGTGTGTGTGTTTATCTGTAATTTATTTATGTCATTTATTTATATTCATGTCTGTCTCCCCTTCCAGACTGCAAGCTCCTTGTAGTCAGGTAATGTGTCTGTTTATTGTTATATTGTCCTCGGCCAAGCAGTCAGTACAGTGCTCTGCACACAGTAAGCGCTCAATAAATACGATTGACTGAATGAGGTCAGTACAGGCGCCCAGCCCAGCCCCGGGTGGTCACGGCCAGAACCATACATTTGCTCGGCTTTTAATCTCTGCATACAAAGGCTATATACATCGGTCTCTCACAGCCACAGTGTCCAGGATGGATGACCCCGGGCCATGCTCCTGGCATCCCCTGGACCTCAAGTCTTCCTAAGAAGGGGGAGGAGGCTCCAGTGCATTTTGGGGTTGGACGCTCCCTGTTCTCAGCTGGGCAGAACCAGAGCCTCCTCCTCAACAGGGGAGTGCTCCCCTGTGTACTTATATATGTGAATGGGGGGTGGGGTACAAGGAGAAGGGCTTCTGGTTTGGGGTGTGGGCCAAGACAGTTCTATCTCCCCACGTGGGGCACATATGAGTGTGATTCTGTTGAGACACCATTCCCTCTGCCCCCCACCCTCCAACTCTTCACCCTGCAAGAGCTCAGGAATGTCAACGGTCTCACACAAGAGGCCTCCCTCCATCTGGGGGGACAAGCCCCCCACCCCAGCCCAGACAGACCACGGTCAGGGGGATTCCCCACGCCCGCCAACCTGGGAGAGACCAACTCTTATAAGACCAGACTGAGAGAGACCAGAGGAGGAAGGGTTCCTGCTTCCCTTCCCCTCATTACCCCCTACCCACTGGAGAAACCAGGGATAAAGCGGGACCCCATCAGATTAGAGAGGGTCCCCCCCAAAAAAAACCAAATCCCCCTTTTTCTAAGAAATAAACTCTAGTCCCATTTCTCCTCCTGTGTGTCTCTGGGGTGGTGGTGGTGGGGGGTCTTCGGAGGAAGTGTTGGGGGGGAGGATGGGGAAGAAGGGTCAGCAAGCTGTAGCCAGCAGCCATGGCCCCCACAGATTGCCATGGGCTAGGGATCTCCTGGTACCCCTGCTGGAGGGCTCCTGCTGCTCTCCTTGCATCTGGTTCAGATCTGCACCTTCCTCTCAGCTTCCTCTCCCTCTCCTCTGAGCTCTCCCCCCTGCCTTCCCCTTACACGATAATAAATATCGCCACACAATAAATAAATTAAACCTCTTGCTCTCTACACACACAGACCGCTCGTTTGCCGCTCTCTTCTCCCGGCTTCGGGGAAAGGACAGACCCCACTATCTCTGTGGGCCGGGAGACGGCATGTCCCTTCTGTTGACCACTGCCCTATCCTGCCTCCCCAGCCTGTCTTCTGACCTTTGATCTCCATGGTCCTGGCCACTGGAGGACTCCCCTTCCCCCATTGCCCCACAGATTTCTCCAGAGCCTGTTTCTCAGGCCTGGTCCCCTGGACATCCCAGTCAGCTTCTGCCAGTTGACCTGTTAATTGCCTGCGATGTGGCTGATCTGTGCTGTGGATTATACACACTGTGGATTTTTCTATGTGACGGATTTTCCACACTGTGGATTACCGTAATTTGGCTGATCGGCGAACTGTATTACCCACACTGTGGTTGATCTAAGCTATGGATTATCCATACTGTGGCTGATCTGTGCTGTTATGTGCACATTGTATTATCTGCACAGTATACTGTTCACAGTGTGGCTGATCCATGCTGTGGACTGTCCACGTGGTAGATTTTCCTTCTCTGACTGATCTGCACTGTGGATTATCTGTGACTTGGACTTCTGCATGTGGACTATCCACACTCTGGCTGGTCTGCATTGTGAATTATCCTCACCATGGGTGTTGCATGCTGTGAACGATCTGCACTTTGGATTATCCACACTCTGGCTGAGCTGCACCGTGGATTGTCCGGATGGTGGTTGTTCCGTGCCCTGGATTATCCGTGGATCATCCATGTGTGTTTTATCCATGGATGGAGCTCCCCAACCCAAAGCTGCCCCTTTGCTTAGGCCACATCCCCGCTCTGGTCAAGAGCATCTCCCACTGCCTAACAGGGGAGGGGCTGGGACTTGCTGATCCAGGATGAGGATGGGACGGGGGCCTGTCTAGTAGGGGAGGACCGGGGGTGGTGCGGCGGTCCCGAGGTCCCCGCGTTGCCCTGTCAGACGAGCGAGAGCTCAGCCTGGAAGCTGGAGGAGCGCTGGGCGTTGGGGCTGGACTTGGTGAGCATGGAGATCTGCGTGCTGTAGTTGGTGCCATTGCTGGCCAGCGAGGGTTGGTGGTACTTGGCACCTGAGCCCAAGAAATGCTCCAGTCGCCACCGACGCCACTTCCGCTTGAGCTCGGCCTGGACCTGGGGGACGAGGAGGGGGTTCGGGCGGGGGGAGCATGAGGACTCAATACGAAAGGGCAACCCAGGCGGCAACTCCCACCTGCTCACCCGCAGTATGGATTATCCATTGTCTGTAACTGTCTGTTCCTGTATCGACCAGGATGGGGACTGCGTCTGATCTGATCATCTTGTATTTCCCCCAGGGCTGGGCACAGGAGCTCGGCACATTGGTAAGGGTTTAATAAATGCTACCATTAACGAACGGTGGATTTTCCAGTCTATGGATTATCTGCAATGTGCTTTCTCCGACTTTCTCCCCAACTAGACTGTAGCTCCCACAATCCGCCCCAAGCTCTCTGAGGATCCCCCAGCTCGAGGTAATAATAATTAATAATAGTTACGGTATTTGTTAAGTGCTTATTATGTGCTAAGCCCTGTACTAAGCACTGGGGTGGATACAAGCAAATCAGGTTGGATAGAGTCCCTGTCCCATGTGGGGCTCACAGTCTCAATTTCCATTCTACAGATGAGGTAACTGAAGCCTAGAGAAGTGAAGTGACTTGCCCAAGGTCACATAGCAGACAGGTGGCAGAGCCAGGATTAGAACCCATCACCTTCTGACTCCTGTGCTCTATCCAGTATGCCATGCTACTCCTCTTAAATTGCAGTCCCTTTCTTGGAGGGTCTAAAGGGTCCTAAGCTGTAATTCCAGGTTGCATTATCTGCTGTTCTGAATGAGCTGAGCATTAATGTCTGTGGACTGTAAGATCACTGTTGGCAGGGAATGTGTCTGTTTATTGTTATAGTGTACTCTCCCAAGCACTTAGTACGGTGCTCTACATACAGTAAGCGCTCAATAAATACGACTGAACAAACTGAATGAACCTCTCCTCTCCCTGAGCATAAACTTGTTGTGGGCAGGGAATGTGTCTGTTATATGGTTCCACTGTACTCTCCCAAGTGTTTAGTACAGTGCTCTGCAAACGGTAAGCATTCAGTAAATACGATCGACTAATTGAGTGTGGGTAATGGGGAGGGCAATGGGCCTGTTCACCTGGAAACAGAAGTATGTACACGGTTTCTTACCTCTCCGTTAAGGAAACAGTAGAGAATGGCCACCACGAAACCCTGGGAGACAGGAAGTCGATACTGAGCAACCCCAGTCTTGGTCTTGCCCCATCTCCCGACCCTCAACCCTCTTGGGAAAGCCCCAGCTTCTTCCCTGAGCCTGGACTGACCAACTCCATCGCCCCCGAAAGCTGCTTCCTGTTAGCTCTGGCCCCACTGATCACAGGACCAGGAGTAGAGAGCCAGCTGGGAACCCCCACTGTGGGGCTGCAAGAACACAGAGCTCGACTTCTCTGAATGCCCCCCACCCCACAGGACAAACAGGCTGGGAGCACTTCAGGGAGAGGACAGGGCACCCAGCTAGCCAGGGGTCAAGGATTGGGCGGGGGACGGGGGGGTCACCTGAAAGGAGCCCAGGAGCAGCTCGAAGATGACCTTCACCTCCATTTTGAAATTGTCGGGGAAGAAGGCGAAGGTGATGTAGTGGGCTCCAAACAGTGGGATGAGGAGGAGCGTCGACTTGGCCAGGCGCCTGCCCAGGGGAAGGGGGGAAGGGGGTGGGTGGTCACGGGGCAGAAGAGGAGCAAACGTGGGGGGGGGGGCGCGGGTATCCAGGTGGCCACCAAGCAGCTTGGGGCGGGACCAGGGCTGGGGCCAGCGCCGTGGTTGTGGCTGGGAGGTGGGCGCAGGGCCAGGGGTAGGGCCATGTCTGGGGGGTGGGGGGTGAAGCCATTTCTGGGGGCAGGATGTGGGGGATGGGACCAGGGCCAAGTGTAGGGCAGGGATGTGGGGGAAAGGCCGAGTCTGGGGGTGGGGAGGCCCTGGGACTCACTTATACTGGTGAGTTTCGCTGCGCCCGACGTCCGGCGGATGCAGTTTCTGGACGAGGATGCGGATGATGCAGATGAAGAGGGTGAAGCTCACCTGGCAGGAAGAGGGATGGGCGACAAGAAGTGGACATTCAGCTTCCCCTTGTGCTCAGGGTCCAGCCTCCAGCTAGCCTGCCAGTTCCTCTCCCCTCCCTCCCACCCAGACTTCCCGCAGCCAACATGAGCTGCCTCCTGGACCGGCTAGCAGCCATCCTGACCCAGCCGAAGCTGGATGGGACCCAGTACCCACATAGCCCCAGCAGGATGCCCTGGAGGCCCCTAGCTGTGGTGGGGAGATCCGCTGGGGGTCTGGAGGGGAACGGCTCACCAGTATGGATGTCATAATGGGGACTTTGATGATCCACCAGAACTGCGAGCTGATCATGTCCCAGCACCTGGAACGGTCCGATGATGGGGGCGGTCAAACCCTCAGCGTTCTCGGACATGGCTCCGGACTCAGGGATAGGGTTGCCCCCCTCCCGACTGTGCTAAGTACTCCCCCGCCCACCTGTTTCTGGGGTCGGTCAGTCAATCATATTTAGTACTGTGTGCAGAGCACTGTATTAAGTGCTGGGGACAGTACGATATAACAATAAATGGACGTATTCCCTGCCCACAGTGAGCTTACAGTCCAGAAGGAGAGACAGACATTAATAGAAATAAACTACGGATATGGACGTAAGTGCTGTGGGCCTGGAAGGGGAGATGAACAAAGGGAGCAAGTCAGACTGATGCAGAAAGGAGTGGGAGAAGAGGAAAGGCAGGCTTAGTCACGGAGAGCCTCTTGGAGGAGATGGGCCTTCATTGAGGTTTTGAAGAGGGGGAGAGTAATCTTTCTAGGGAGACACAAGGCAAGGTCCCCAGCAGCATCACCGGTCTCCAGTGGGGCACTGGGGAGGAAGGGTGACGCTGGCTCTTTTCCCTGAACCACACTGCCTCCTCAAGAATTGTGGGTTGGGCTGGATTAGGTTCAGGTTTGGGGGTTGGGGAAGGGGGCAAGGAGGTGTGGGGGGTGAGGGCAGAGGGCAGCCATACAGCAGCAGGGCTGGGGGTGGGAGAGCCTGTCATAATAATAATAATGATAATAATGATGGCATTTGTTAAGCACTTACTCCATGCCAGTCATGGTACTAAGCTCTGGGGTAGATAATCAGGTCGGACACAGTCTCTGTCCCACATAGGGCTCACAGTCTTCATCCCTATGATACAGATGGGAGAACTGAGGCCCAGAGAAGAGAAGTGATTTGCCCAACATCATACAGCAGACAAGGGGCGGAGGCAGGATTATTACCCAGGTCCTCTGATTCCCAGGTCTGTGCTCTATCCACTAGACCACACTCCTTCTCACGTGCCCTTGCTGCTCTGAGCCTGAGCCCCAGAGAGGATTTCAGGGAATCCAACCCAGCGGGATAGTGTGGCCTAGTCAAAGGCACCCAGGGCCCTGGGAGACAGGAGTCTGCCCTTTTTGACATCTACTTAGCCAACTCTGGGCCTTGGGTTCCCCCTCTGTATAATGGGGATAAGATCACCCAGTTCCACAGCACTTGTGTACACAGCTGTAATTCATTTATTTATTTCATCACATTGTCTGTCTCCCCCTCTAGACTGTGAGCTCATTATGGGCAGGGAATGTGTCCTTTATAGTTGTACTGAACTCTCTCAAGAGCTTAGTACAGTGCTTTGCACACAGTAAGTGCTCAATCAATATGATTGAGTTAAAGGTATGAATGAATTGGCTCTCTTCCTCCCCTTGGCGTTATCCTCGACTCCTTCTCTCATTCAACCCACATATTCAATATGTCACAAAATCCTGTCGGTTCCACCTTCACAAACGCTAAAATCTGCCCTTTCCTCTCCATCCAAACTGTTACCACATTAATCCAAGGATTTATCCTATCCCACCTTGATTACTTTATCAGCCTCCTTGTTGACCTCCCTACCTCCTGTCTCCCCACCCCAATCCAAACCTGGGTCTGCTGTCCGGATCATTTTTATTTACAAAAACGTTCAGTCCATGTTTTCCCCACTCCTCAAGAACCGCCGATAATCACCCATCCACCTCTGCATGAAACAGAAACTCCTTACCATTGGCTTTAAAGTACATAATCCCCTTACCCCCTCCTACCTCACTTCACTACTCTCCTCCTACAACCCTGCCCTCACACTTTGTTCCTTCAATGTAATCACTGTACCTCAATCTCATCTATCTCGCCACTGACCTCTCACCCACGTCCTGCCTCTGGTCTGGAACGCCCTCCCTTTTCATATCTGGCAAACAATTCCTTTCCCCTCCTTCAGAGTTTTATTGAAGGCCCATCTCCTTCAAGAGGCCTTCCCTGACTAAGCCCTCATTTCTTCTGCTCCCACACCTTTCTGCATCACCCTGACTTGCTCCCCTTATTCACCCACCCCACAACACCACAGAACGGTGCTTGGCACCTAGCAAGTGCTTAACAAGCACCATCATCATCATCATTATCACAGCACTTATGTATATATCTGTAATTTATTTATATTAACGTCTAGCCCCGCCTCTACACTGTAAGCTCACTGTGGGCAGGGAATGTGTTTGTTATATTTTTGTAATGTACTCTCCAAAGTGCTTAGTACAGTGCTCTGCACAAGTAATCACTCAAGAAATGATTGATTGATTGATGGATGGATCTCACATGACAAGGGCCACGGGGGACAGGGAAGGAGTCCACCTGGGTTCTCATATGTCCACACCAGGACTGAGCACCGTGCTGGGAAGAGTGAGGACTTGGTGGCACCACTATTATCGCTGTGGTGGTTCTTGTCAATCAATCAATCATATTTATTGAGCACTTACTGTGCGCAGAATACTGTACTAAGAGCTTGTGAGAGTACAGTATAACAATAAACATTCCCTGCCCACGATGAGCTCAGTCTAGAGGGGGAAACAGACATTAATATAAAAGAATAAACTACAGATAGGTATGTAACTACTGTGGGCCTGGGAAGGGGGATGAATAAGGTGAGCAAGTCAAGGTGATGCAGGAGGGAGTGGGAGAAGAAGAAAGGAGGATTTGGTCAGGGAAAGCCTCTTGGAAGAGGAAAGGAGGATTTAGTCAGGGAAGGCATCGTGGAAGAGATGGGCCTTCCATAAGGCTTCCAAGAGAGAGAGAGTAAATTGTCTGTCAGATATGAGGAAGGAGAGCATTTCGGGAAAGAGGCAGAACATGGGGAAAAGGTCAGCGGTGAGATAGATGTGATTGAAGGACAGTGAGAAGGTTGGCCTTAGAGGAGCGAAGTGTGAGGGCTGGATTGGAGTTGGAGAGCAGGAAGGTGAGGTAGGAGGGGGCAAGTTGACAGAGCTTTAAACCCAATGGTGAGGAGTTTCTTGGGGCCTCCACAGGCCCCTGGCCATCATGCTAGAGGCTGGGCCTGTCCACTCCTGGGCAGTCCTGACCTGGGCTGACAGGGTGTGACCTTCTTACCCGAAATCATCAAAGTAGGTCTTGGTGATCGTCCACACCGAGATGAACACACCGGGGACACCTGCCCCAGGGGAGACACAGACACGCAGAGGCCGGCAGGCGGAGAACCGGAGACCGAGGCCGGCAGGGAGAGACACAGAGACAGAGCGAACTTGTCAGTGGGCCCCAGAGAGCCTGCCCCCTTGCCACCTACGCTCACCAGTGGGACAACAATTCATCACTTCCTTTCGCGACCTATCGCAGCTTGGTGCAGCCCACGGTGTGGAACCAGCCCAGGCCCCAGGACAGCTTACCCCAGCCGATCATAATATACCACCAGAAGTACTTCCTCTCGGAGAAGAAGGAGACAGCCAGCAGCATGTGCAGGTACAGGCTCTCCACCAGTAGCCACAGGTAGTTGGCCATGACACAGTACTGGAAGAAGACTATCACAGCCTTGCAGCCCACCTGAGGGAGAGGAAACGGACCTTGAGGAATCGTCAAGGGACGGTGTCCAGCCCAGGCAGTCTCCTGCCCAGCAGGACAGGTGCATGGGCACAGACAGCAGGTCTGTGGTCCAGGCAGGGGATAGCAGGGTCCACCCTCTCTGTCCCTCGCCCCCTGACAGAGGTGGGCACCAGGCTGGGTTCTTTGTCCCACTGGACTCCAACAACTGGAGCCCCCGGGCCAGTCCCCAAGGACTCCTGCTGGCACAGAACGAGAGACGAGATTCCAGAAACACCAATGACGCGGGCCCTGGATTTCCCTGGGAAAGAAAGATGATGCTCCGGAAACACCACCGGCCCAGGCTCCAGATCCCACTAGCAGTGGAAGATGTGGTTCCAGGAACACCACCAGTCTGGAACCCGGATCCAACGGGCAGAGAGACACAAGGTACCAGGAACACCTCCAACAAATCATCCTTCTGACTGAGGCAAACTGTGATAATAGTAGTAGCAGTAGAAAGAGGAGCAGCAGTAGTGATTGTAGTAGTAGTAGAGAGAAGCAGCCTGGTTCAGTGGAAAGAGCACGGGCTTTGGAGTCAGAGGTCAGGGGTTCAAATCCCAGCTCCACCAGTTGTCAGCTATCTGACTTTGGGCAAGTCACTTCACTTCTCTGTGCCTCAGTTACCTCATCTGTAAAATGGGGATTAAGACCGTGAGCCCCTCGTGGAACAACATCATCACCTTGTAACCTCCCCAGTGCTTAGAACAGTACTTCACACATAGTAAGCGCTTAATAAATGCCATTATTATTATCATTATTATTATTATTAGTAGTAGTAGTGGTAGAGTAGTAGTAATTCTACAGTGCCCGGCACTTAGTACAGTCCCTGGCACATAATTAGAATAGTATTAATAGAAATAGTAATGGTAGGTTTGTTCAGGTCAGGGAATGTGTAAACCAATTCTGTTTTACTGTAATAATAATAATAATAATAATAATATTGGCATTTATTAAGCACTTGCTATGTGCAAAGCACTGTTCTAAGTGCTGGGGAGGTTACAATGTAATCAGGTTGTCCCACGGGGGGCTCACAGTCTTCACCCCCATTTTACAGATGAGGTAACTGAGGCACAGAGAAGTTAAGTGACTTGCCCAAAGTCACACAGCTGAAAGTGCTCTGCACATAGTAAGTGCTCAATAAATACCATCAATTGACTGATTGAGGGACACCTAGTGGGCAGCTCAGGAGCTCCAGAGAGTCCGGGTCATGGATCTTGCACAATAGCCTCTCCTTCCCAACCCCCACTATGCTGGTCACGACTGGCTCCAGGGAGGACAGAGCCGGCGTGGCTGATGGGCTGGTGTGGATGATGGGCCGACGTCCAGCAGCAGGACCGAGCCCAACAGTGCCGTGTTTACTCAGAGATTTGACTTTCCAGGATGGAGGCCAGGTTCCCACTGAAGCCTTAGAGGTCTCAGAGCTGATTCTTCTTCCACCTCTGACTAAAAGACCCCATCCTTCCCCGACGGACAAGGCTGGGTCTGACCACCACAAAGATGACCCTCTGAGTTGACTCTGGGAGATGACCCTCGGGCCCCCACAGATCGGGGGTAAGAGGTCCTCGTGCTTTGAAATTGGACCCGGACGGTTTCAGCAGAGGCGGGGGAGGGACGAGATGATCCTGCACCCCCCCTTTCTGTCCCAGGGACCCCCAGGGCTAAGCAATCCAGCACTAGGGTGCTGCAACTCCAGGGCTGCCGTGAACGGTGGGGGCATCTACCCATCTGGAGGCAGAGGGTTGGACTGAGTGACCTCTGGGATCACAGGGGGGTGGAGGTGTCTGATTAGCAGCAGCAATCAAACTGGGGCTCCCAGGAGCGGCTAAGCCTCCTGGAGCTCTGCTGGTCCTGGGCCAGCTGAGACAAGAGGCACTTGGAAATCAAGTCCAGGTCCTGACTTTTGCTCTGACGACTTGACACCTGTCCACATGTTTTGTTTCATTGTTTCTCTCCCCCTTCTAGACTGTGAGCCCGTTGTTGGGTAGGGACCGTCTCTATATGTTGCCAACCTGTACTTCCCAAGTGCTTAGTACAGTGCTCTGCACACAGTAAGCACTCAATAAATACGATTGTATGAATGAATGAATGAATGAGGGCTGAGTGTGACCCTCCCTCTTCTCTCCCCCCCTCCAGCCTCCACCATCTCCGCCCCCACTCTGCGTTTCTCCCCGGCACCCTGCCCAACCGGAGCCTTTAGAGAAAGGAAACAGGAACTGGGCGGTGGGGAGGCAGAGAGGCACAGAGACAGAGACATCCAGAGAGACAGGGGAACCAGAAATCCATGCAGAAACAGGGAGACACAAGGACAGAAAGAGAGAGAGTCAAGGCGAGATCAAAGCTGGACACTCAGAGAGATTCTGAAAGAGCAAGACAGAAATAGACTGTAAGCTCATTGTGAGCAGAGAACGTGTCTTCCAACTCTGTTATATTGTACTCCCCCAAGCGTTTAGTAACAGTGCTCTGTACACAATAAGTGCTCAATAAATATGGTTAATTGATTGAGAGAAAGACAGACAGATACAGGGGCAGATACATAGCTGGGTAGGGAGACAGACACGATGACGTAGACACTGGAGCAGAGAGATAGAGAGATAGATAGAGACAGATGGAGGGAAACCTGAGACAGGTGTGCAGAAACGGCGAGAGACAGAGAGGAGGAGAGGCTGAGATGAAAAGGAGGCTGGAGGAAAGAAGCAGTAGGGTCACATGTCTCTACCCTGCGGCCACCGGGACTCCATTGACCATTCTGTTCCCCCCAGACCTCTCGTGCCCCCCCGCTCCTCCCCACCAAGAGGGGCAAAATGCCTGACTGTTAATTCATTAATTCATTCAGTCATATTTAGGGAGCACTTACTGTGTGCAAAGCACTGTACTAAGTGCTTGGGAGAGTACACTATAAGGACAGACACATTCCCTGTTCTCAATGAGCTTACAGGCTCCACCCCTGATGACTTCTATAATAATAATAATAATAATAATGGCATTTATTAAGCGCTTACTGTGTGCAAAGCACAGTTCTAAGCACTGGGGAGGTTACAAGGTGATCAGGTTGTCCCACAGGGAGCTCACAGTCTTAACCCCCATTTTCCAGATGAGGTAACTGAGGCACAGGGAAGTTAAGTGACTTGCCCAAAGTCACACAGCTGACAATTGGCAGGGCCGGGATTTGAACCCCGACCTCTGACTCCAAAGCCCGTGCTCTTTCCACTGAGCCACGCTGCTTCTTCTGCTGGACTTGGGACGAGTAATTCCTGCAAAGGACCTCTGGTCTCCCCGCACCCCGATAGGGGTGAAAATCCAGACTGTGGGGGTGCTGGCGGCATTTGAGGGGCGGGGGCTGCTGTGCCCATAAATACGGTAAACCCACCCACCCCCATCTCCCTTGTGTCCCTTGGCGGCCCACGGCGGCGCCTCCCGCATCTCACCGAGCCGGAGGCACAGGGGTCCACATCCTCGTTCTCGTACAGCACGAAGTCCTTGAGGAACACCGCGATGGCGCGCATGATGAAGGAGGCGAACAGGTGCATGTGGATGTAGTTCCGCGTACAGCGCAGCTTCCTGCGGAGAGGGGTAGATACACAATCACGTTGGACACGGTCCATGTGTCTTCCTCGAGCTCACACTTAAGAGATGAGGGAACTGAGGCCCAGAGAAGTGAAGTGACTTGCCCAGAGTCACACAGCAGATAAGCGGCGGAATCAGAATTAGAACCCGGGTCCTTCTGACTCCTAGGCTCAGGCTATATCCACAAGGCCATGCTGCTTCTCCCCTTCCATACCAAGGGAAAAAAATCCCCACCCTCCCCAGGAAGGGAGGATCGGTCAGACGCTATTCTCCTGCATGCGCCCCTGCACTTGGCACAGTGCTTAGCACAGAGTTAGCTCTCTGAGATTATGGAGCAATGGTCAAGACCTGGTGGACTTAGTTGCCCAAGCCAGAGATGGATGGGCAGGGACCCCATCACCCCCTAATGCCATCTGGCCAGAGGCTAGTGATTCCAGGGGGACTTGAGGGGTGGGGAGAATTAGGGCAATTTTCTTGCCCTGCAATGCCCAGCTCTAGGCCTCCTCCTCCTGGAAGCCTTCCCCACTGTCCCGGCCCCCATTCCCCAGTGTGGTCTGAGACACTCCCCAGATCCCAGATCCCCTCACCATCCTGTGAATCTGCCCAGTGCTCCCATCCCCAGCAGAGGAGGCCCACAAGACCTCTTGGGCCCTGAGCCCAGCTCCCCCAGCAGTGCCCCGCACCCCCTTGCTCCCCTGTCCATTCTGGGCACTGGCAGGTCCCGGGGTTGGGGGTGTCCCCCTGCTGGGGCCACTCAGTACCCGGGCGAGGGAGCACGCTGCCCCCTCCACCATCCTTCCCCCAAAGACAGTCCTACCTGAACAGGCACAGAATGGTGGTGGCAGCGGTGAGGGTGATGAGGGACAAACTGTAGCCAATGGTGTATCCCATCTTCACCGCTGGGTAGAACCCTTTCTGTGGCAAGGAGCACAGAAGAAAGGGTCGGTCAAGCAAGGGGTCACCAGAGGGTGCTCCTGGAGGACAGGGGGCTGCCTCCCTGAGCTCACCTGACCCCTTCCCATCACCCCCACCCAGAGGAATGTGACCTGTCTGATCCAGATTTCCCAGATCCAGAGAGAGGGACAGAAGGAGAGAGAGAGGGAGGGAAGGAGGAGGAGAGGGAGGGAAAGAGAGAGAGGGAAGGAGGAACAGAAAGGGGAAGGGAGGGAGAAGGAGAGAGGAAGAAAGGAAGGGAGGGAGGGAGGAAGGAGAGAGAAGGAAGGAGGAGGGGAGGAAGAGAGAAGAAAGTAGAGGGAGAGAAAGGAAGGAGAGGGAAGGGGAGAGAGGAAGGAGGAAGGGAGGGAGAGAGATGGAAGAAAGAAGAGAGGGAGAGAGAGGGAGTGAGGAAGGGATGGAGAGAGGAAAGGAGGAAGAAGGAAAGGAGGGGAGGAAGAGAGAGGAAAAGAGGAAGGAAGGGAGGAAGAGAGAGAGAGGGAGTGCAGAGGAATGGAAGTTTACTCCAGTCTGTCCCCCAGCCCAGCCCGCTGTAAGGGAGGGAGGTGGGAAATGCCAACAGGAGGCACTGGGCCCCATCCTCTGTCCGCCAGAGGGTCTGGAGAGGCAGATAATCTGGATCATTTAGGCCTCCAATGATGTCACCCTCATCAATCTGGCTGCCTGGGGGAGAAGGATCCCCTTAACCTGAATGCTCCCCATCAATTTCACGGCCTCAATTGTCCTGATGGTTTTCCTGTCCTGTGTAGCTCTGGGCCCCTATAGCCTGTAAGCTTCCATTTAAACTGTAAGCTCATTGTGGGCAGGCAACGGGTCTACCAATTCTGGAGTAATGCCATCTCCCAAGTGCTTAGTACAGTTCTCCGCACACAGTAAGCACTCAATAAACACGATCGATTGATTGTATGATTGAGGCCTTCCTTCCCCAACTCTCGTAGTCCTGGAGGACACGCTCTTCCCCGGGAGACTTGACCAGGAGAGCCGGCCGGGGCCTGCTCTTCCCCGAGGCAGGGGGATGGACCAGATGAACTCTGGAGAGCCCCGGTTCCACCGTCAAGGGGAAAAGTCAGGCTCCGGAAACTTTACCAACCTCCTCTACTGGAAGGATCTCATAGCCGCAAGCCGTGGTGTACAGGGCCGGGGTCAGCTCAGACCAGCCATGGCTACTGCAGTTCCGGGTCACGTTGCTGCCTGCTGGGAGAGAGGGGGCATTGGGAGAGATGGTCACCGAGCCACGGTTGGGGTTCAGAGGGCTAAGGGTGGCCGCTGAATGGGGAGGGGGCTTCCAGGGACACCAGTCCAGGGCCCTGGCTGCTAAGGGGCCCTTCCAGCCTCATGAATCGTCAGAGCCTGCCCCTCCGCCCATCCCCATCCCAGCGATCTGGCACTTTCCTGAAGGCGGGGGTGGGGGGGGCTAAGTGGATTAGCCTCCAATCGATCTGGCGGTTTCTAACTGGCTGGGGCTCACTGGGGATCTAACGGCAGGAAGACCAGGCGACGGGACGCGATCGAATTAAATGGATGATCAGACAGCCGCCACCTCCTCAGCCACCAGCCACTCATCTGTATCTCCCCCCACCCCCCACCGCAGCCTGGCAGGGACAGGCCTAGACCGAAGGCCATCTTGGGTGGGAACTTTAACTTTTCCCAACCCTGTTTACCCCGGCTGGACCAATCCCCTTCTCCTCCTCCCCCATCACGCCCCACCCTCTGCGGCCCCCACAGTTACTAAACATCCAGAAATGAAGGAGCAGGGGAACTTTGGCTCTGGGGGGGTCTCCTCAATCAATTGTATTAATTGAGCGCTTCCTGTGTGCAGAGCACTGCATTAAGCGCTTGGGAGAGTACAATATGGCAACATAGCAGACACATTCCCTGCCCACAATGAGCTTACAGTCTACAGAGGGAGACAGACATTAATGTAAATAAATAAATTACAGATTTGGACATAAGTGCTAGGGGGCTGAGGGAGGGGTGAATGAAGGGAGCAAATCAGAGTGATGCAAAAGGGAATGGGAGAAGTGGAAATGAAGGCTTAGTCAGGGAAGGACTCTTGGAGGAGATGGGCCTCCAGGAAGGTTTTGAAGGTGGGGAGAGCAACTCTGTAGCAGCTTTCCTTAGCGATAATCTCCTGAGTATGGCGTGCCCTTCCTTTTAGGCACAGAGTGCCCTACTGGGTGGGTGCCCTACTGTGTGTGGAATGCTGTACTAGGCAACTACTGGGTGCAGAGCATTGTGCTCTGTGCCCATGATGTGCAGGGCACTGTATTGGGTGCCCACTGTGTGCAGGGTGCTGTATTGGGTGCTGGGGATGCAGACCAAAGTTATAGTAATGATTGCTGCCCTCCGGAAGCTTCCAGTTGAAGTGGGAGCCAGGAAGACTAACTGGTTAGATTGGGTCCCATCCACTCCTGACTTGTGCCTTGGTGCCAAAAGCAGCTGTGGCCCCTCTGCTCTGGGTTCTAGTTTTGGGTCCCAGCTCTGGGTCCTGGCTCTGTTTCCCAGCTCTGAACCCCAGTTACGGAGCTCAGCTCTGGCCCCAGCTCCCTTTCCTGGCTCCGGGCCAGACCGCAGAGGCTCCCTTGATGGAAGGCAGCCCTTCTCCTGCTTCCCACATGCTCCCGGTCAGCCCCGCTTGGGGCTCCTCCTCAGTCACGCTTCCCTCACTTCTCCTCCTGCTGCCTCAGAGAGATGGGAGTCTCTCAGACCTGGACCATCAGTCTCAGGGGCCCCTGTTGTGGGAAAGCTGGGCCAGAGGCCCCCAGATGAGCCAGGAGGGTGAGAACAGGGAGACTGCGGACCCTGTTGGAGGGGGGGACGCCCTGGGTCGGCCCAAAGACCGGGGAGGGAGTATGAAAGCCAGCTTGTGTCCCTGGGGCCAGGGGCTTTGAACCATGGGGGAGGAGTGAGCTGGCCGGGGGCGGATGGAGGGGGGTCCCACATTGTCCCACAGTGGGATGGTAGGTAAACACTCCTGTGGCCACTCACAAAGGCCCCGACCATCACCAGGGCAACAGGACTAACAAACCCGCCTCAGCCCCTCCTGGGACAGGACAGGACACAGAGTCCCTTTCACAAGGCAGCCCCCTCCCCTCCGTCCCCATGTTTCTGTGCACCCCAGTGCCG